>NC_135234.1:433955925-434263980 GCF_051348905.1 Ranitomeya variabilis
TCTGGCAAGAACAGCCTATGGGCTCGTCCTACAATAATGTCACATTCCATCTCTCTACACTCAATCATCTTATATACAGCTTTCTTCTTTTCTAACAATCTCACATCCACATCACAAAGTTCATACTTCACTAGAAATTTGTAAACCCACACATACCACACAGGAACCTCAAAAGCCACTGGGCTCCTAAGATCTCTTTCACGCCATTTCAAACGAAACAAGAAATTTCCAAACAAAAACCTGCACATACATGCATACTTCCCATCCATCCTAATCACACCTAGTACAAACACCATAATATTCACGCCGAAAAAAACATTCAAATTTGGGAAACCCAGTCCCCCCTTATCCAAACTCTTCATAACAATCTCTCTCCTTGCACGCTCCATACATGAACCCCAAAAAAAGACAAACAAAACCCTATTTAATCTTCTAATACACATGTGGCTTGGTGGAAACACCATCGCAACATACAAAAAAATAGGTAACACAACACTCTTAATAACTAAAATTTTACCAAAAAACGTAAGATCCCTCAAACTCCAAAAATTTAACTTACGCTCCACTCTCTCTCTCACATCCACCCAGCTTTCCTCTCCATCCAATTTCTCTGAAAATTTCACACCCAAAACCTTTATCGATCCACTCACCACATTCACTCCAACATCATCGCTCAGACTCCTTCCCCAAAAATTCTTACACTCACTCTTCTCCCAATTCACTTTAAAAGCAGATGCTCCACAAAAAATAGAAACCAACAACTTCACACGCCGTACCGAACACTCTGAATCACACAGCACACACACATCATCCATATAGCCACTCATCTTCCATTCTCTCCCCCCACCCCCGGGTACTTGCACACCCCGAATCACCTTATCTTTTCTTAACAAACATAACAAAGGCTCAATTGCGCAAATAAAAACGATAGGGGACAAAGGACACCCCTGCCGAACACCCGAAAATACATTTACTCTCCTCCCCACATTTCCATTCAACAACACACAACTGTAAATATTCTTATACAAACTTCTCACTCTCTCAACAAACTCAGAAGGAAAACCCATCTTCACCAACACACTAAACAAAAAACCATGCGCCAATCTATCATACGCCTTCTCAAAATCCAAACTCAACACATACACCCCTTTCTTACGATTCATGCAGTCCCACAAACAATCTCTCAACATACACAAACTTCCATGTATTCGTCTTCCAGGTACCGCACAACATTGCTCCTCACCCACCACACTCCCAACCACACCACGCATCCTGTTAGCCAAAAGTTTCGCATAAATCTTATAATCACAATTCAGCAATGTGATCGGCCTCCAATTTTTTAGATTTTTCAAATCACCTTTTTTTGGCAATAACACAACCACCCCTGCACGCATACCATTTGCCACCTCTGCATTCGCCCACATATACTTACATACATCCACAAAATCCTTCCCAATCACATCCCACATCACACGATAAAATTCCACCGGTAGACCATCCTCCCCCGGTGTTTTATTCAGCGCCATACTGCACACCACCTTCCATACTTCTTCACCCGTCACCTCACCCATCAAACTTTCCCTTTCTATCCTATTCAAACTATTTTCCAAAACACTCAACACCTCACCCTCCAAACCTTCATCCCTCCATTTCACAGCATACAAATCATCATAAAACTTTGCCACTTCCTCACACAAGTCCGCGCCACTAACTTCATTTCCATCCATCCCATTCAAAACACTCATACTCTGTCTCTTCCCAAAAACTTTCTTAAAGAAAAACCGCGAACACTTCTCATTCTTCTCCAAATTCTCTAATTTGGCCCTATACACAATACTCCTCCCTCTTTCTAACAAAAAATCATTCACTTCTTTTTTCACTTTCACTAAATCTTCACTCACATCCATCCCTCCCGCCCTCAACTTATACAACAAACTCAATCTTGCATTTAAAAAAACAAACCTTTCTCTCTTTGCAGCCGCACACTTGTACCCGAGTTTTTTAAAAAAACTCTTGGTTCTCCATTTAACCCAATCCCACCATTCACACACATTTCTGAAATCACTCCTGCACCCACACCACTCTGCATAATGTCTTTCATATTCCTCTCTCACCCCCCCTCCTTCCAGCAAACTCACATTCAACTTCCACACACCTTTCCCAGCCACCTCATTAACATGCAAATCCAATTCACACTTCATACACACATGATCCGAAAAAAACACCCTCTCCTGTGCATAACTAACAGGAATCAGATTTTTTGAAACAAAACAATAGTCCAATCTAGACTCCACCCTCCCACTGTCAGAAAAAAACGTATTTAACAACGGAGTTATCTTGCATGCCCGCTGCATATCTTTTAAACCAAAATCACTCACCATATCCATTAACACTTTCCCTGATGCATCGACATTCACACTTCCCACATCACAGTTCATATCACCCACTATCACAACAGGCACTCTTCCTGGAATAAAAAACTTAATTTTTTCAAATAAAACTCTATGCTCCTGTTTATCCACAGGCGCATATACATTAATAACGCAAAAACGAACATTTCTAAACTCAAAATTAGCCAACACACACCTTCCAACCTCAATCACCATATAGTCACACAAACTCACATCATTTCCCTTCACCAAAAAACCCACACCATCATTTTTATTACAGGCACTCCCTGACCACACAGACGCACCATGAGGCCATTCACTCCCCTTCACACCATCCACAATCCCACACTCCTGCAGACAAAAAATTCCTGCATTCTGGGTTGCAAAAAAATCCAAAATGGCTGCCCGCCGCCACCTGCTTTTAAAGACCCTCACATTTTGTGATATGAGTACAAAACCCATCACATACACAAAAAAATACTAAAAAAAATAACCTACGAACATGACATTACTCAACTTACATGAAAAACAAACCAAAAGGAAAAAAAAAAAAAAAAAAATTTAAAGGCAAATGCTATATACAAAATCACCTAGCTACTGAAATAATAGCACATATCTACACAGCACCGCCACTGTCCTCCTCCACCATCTGCGCTGAGCAGCTTTCAGAGCCGCTGACCTCCATACACTCCTCCACACGCGCCTTCTTCTGCCCAGCCTTCCTCTGGGGCCCTCCACCTTCATCACAGATTTCCCCACCACCCTCCCTGGGACACTTTCGACCTCCAGGCTCCTCTTCTGAGGAAAAAACGCCAATGCTTTCTGGATCAGAATCAACAATCAATGACGCAGCCATCTCCTCCGCCCCAGAAGTGTCAAAATCCATCAAACCACCCAACTCCTCATCTTTGGTAACTGGGGCCTCCTTTTTTTTCTTTTTATTTTTAACCATAGCACGCTCTTCTTGCTTTGCAGCTCTCCAGAATAACTTGTCCTCCAGCTCCTCCTTCCTCCTTTCAGCCTCCTTGTCCTCCTGCCATCTATCCCGCCATCTCTCAACCATGGAGGGCGGAATTACCTCAGCGCTTTGCTGCGCAGATGCCTCGCTTTCCTCCCGCTTCCTCTCCTCCTCCCGTTTCTTAACCTCCTCCTCTCTCTTTTTTTCCTCCTCCTGCCTCCGCTCCTCCCTACGTTTCTTTTCTTCCTCCTCCCGCCTCTCCTCCTCTCTAGTTGGCCTCCTTGGCACACCATATGGACAGTCCTTATACAGGTGCCCTGTATTACCACACTGGTCACATTCACGTGGCATCGGACACTGAGCCGCTGTATGGCCTTCTTGCTTGCAGTTACGACAAACCATGCTCTTCTCACATGTGTTCTGTAAGTGCCCAAATTGAAAACACTTCCTGCAGTATAGAGGCTGCCCTGCATACGACAGAAAGCCCCTATGACCCGCCACTGAAAAGTTCGCCGGGGGATGGGTAAAGCCTCCCAAACAGCTTGGGTCTTTCCTCAGTTTCACACGAAACACATATTTACAATTAAAAATGCCCAAACAATTTCTCTGTTTCTCTCCACTTTTTACATATTCGCAGTACCGAGCCAGGAACTGCTCCAGCAGCCTTACTTCTGTGTAAGGATTGTACACGGTTACAGTCACTACTTTCTCCATGAGCCCAAACAAAGGCTCCACCCGCACTCCCCCCAGGCAGGGGTCACCATCATGGCTTCTTAACCACTCGAAGACAGTTAGACAGCAAGGCTCACTCACAAAGGTTACATCATATATAACTTGGTTGTGAAATTCATTCACACTGAAAATGTCAGTCCGATGAGCTCCAGCCTTTCCCTCCAGCAGGTCACGAACCACATATACCACGTTGTTTTTGGCACCATCCTCCACGACCAAACGAATCGTATTCTTGACAAACATCTTCAGTCTTCACTGCCGATACGAATATCGCAGACGAAAATTAGCAGCACGCTGCAAAGAAACACTCGCACCCTCTGACTGCGACACAAGATCGCAGCCAAAAGGCCGAGAGGCACTCCTACCCACAGACAGCTGTTTCGGGGAGTTTGCCCCTCATCAGCGTGGAGTAGGAATCTGGCTATTAGGAGCAGTGCCTAGTAAAAGGCTGTAAAGGCACAGATGATTGGCCTCGGGGAGACCAAAGCATCCAACACCGCGGAGACACCATCACGTGTTTCTCAACGCAGTGATCCAGAACACTGCCCCCATCCCTTATGGGAAATATGCAAACGCATGTAGGATAGCTGCGGAGACACCATCACGTGTTTCTCAACGCCAGCAGTGAATAGCCAGACCTTTCCCCGGGAAGGAACAACCACGGGAAGGGCAGCATCCAATAAAGGAAACATCCAATACAGGAAAACCACCTATGCCAAGCATGGTATCCATCCACAGACCGCTGTTTCGGGGTGTTTGCCCCTCATCAGTGTGGAGTAGGAATCTGGCTATTAGGAGCAGTGCCTAATAAAAGGCTGTAAAGGCACAGATGATTGGCCTCGGGGAGACCAAAGCATTCAACACCGCGGAGACACCATCACGTGTTTCTCAACGCAGTGATCCAGAACACTGCCCCCATCCCTTATGGGAAATATGCAAACGCATGTAGGATAGCTGCGGAGACACCATCACGTGTTTCTCAACGCAAGCAGTGAATAGCCAGACCTTTCCCCGGGAAGGAACAACCACGGGAAGGGCAGCATCCAATAAAGGAAACATCCAATACAGGAAAACCACCTATGCCAAGCATGGAATCCATCCACAGACAGCTGTTTCGGGGTGTTTGCCCCTCATCAGTGTGGAGTAGGAATCTGGCTATTAGGAGCAGTGCCTAGTAAAAGGCTGTAAAGGCACAGATGATTGGCCTCAGGGAGACCAAAGCATCCAACACCGCGGAGACACCATCACGTGTTTCTCAACGCAGTGATCCAGAACACTGCCCCCATCCCTTATGGGAAATATGCAAACGCATGTAGGATAGCTGCGGAGACACCATCACGTGTTTCTCAACGCAAGCAGTGAATAGCCAGACCTTTCCCCGGGAAGGAACAACCACGGGAAGGGCAGCATCCAATAAAGGAAACATCCAATACAGGAAAACCACCTATGCCAAGCATGGTATCCATCCACAGACAGCTGTTTCGGGGTGTTTGCCCCTCATCAGCGTGGAGTAGGAATCTGGCTATTAGGAGCAGTGCCTAGTAAAAGGCTGTAAAGGCACAGATGATTGGCCTCGGGGGGACCAAAGCATCCAACACCGCGGAGACACCATCACGTGTTTCTCAACGCAGTGATCCAGAACACTGCCCCCATCCCTTATGGGAAATATGCAAACGCATGTAGGATAGCTGCGGAGACACCATCACGTGTTTCTCAACGCAAGCAGTGAATAGCCAGACCTTTCCCCGGGAAGGAACAACCACGGGAAGGGCAGCATCCAATAAAGGAAACATCCAATACAGGAAAACCACCTATGCCAAGCATGGAATCCATCCACAGACAGCTGTTTCGGGGTGTTTGCCCCTCATCAGTGTGGAGTAGGAATCTGGCTATTAGGAGCAGTGCCTAGTAAAAGGCTGTAAAGGCACAGATGATTGGCCTCAGGGAGACCAAAGCATCCAACACCGCGGAGACACCATCACGTGTTTCTCAACGCAGTGATCCAGAACACTGCCCCCATCCCTTATGGGAAATATGCAAACGCATGTAGGATAGCTGCGGAGACACCATCACGTGTTTCTCAACGCAAGCAGTGAATAGCCAGACCTTTCCCCGGGAAGGAACAACCACGGGAAGGGCAGCATCCAATAAAGGAAACATCCAATACAGGAAAACCACCTATGCCAAGCATGGTATCCATCCACAGACAGCTGTTTCGGGGTGTTTGCCCCTCATCAGCGTGGAGTAGGAATCTGGCTATTAGGAGCAGTGCCTAGTAAAAGGCTGTAAAGGCACAGATGATTGGCCTCGGGGGGACCAAAGCATCCAACACCGCGGAGACACCATCACGTGTTTCTCAACGCAGTGATCCAGAACACTGCCCCCATCCCTTATGGGAAATATGCAAACGCATGTAGGATAGCTGCGGAGACACCATCACGTGTTTCTCAACGCAAGCAGTGAATAGCCAGACCTTTCCCCGGGAAGGAACAACCACGGGAAGGGCAGCATCCAATAAAGGAAACATCCAATACAGGAAAACCACCTATGCCAAGCATGGTATCCATCCACAGACAGCTGTTTCGGAGTGTTTGCCCTTCATCAGTGTGGAGTAGGAATCTGGCTATTAGGAGCAGTGCCTAGTAAAAGGCTGTAAAGGCACAGATGATTGGCCTCGGGGAGACCAAAGCATCCAACACCGCGGAGACACCATCACGTGTTTCTCAACGCAGTGATCCAGAACACTGCCCCCATCCCTTATGGGAAATATGCAAACGCATGTAGGATAGCTGCGGAGACACCATCACGTGTTTCTCAATGCAAGCAGTGAATAGCCAGACCTCTCCCCGGGAAGGAACAACCACGGGAAGGGCAGCATCCAATAAAGGAAACATCCAATACAGGAAAACCACCTATGCCAAGCATGGCATCCATCCACAGACCGCTGTTTCGGGGTGTTTGCCCCTCATCAGTGTGGAGTAGGAATCTGGCTATTAGGAGCAGTGCCTAATAAAAGGCTGTAAAGGCACAGATGATTGGCCTCGGGGAGACCAAAGCATTCAACACCGTGGAGACACCATCACGTGTTTCTCAACGCAGTGATCCAGAACACTGCCCCCATCCCTTATGGGAAATATGCAAACGCATGTAGGATAGCTGCGGAGACACCATCACGTGTTTCTCAACGCAAGCAGTGAATAGCCAGACCTTTCCCCGGGAAGGAACAACCACGGGAAGGGCAGCATCCAATAAAGGAAACATCCAATACAGGAAAACCACCTATGCCAAGCATGGAATCCATCCACAGACAGCTGTTTCGGGGTGTTTGCCCCTCATCAGTGTGGAGTAGGAATCTGGCTATTAGGAGCAGTGCCTAGTAAAAGGCTGTAAAGGCACAGATGATTGGCCTCGGGGAGACCAAAGCATACAACACCGCGGAGACACCATCACGTGTTTCTCAACGCAGTGATCCAGAACACTGCCCCCATCCCTTATGGGAAATATGCAAACGCATGTAGGATAGCTGCGGAGACACCATCACGTGTTTCTCAACGCAAGCAGTGAATAGCCAGACCTTTCCCCGGGAAGGAACAACCACGGGAAGGGCAGCATCCAATAAAGGAAACATCCAATACAGGAAAACCACCTATGCCAAGCATGGTATCCATCCACAGACAGCTGTTTCGGGGTGTTTGCCCCTCATCAGTGTGGAGGAGGAATCTGGCTATTAGGAGCAGTGCCTAGTAAAAGGCTGTAAAGGCACAGATGATTGGCCTCGGGGAGACCAAAGCATCCAACACTGCGGAGACACCATCACGTGTTTCTCAACTCAGTGATCCAGAACACTGCCCCCATCCCTTATGGGAAATATGCAAACGCATGTAGGATAGCTGCGGAGACACCATCACGTGTTTCTCAACGCAAGCAGTGAATAGCCAGACCTTTCCCCGGGAAGGAACAACCACGGGAAGGGCAGCATCCAATAAAGGAAACATCCAATACAGGAAAACCACCTATGCCAAGCATGGTATCCATCCACAGACAGCTGTTTCGGGGTGTTTGCCCCTCATCAGTGTGGAGTAGGAATCTGGCTATTAGGAGCAGTGCCTAGTAAAAGGCTGTAAAAGGCACAGATGATTGGCCTCGGGGAGACCAAAGCATCCAACACCGCGGAGACACCATCACGTGTTTCTCAACGCAGTGATCCAGAACACTGCCCCCATCCCTTATGGTAAATATGCAAACGCATGTAGGATAGCTGCGGAGACACCATCACGTGTTTCTCAGCGCAAGCAGTGAATAGCCAGACCTTTCCCCGGGAAGGAACAACCACGGGAAGGGCAGCATCCAATAAAGGAAACATCCAATACAGGAAAACCACCTATGCCAAGCATGGTATCCATCCACAGACAGCTGTTTCGGGGTGTTTGCCCCTCATCAGTGTGGAGTAGGAATCTGGCTATTAGGAGCAGTGCCTAGTAAAAGGCTGTAAAGGCACAGATGATTGGCCTCGGGGAGACCAAAGCATCCAACACCGCGGAGACACCATCACGTGTTTCTCAACGCAGTGATCCAGAACACTGCCCCCATCCCTTATGAGAAATATGCAAACGCATGTAGGATAGCTGCGGAGACACCATCACGTGTTTCTCAACGCAAGCAGTGAATAGCCAGACCTTTCCCCGGGAAGGAACAACCACGGGAAGGGCAGCATCCAATAAAGGAAACATCCAATACAGGAAAACCACCTATGCCAAGCATGGTATCCATCCACAGACAGCTTTTTTTTTTTTTTTCTTTTCCCCTCAGATGGGAAGTTCCACAGTCAGGTAACCAAAACTATAAGGAACTCATCTCCCAAAACAGCGTGCCACACACTTAGTGCCACCGCCATTCCCATCATCATTGGAAAACACACAAAAATGTTTTAATTAACAACCAAAAACCACTTCAAGATACATTAACAAAATGTTTCCACTTTTTAGTCTTCCAAATTCCCTCTGCATCCACCTCCCCTCTCCTCCTCTGATCACACACAAAGCAAAAATACAATTTTCCCAAAATAATTTTTATACAGTTTTTAACCTCAATATCCTTCCTTTTAAACACATACACATTCCTCACATCCCACAAAACCTCTTTTATACATGCCATCATCAACCACAATACTCTCTCCTTCTCCCCACACATACCCAATCCAAACATAAAGAGCTCAAAAGACAACAGATTTACCTCACACAGCTCCTTACACAAACGACCCAGACCTGCAATCACACTTCTAGCATACTGACAATTCCAAAACAAATGCACCACACTCTCACTCCCACCACATCCACTCCTCGGACACCTCTCACTCCTCACTAAACCCCGATTTTTCAGAAACTCCCTCACTGGCAACACCCCATGCAATGACTGCCATACAATCTCACTCTGCCTATTTGTCATACCATTCACACGTACCTTCTTCCATACTTTCTGCACATCATCCCCTCTTACCATTTTAAAATCTGGCAAGAACAGCCTATGGGCTCGTCCTACAATAATGTCACATTCCATCTCTCTACACTCAATCATCTTATATACAGCTTTCTTCTTTTCTAACAATCTCACATCCACATCACAAAGTTCATACTTCACTAGAAATTTGTAAACCCACACATACCACACAGGAACCTCAAAAGCCACTGGGCTCCTAAGATCTCTTTCACGCCATTTCAAACGAAACAAGAAATTTCCAAACAAAAACCTGCACATACATGCATACTTCCCATCCATCCTAATCACACCTAGTACAAACACCATAATATTCACGCCGAAAAAAACATTCAAATTTGGGAAACCCAGTCCCCCCTTATCCAAACTCTTCATAACAATCTCTCTCCTTGCACGCTCCATACATGAACCCCAAAAAAAGACAAACAAAACCCTATTTAATCTTCTAATACACATGTGGCTTGGTGGAAAAACCATCGCAACATACAAAAAAATAGGTAACACAACACTCTTAATAACTAAAATTTTACCAAAAAACGTAAGATCCCTCAAACTCCAAAAATTTAACTTACGCTCCACTCTCTCTCTCACATCCACCCAGCTTTCCTCTCCATCCAATTTCTCTGAAAATTTCACACCCAAAACCTTTATCGATCCACTCACCACATTCACTCCAACATCATCGCTCAGACTCCTTCCCCCAAAATTCTTACACTCACTCTTCTCCCAATTCACTTTAAAAGCAGATGCTCCACAAAAAATAGAAACCAACAACTTCACACGCCGTACCGAACACTCTGAATCACACAGCACACACACATCATCCATATAGCCACTCATCTTCCATTCTCTCCCCCCACCCCCGGGTACTTGCACACCCCGAATCACCTTATCTTTTCTTAACAAACATAACAAAGGCTCAATTGCGCAAATAAAAACGATAGGGGACAAAGGACACCCCTGCCGAACACCCGAAAATACATTTACTCTTCTCCCCACATTTCCATTCAACAACACACAACTGTAAATATTCTTATACAAACTTCTCACTCTCTCAACAAACTCAGAAGGAAAACCCATCTTCACCAACACACTAAACAAAAAACCATGCGCCAATCTATCATACGCCTTCTCAAAATCCAAACTCAACACATACACCCCTTTCTTACGATTCATGCAGTCCCACAAACAATCTCTCAACATACACAAACTTCCATGTATTCGTCTTCCAGGTACCGCACAACATTGCTCCTCACCCACCACACTCCCAACCACACCACGCATCCTGTTAGCCAAAAGTTTCGCATAAATCTTATAATCACAATTCAGCAATGTGATCGGCCTCCAATTTTTTAGATTTTTCAAATCACCTTTTTTTGGCAATAACACAACCACCCCTGCACGCATACCATTTGCCACCTCTGCATTCGCCCACATATACTTACATACATCCACAAAATCCTTCCCAATCACATCCCACATCACACGATAAAATTCCACCGGTAGACCATCCTCCCCCGGTGTTTTATTCAGCGCCATACTGCACACCACCTTCCATACTTCTTCACCCGTCACCTCACCCATCAAACTTTCCCTTTCTATCCTATTCAAACTATTTTCCAAAACACTCAACACCTCACCCTCCAAACCTTCATCCCTCCATTTCACAGCATACAAATCATCATAAAACTTTGCCACTTCCTCACACAAGTCCGCGCCACTAACTTCATTTCCATCCATCCCATTCAAAACACTCATACTCTGTCTCTTCCCAAAAACTTTCTTAAAGAAAAACCGCGAACACTTCTCATTCTTCTCCAAATTCTCTAATTTGGCCCTATACACAATACTCCTCCCTCTTTCTAACAAAAAATCATTCACTTCTTTTTTCACTTTCACTAAATCTTTACTCACATCCATCCCTCCCGCCCTCAACTTATACAACAAACTCAATCTTGCATTTAAAAAAACAAACCTTTCTCTCTTTGCAGCCGCACACTTGTACCCGAGTTTTTTAAAAAAACTCTTGGTTCTCCATTTAACCCAATCCCACCATTCACACACATTTCTGAAATCACTCCTGCACCCACACCACTCTGCATAATGTCTTTCATACTCCTCTCTCACCCCCCCTCCTTCCAGCAAACTCACATTCAACTTCCACACACCTTTCCCAGCCACCTCATTAACATGCAAATACAATTCACACTTCATACACACATGATCCAAAAAAAACACCCTCTCCTGTGCATAACTAACAGGAATCAGATTTTTTGAAACAAAACAATAGTCCAATCTAGACTCCACCCTCCCACTGTCAGAAAAAAACGTATTTAACAACGGAGTTATCTTGCATGCCCGCTGCATATCTTTTAAACCAAAATCACTCACCATATCCATTAACACTTTCCCTGATGCATCGACATTCACACTTCCCACATCACAGTTCATATCACCCACTATCACAACAGGCACTCTTCCTGGAATAAAAAACTTAATTTTTTCAAATAAAACTCTACGCTCCTGTTTATCCACAGGCGCATATACATTAATAACGCAAAAACGAACATTTCTAAACTCAAAATTAGCCAACACACACCTTCCAACCTCAATCACCATATAGTCACACAAACTCACATCATTTCCCTTCACCAAAAAACCCACACCATCATTTTTATTACAGGCACTCCCTGACCACACAGACGCACCATGAGGCCATTCACTCCCCTTCACACCATCCACAATCCCACACTCCTGCAGACAAAAAATTCCTGCATTCTGGGTTGCAAAAAAATCCAAAATGGCTGCCCGCCGCCACCTGCTTTTAAAGACCCTCACATTTTGTGATATGAGTACAAAACCCATCACATACACAAAAAAATACTAAAAAAAAAAATAAAAAAAATAACCTACGAACATGACATTACTCAACTTACATGAAAAACAAACCAAAAGGAAAAAAAAAAAAAAAAATTTAACCCCTTCCCGACATTTGACGTACTATCCCGTCGAGGTGGGGTGGGCCCCCATGACCGCCGACGGGATAGTACGTCATACGCGATCGGCCGCGCTCACGGGGGGGGCGCGGCCGATCGCGGCCGGGTGTCGGCTGCATATCGCAGCTGACATCCGGCACTATGTGCCAGGAGCGGTCACGGACCGCCCCCGGCACATTAACCCCCGGCACACCGCGATCAAACATGATCGCGGTGTACCGGCGGTACAGGGAAGCATCGCGCAGGGAGGGGGCTCCCTGCGGGCTTCCCTGAGACGATCGGTACAAGGTGATGTACTCACCTCGTACCGAACGTCTTCTCCCTGCAGGCCCCGGATCCAAAATGGCCGAGGGGCTGTATCCGGGTCCTGCAGGGAGCACTTCCGGGTCGGAGCAGGCTGCAGATGAAAGCTGCAGCCTGCTCCGATGAAAGTATGATCGCGGATCTGATAGAGTGCTGTGCACACTATCAGATCTGCGATCTGTGATGTCCCCCCCTGGGACAAAGTAAAAAAGTAAAAAAAAAATTTCCACATGTGTAAAAAAAAAAAAAAAAAATTCCTAAATAAATAATAATAAAAAAAAAAATATTATTCCCATAAATACATTTCTTTATCTAAAAAAAACAAACAAAAACAATAAAAGTACACATATTTAGTATCGCCGCGTCCGTAACGACCCAACCTATAAAACTGGCCCACTAGTTAACCCCTTCAGTAAACACCGTAAGAAAAAAAAAAAAAAAACGAGGCAAAAAACAACGCTTTATTACCATACCGCCGAACAAAAAGTGGAATAACACGCGATCAAAAAGACAGATATAAATAACCATGTTACCGCTGAAAACGTCATTTTGTCCCGCAAAAAACGAGCCGCCATACAGCATCATCAGCAAAAAAATAAAAAAGTTATAGTCCTCAGAATAAAGCGATGCCAAAATAATTATTTTTTCTATAAAATAGTTTTTATCGTATAAAAGCGTCGAAACATAAAAAAATGATATAAATGAGGTATCGCTGTAATCGTACTGACCCGACGAATAAAACTGCTTTATCAATTTTACCAAGCGCAGAACGGTATAAACGCCTCTCCCAAAAGAAATTCATGAATAGCTGGTTTTTGGTTATTCTGCCTCACAAAAATCGGAATAAAAAGTGATAAAAAATGGTCACGTGTCCGAAAATGTTACCAATAAAAACGTCAACTCGTCCCGCAAAAAACAAGACCTCACATGACTCTGTGGACCAAAATGTGGAAAAATTATAGGTCTCAAAATGTGGAGACGCAAAAACTTTTTTGCTATAAAAAGCGTCTTTTAGTCTGGTTTCACACTTGCGTTTTTATCTGCATGCGTTTTTTAAAAAAACCACATGTGTGAAAAAATGCATGTAAATGCGGTAAAACGCATGCGTTTTTATAGAAAAACACAAGAAAACAAGAAAAAAACAAAAAACCCTAACCCTACCCCTAACCTGAAATACGTGGCACTGAAATACGTGGCACTGAAATATACGTTTATATACGTATATACGTATATAAGTGCCACGATATTTCAGTGCCACGTATTTAAGTGCCACGTATTTACGTGCCACGTATTTACGTGCCACGTATTTACGTGCCACGTATTTTTCAGTGCCTGAAATACGTGGCACTAAAATACGTGGCACTGAAATATCGTGGCACTGAAATATCGTGGCACTGAAATATCGTGGCACTGAAGTATTTACGTGCCACGTATTTTTCAGTGCCTGAAATACGTGGCACTGAAATACGTGGCACTGAAATATCGTGGCACTGAAATATCATGGCACTGAAATACGTGGCACTTAAATACGTGGCACTTAAATACGTGGCACTTAAATACGTGGCACTTATATACGTGGCACTTATATACGTGGCACTTATGACTGTCAGAAAATGTTCAGTAAACGGTTAGGGGTGAGGTTAGGGGTAGGGTTTCAGGTAGAATTGGGGAGTTTCCACTGTTCAGGCACATCAGGGGCTCTCCAAACGCGACATGGCGTCCAATCTCAATTCCAGCCAATTCTGCGTTGAAAAAGTAAAACAGTGCTCCTTCCCTTCCGAGCTCTCCCGTGCGTCCAAAAAGGGGTTTACCCCAACATATGGGGTATCAGCGTACTAGGGACAAATTGAACAACAACTTCTGGGGTCCAAGTTCTCTTGTTATCCTTGGGAAAATAAAAATTTGGGGGGCTAAAAATCATTTTTGTGGGAAAAAAAATATGTTTTATTTTCACGGCTCTGCGTTGTAAACTGTAGTGAAACACATCTAGATAAGTTCCTTGGGAGGTCTAGTTTCCAATATGGGGTCACTTGTGGGGGGTTTGTACTATTTGGGTACATCAGGGGCTCTGCAAATGCAACGTGACGCCTGCAGACCAATCCATTTAAGTCTGCATTCCAAATGGCGCTCCTTCCCTTCCGAGCTCTGTCATGCGCCCAAACAGTGGTTGCCCCCCACATAGGGGGTATCAGCGTACTCAGGACAAATTGGACAACAACGTTTAGGGTCCAATTTATCCTGATACCCTTGTGAAAATACAAAACTGGGGGCTAAAAAATCATTTTTGTGAAAAAAAAAAAATAATTTTTATTTTCACGGCTCTGCGTTATAAACTGTAGTGAAACACTTGGGGGTTCAAAGTTCTCACAACACATCTAGATAAGTTCCTTGGGGGGTCTAGTTTCCAATATGGGGTCACTTGTGGGGGGTTTGTACTGTTTGGGTACATCAGGGGCTCTGCAAATGCAACGTGACGCCTGCAGACCAATCCATTTAAGTCTGCATTCCAAATGGCGATCCTTCCCTTCCGAGCTCTGTCATGCGCCCAAACAGTGGTTCCCCCCCACATAGGGGGTATCAGCGTACTCAGGACAAATTGGACAACAACTTTTAGGGTCCAATTTATCCTGATACCCTTGTGAAAATACAAAACTGGGGGCTAAAAAATCATTTTTGTGAAAAAAAAAAAAAAATTTATTTTCACGGCTCTGCGTTATAAACTGTAGTGAAACACTTGGGGGTTCAAAGCTCTCAAAACACATCTAGATAAGTTCCTTAGGGGGTCTACTTTCCAAAATGGTGTCACTTGTGGGGGGGTTTAATGTTTAGGCACATCAGGGGCTCTCCAAACGCAACATGGCATCCCATCTTAATTCCAGTCAATTTTGCATTGAAAAGTAAAATAGCGCTTCTTCCCTTCTGAGCTCTGCTATGCGCCCAAACAATGGTTTACACCCACATATGGGGTATCGTCGTACTCAGGACAAATTGCACAACAACTTTTGTGGTCTAATTTCTTCTCTTACCCTTGGGGAAATAAAAAAATGGGGGTGAAAAGATCATTTTTGTGAAAAAATATGATTTTTTATTTTTACGGCTCTGCATTATAAACTTCTGTAAAGCACTTGTTGGGTCAAAGTGCTCACCACACATCTACATAAGTTCCTTAGGGGGTCTACTTTCCAAAATGGTGTCACTTGTTAGGGGTTTCAATGTTTAGGCACATCAAGGGCTCTCTAAATGCAACATGGCGTCCCATCTCAATTCCAGTCAATTTTGCATTGAAAAGTCAAATGGCGCTCCTTCCCTTCCGAGCTCTGCCCTCCGCCCAAACAATGGTTTACACCCACATATGGGGTATCAGCGTACTCAGGACAAATTGCACAACAATTTTTGGGGTCCAATTTCTTCTCTCACCCTTGGGAAAATAAAAAATTGTGGGTGAAAAGATCATTTTTGTGAAAAAATATGATTTTTTATTTTTACGGCTCTGCATTATAAACTTCTGTAAAGCACTTGTTGGGTCAAAGTGCTCACCACACATCTAGATAAGTTCCTTAGGGGGTCTACTTTCCAAAATGGTGTCACTTGTTAGGGGTTTCAATGTTTAGGCACATCAGGGGCTCTCCAAATGCAACATGGCGTCCCATCTCAATTCCAGTCAATTTTGCATTGAAAAGTCAAATGGCGCTCCTTTGCTTCCAAGCTCTGCCATGCGCCCAAACTGTGGTTTACCCCCACATATGGGGTATCAGCGTACTCAGGACAAATTGTACAACAACTTTTGGGGTCTATTTTCTCCTGTTACCCTTGGTAAAATAAAACAAATTGGAGCTGAAATAAATTTTGTGTGAAAAAAAGTTAAATGTTCATTTTTATTTAAACATTCCAAAAATTCCTGTGAAACACCTGAAGGGTTAATAAACTTCTTGAAAGTGGTTTTGAGTACCTTGAGGGGTGCAGTTTTTAGAATGGTGTCACACTTGGGTATTTTCTATCATATAGACCTGTCAAAATGACTTCAAATGAGATGTGGTCCCTAAAAAAAATGGTGTTGTAAAAATGAGAAATTGCTGGTCAACTTTTAACCCTTATAACTCCGTCACAAAAAAAAATTTTGGTTCCAAAATTGTGCTGATGTAAAGTAGACATGTGGCAAATGTTATTTATTAAGTATTTTGTGTGACATATGTCTGTGATTTAAGGGCATAAAAATTCAAAGTTGGAAAATTGCGAAATTTTCAAAATTTTCGCCAAATATTCGTTTTTTTCACAAATAAACGCAAGTTATATCGAAGAAATTTTACCACTAACATGAAGAACAATATGTCACGAGAAAACAATGTCAGAATCGCCAAGATCCGTTGAAGCGTTCCAGAGTTATAACCTCATAAAGGGACAGTGGTCAGAATTGTAAAAATTGGCCCGGTCATTAACGTGCAAACCACCCTTGGTGGTGAAGGGGTTAAAGGCAACTGCTATATACAAAATCACCTAGCTACTGAAATAATAGCACATATCTACACAGCACCGCCACTGTCCTCCTCCACCATCTGCGCTGAGCAGCTTTCAGAGCCGCTGACCTCCATACACTCCTCCACACGCGCCTTCTTCTGCCCAGCCTTCCTCTGGGGCCCTCCACCTTCATCACAGATTTCCCCACCACCCTCCCTGGGACACTTTCGACCTCCAGGCTCCTCTTCTGAGGAAAAAACGCCAATGCTTTCTGGATCAGAATCAACAATCAATGACGCAGCCATCTCCTCCGCCCCAGAAGTGTCAAAATCCATCAAACCACCCAACTCCTCATCTTTGGTAACTGGGGCCTCCTTTTTTTTCTTTTTATTTTTAACCATAGCACGCTCTTCTTGCTTTGCAGCTCTCCAGAATAACTTGTCCTCCAGCTCCTCCTTCCTCCTTTCAGCCTCCTTGTCCTCCTGCCATCTATCCCGCCATCTCTCAACCATGGAGGGCGGAATTACCTCAGCGCTTTGCTGCGCAGATGCCTCGCTTTCCTCCCGCTTCCTCTCCTCCTCCCGTTTCTTAACCTCCTCCTCTCTCTTTTTTTCCTCCTCCTGCCTCCGCTCCTCCCTACGTTTCTTTTCTTCCTCCTCCCGCCTCTCCTCCTCTCTAGTTGGCCTCCTTGGCACACCATATGGACAGTCCTTATACAGGTGCCCTGTATTACCACACTGGTCACATTCACGTGGCATCGGACACTGAGCCGCTGTATGGCCTTCTTGCTTGCAGTTACGACAAACCATGCTCTTCTCACATGTGTTCTGTAAGTGCCCAAATTGAAAACACTTCCTGCAGTATAGAGGCTGCCCTGCATACGACAGAAAGCCCCTATGACCCGCCACTGAAAAGTTCGCCGGGGGATGGGTAAAGCCTCCCAAACAGCTTGGGTCTTTCCTCAGTTTCACACGAAACACATATTTACAATTAAAAATGCCCAAACAATTTCTCTGTTTCTCTCCACTTTTTACATATTCGCAGTACCGAGCCAGGAACTGCTCCAGCAGCCTTACTTCTGTGTAAGGATTGTACACGGTTACAGTCACTACTTTCTCCATGAGCCCAAACAAAGGCTCCACCCGCACTCCCCCCAGGCAGGGGTCACCATCATGGCTTCTTAACCACTCGAAGACAGTTAGACAGCAAGGCTCACTCACAAAGGTTACATCATATATACCTTGGTTGTGAAATTCATTCACACTGAAAATGTCAGTCCGATGAGCTCCAGCCTTTCCCTCCAGCAGGTCACGAACCACATATACCACGTTGTTTTTGGCACCATCCTCCACGACCAAACGAATCGTATTCTTGACAAACATCTTCAGTCTTCACTGCCGATACGAATATCGCAGACGAAAATTAGCAGCACGCTGCAAAGAAACACTCGCACCCTCTGACTGCGACACAAGATCGCAGCCAAAAGGCCGAGAGGCACTCCTACCCACAGACAGCTGTTTCGGGGTGTTTGCCCCTCATCAGTGTGGAGTAGGAATCTGGCTATTAGGAGCAGTGCCTAGTAAAAGGCTGTAAAAGGCACAGATGATTGGCCTCGGGGAGACCAAAGCATCCAACACCGCGGAGACACCATCACGTGTTTCTCAACGCAGTGATCCAGAACACTGCCCCCATCCCTTATGGGAAATATGCAAACGCATGTAGGATAGCTGCGGAGACACCATCACGTGTTTCTCAGCGCAAGCAGTGAATAGCCAGACCTTTCCCCGGGAAGGAACAACCACGGGAAGGGCAGCATCCAATAAAGGAAACATCCAATACAGGAAAACCACCTATGCCAAGCATGGTATGCATCCACAGACAGCTGTTTCGGGGTGTTTGCCCCTCATCAGTGTGGAGTAGGAATCTGGCTATTAGGAGCAGTGCCTAGTAAAAGGCTGTAAAGGCACAGATGATTGGCCTCGGGGAGACCAAAGCATCCAACACCGCGGAGACACCATCACGTGTTTCTCAATGCAGTGATCCAGAACACTGCCCCCATCCCTTATGAGAAATATGCAAACGCATGTAGGATAGCTGCGGAGACACCATCACGTGTTTCTCAACGCAAGCAGTGAATAGCCAGACCTTTCCCCGGGAAGGAACAACCACGGGAAGGGCAGCATCCAATAAAGGAAACATCCAATACAGGAAAACCACCTATGCCAAGCATGGTATCCATCCACAGACAGCTGTTTCGGGGTGTTTGCCCCTCATCAGCGTGGAGTAGGAATCTGGCTATTAGGAGCAGTGCCTAGTAAAAGGCTGTAAAGGCACAGATGATTGGCCTCGGGGAGACCAAAGCATCCAACACCGCGGAGACACCATCACGTGTTTCTCAACGCAGTGATCCAGAACACTGCCCCCATCCCTTATGGGAAATATGCAAACGCATGTAGGATAGCTGCGGAGACACCATCACGTGTTTCTCAACAACCACGGGAAGGGCAGCATCCAATAAAGGAAACATCCAATACAGGTCTCCCCGAGGCCAATCATCTGTGCCTTTACAGCCTTTTACTAGGCACTGCTCCTAATAGCCAGATTCCTACTCCACACTGATGAGGGGCAAACACCCCGAAACAGCTGTCTGTGGATGGATACCATGCTTGGCATAGGTGGTTTTCCTGTATTGGATGTTTCCTTTATTGGATGCTACCCTTCCCGTGGTTGTTCCTTCCCGGGGAAAGGTCTGGCTATTCACTGCTTGCGTTGAGAAACACGTGATGGTGTCTCCGCAGCTATCCTACATGCGTTTGCATATTTCCCATAAGGGATGGGGGCAGTGTTCTGGATCACTGCGTTGAGAAACACGTGATGGTGTCTCCGCGGTGTTGGATGCTTTGGTCTCTCCGAGGCCAATCATCTGTGCCTTTACAGCCTTTTACTAGGCACTGCTCCTAATAGCCAGATTCCTACTCCACACTGATGAGGGGCAAACACCCCGAAACCGCTGTCTGTGGATGGATACCATGCTTGGCATAGGTGGTTTTCCTGTATTGGATGTTTCCTTTATTGGATGCTGTCCTTCCCGTGGTTGTTCCTTCCCGGGGAAAGGTCTGGCTATTCACTGCTTGCGTTGAGAAACACGTGATGGTGTCTCCGCAGCTATCCTACATGCGTTTGCATATTTCCCATAAGGGATGGGGGCAGTGTTCTGGATCACTGCGTTGAGATACACGTGATGGTGTCTCCGCGGTGTTGGATGCTTTGGTCTCCCCGAGGCCAATCATCTGTGCCTTTACAGCCTTTTACTAGGCACTGCTCCTAATAGCCAGATTCCTACTCCACACTGATGAGGGGCAAACACCCCGAAACAGCTGTCAGGAGTGAGGTTTTTCTGGAGGAATCCAGACTCTTTTGCAGAGATTTCTGTCTTTTTCTGTGGTAGCTTGTACCGACAGCTTTGAAGATGAATTATGTGAAGAACACCATCCGTGTGACGTTGGAGCCATCTATCCGGGCAAGGAACAGTGTGGTCTTTATCGTTCGTGACCTTATTGAGGAAAAGGCTGGAGGAAAACGGGAGAACATCTATAGTATCAATGAGTTCCCTAATCAAGGTAACTACGACGTTACTTTTATGTCGGAGCATTATTGCCTGAATATCTATGAGTGGTTCCGGAATCATGCCGGAGATCCCTGTTTGAAGGGAGTTAAATGTGAACCACTGTTTGGTCTTCAGGAAAGGCAGGTGACTATCACTGTCTATAACCCCTTTACTGAACCTGCATTGTTGGAGAGCTTCCTCTCACAGTACTGTGACTTTGTTTCAAAGGGAGAGAAGCAAGTCAACTGTTTAGGAATCTTCAATTGTCGATACAAGTATCGTGTAAGATTCAGAAGAGATCCTGGCAGTGTGGGTGGTTTCAGACACCCTCCGGCGAATTTTTCGGTGGCAGGGCATAGGGGTTTCCTCACATACCCTGGGCAGCCTCTGTTTTGCAGGAGATGTTTCTCTTTTGGACATGTTCAGGCAGACTGCCAGAAGGGGCAGTGTTGCCGAAACTGCAAGAAGGAGGGGCATATGGCTGGTGATTGCCCGATGGCTAAGACCTGTGACGTCTGTGGTAGTGGTGACCACATGTATAAGGATTGTCCGATGAGGGCGCCTAGACGCTCAGAGAGTGAATGGAGAGAGGAGGAGGAGAGAAGGAGGAGGTTGGCGATTATCAGAAAGGAATCTGAAAGAATGGAGAGAGAGGAAAGGAGGGAGAGAGAGAGGGAGAGGGAAAGACGCTCTGTAACTCCAGAGGACATTGTGCTAGCACCCCGTGGTTCTATGAGTGATGCCCAAAAACAACAGAAGGAAGATAAGGAGTTTTGGTTGGCAGCAAAAAAAGTAGAGAAGGGGTTTAATAAGGAAGAAGATCAGGAAGAAGATGAGGAGCAAGATGATGACTCTACTGTGCCTGAAATGTTTTCTCTTGAGGAAGCAATGGATGCAACGGAGGAAGACGTGCGCATTTCTGAAGCTGAGAGCCTGGTGCACCCCTCAGATCCTCAGAATATTGGAGGGTTTTCTTCAGATGAGGACAGGGGTGGGAAGAAGTGTCAGAGGGAGGAGGATGGGGAAAGTGATGAGGCATGCAGTAGTATGCCTCAGAGGAAAATTGGGCCAGCTAAAAAAAAAAAGTGGAGTGAGCACGAACGTGTTAGTGATTCAGGGAATAGCTGTTCAGTCCAAATGGCAGAGGAGGACAATGGTGATACTGGGTAGAATGAAAGCTCAGTGGATCTGTTGTTTTTTTTTTTCCCTTTCTGTGAGTCTTGACCTTTGTCAAGGGCTTTTTGTGTAATGTGTGTAGTTTTTGTGGAAATTTTTCCATTGTGTTTTTTGTTTTTATAGTATGGGTTTTTCTATAGTTTCTCAAAATGTGAGAGTTTTTAAGAAAGCGAGAAGGAGAGCAGCAATTTTGGATTTTTTAGCTATGCAGAGTGCATCTATTTTTTGTTTGCAAGAATGTGGGATTGTGGATGGTGTGAAAGGGGATGAGTGGTCTTATGGTGCGTCTGTGTGGTCTGGTAGTGCAAATAACAGAAATGATGGTGTGGGTATTTTAGTTAAGGGGCAGGAGGTTGTTTTGAATAATTATTTGGTTGTGGAGGTGGGGAGGTGTATCTTAGCAAATTTTGAATATAAAAATGCTAAGTTTTGTGTTATCAATATTTATGCGCCAGTAGAAAAAAATGAGCGTAAGTTATTATTTGAAAAAGTGAAGCTTTTTGTTCCAGGAAGAGTGCCTGTGGTGATTGTGGGTGATATGAATTGTGATGTGGGGGGAGTGAATGTGGATGTGTCTGGAAAAGTCTTGCTGGAGTTAGTTACTGACTTTGATTTGAGTGATATGCAACGTGTGTGTAAGGTTAACCCTTTGTTAGATACCTTTTTTTCTGATAGTGGAAGAGCACAGTCCAGGTTGGATTATTGTTTTATTTCTAAAAATATTATTCCTGTTGGATATAAGCAGGATAGGGTCGTTTTTTCGGACCATGTTTGTGTGTTGTGCGAGTTAGATATTAATGTTAATGGTGTGTTTGGAAAGGGTTTGTGGAAATTAAATGTGAAATTGTTGGAAAATGAAGATGTGAGGAAGAAGTATGTGAGAAAGTATGAACAGTGGTGTAAGAGTAAGGAAAATTTGGGGAATGTTTGTGAGTGGTGGGATTGGGTTAAGAGGCAGACAAAAAAGTTTTTTAAAAGTGTGGGGTATGAGTTTGCGGCAATTAAGAGGGAGAAGTTTGTTAAGTTGAATGCCCGTTTATGTTTATTGTATAAATTGAGGGATGGAGGAATGGAGGTGGAGGAGGGGATAAAAAAGGTTAAAAAATAAATTAATGAGTTTTTGGAGGAGAAAGGGAAGAGTATTATTTTTAGGGCAAAAATTGATAGAATGGAGCAAGATGAAAGGTGTTCGAGGTTTTTCTTTAAAAAGGTTTTTGGGAAAAAGCAGAGTATGGGTGTTTTGAATGCAATGGATGGAAGAGAGGTAAGTGGGGAGGATATGTGTGAAGAGGTGGCTATGTTTTATGAGGAGCTGTATGCAGTGGAGGGATGAGGCTTTGGAGGAGGATGTACTAAGTGTATTAGAAAATAAATTGAGTGAGATGGAGAGAGAGAGAGTGATGGGTGAGGTGACAGATGATGAGGTATGGAAGGTAATGAATAGCATGGCGTTAAATAAGACTCCAGGAGAGGATGGTCTTCCTATAGAGTTTTATAGGGTGATGTGGCATGTGATTGGTAAGGATTTTGTGGATGTGTGTAAGTATATGTGGTCTAGTATGGAGGTGGCTGAGAGTATGCGTGCAGGGATGGTTGTGTTAATACCTAAAAAAGGAGATTTGAAGACTTTAAAAAATTGGAGACCGATAACGTTGTTGAATTGCGATTATAAGATCTATGCGAAAGTAATGGCGAATAGGATGCGTGATGTGATAGAGAGTGTGATTGGGGATGAACAGTATTGTGCGGTGCCTGGGAGACGTATACATGAGTGTGTGTGTATGTTGAGAGATTGTTTGTGGGACTGTATGAGTCGGAAGAAGAGTGTATTTGTTTTGAGTTTGGACTTTGAAAAGGCGTATGATCGGTTAGCACATAGTTTTTTGTTCCGGGTATTATTGAGAATGGGGTTTCCGCCTGATTTTGTTTGGAGGGTGAGGAGCTTATATAAGGACATTTATAGTTGTGTTTTGATGAATGGTTATGTGGGTAGAAGAGTGAATGTTTTTTCAGGTGTGCGACAAGGTTGTCCTTTGTCTCCTGTGGTTTTTATCTGTGCAATTGAACCATTGCTTTGTATGTTGAGGAAAGATAAAGTGATTAGAGGTGTACAAGTGCCAGGAGGTGGGGGGAGGGAATGGAAGGTTAGTGGTTATATGGATGACGTGTGTGTGTTGTGTGATTCAGAGTATTCTGTGAGGCGGGTGAAGGTATTAGTGTCTATTTTTTGTGGTGCGTCAGCATTTAAGGTGAATTGGGAGAAGAGTGAGTGTAAGGTTTTTGGGGGAGGGGTTTTAAGTAAGGATGTAGGAGTGAATGAGGTGACTGGGTCTATTAAGGTTTTGGGGGTGAAATTTTCAGAGAGTTTGGATGGGAAAGAAAGTTGGGATGATGCGAAAGGAAAGGTTGAGCGGAAGTTATGTTTTTGGAAGATGAGAAGTCTTTCGTTTTTTGGAAAAATCTTAGTTATTAAAAGTGTGATTTTGCCTATTTTCTTATATATTGCAGTGGTCTTTCCGCCGGGGTATATGTGTATGAGGGGGTTAAATAGGATTCTGTTTGTGTTTTTGTGGAATTCTAGAATGGAGAGGGCTAGGAGGGAGGTTTTGGTGAAACGTCTAGAAAAAGGTGGATTGGGTTTTCCAAACCTTGAGGTGTTTTTTGGTGTAAATATTGTGGTTTTTGTGTTGAGAGTGATTAGGATGAATGGGAAGTTTTCTTGTCTGTGTAGGTTTTTGTTTGGGGCGTATTTATTCCGTTTGAGGTGGCGAGAGAGGGATCTGAGGTATCCGGTTGCTTTTGATGTGCCTAGATGGTATGTGTGGGTTTATAAATTTTTGGTGAAGTATGAGTTGTGTGATGTGGATGTTAGGTTGTTGAGTAATAAGAAGGCTGTGTATAGGATGATTGAATGTAGAGAGACAGAGTGTGGAATAAACATGGTAAGAGGGAATGATATAGAAAAAGTATGGAAGAAAGTGCGGTTGGACGGTATGACGAATAGGCAGAGTGAGATTGTGTGGCAGTCTTTGCATGGAGTGTTACCAGTTAGAGAATTTCAGAAGAATCGTGGGTTGGGGAGAAGTGATATGTGTCCGAGAGGTGGGTGTGGTGGAAGGGAAAGTGTAATACATGTGTTTTGGAATCGTCATTATGCTAGGGAGGTGATTGGAAGAATGGGACCGTTGTGTAAAGAATTGTGTGGTGTGAGCTTGTTATCGTTCGAGTTGTTCATGTTTGGCTTGGGAATGTGTGATGGAGTGAAGGAGAGAGTGTTGTGGTTAATGGTTGCATGTATAAAGGAAGTATTATGGGATGTGAGGAATGTGTATGTTTTTAAGAGGAAGGAAATTGTAGTAAAGAATAGTCTTAAAGTAATTTTGGGGAAGATGTATGTGTGTTTTCTATGGGATAAAAGGAGAAGGGGGGAGGTGGATGCCGAAGGGATTTGGAAGGTGAAGAAGTGGAGATATCTTGTAAATATGTCTTGATTTGTTTTTTCTGATGTTGTATCAAACTGAAATTTTCCGATGATGATGGGAACAGCTTTTGTGTTTTGGATTTGACGCAGCTGTTTGGGATTCTTTCGTTGGTCTTGGATTTCTGGACCGTGGATTTTCCCATCTGAGGGAAGAAAAAAAGAAAAAAGGAGAAACAGCTGTCTGTGGATGGATACCATGCTTGGCATAGGTGGTTTTCCTGTATTGGATGTTTCCTTTATTGGATGCTGCCCTTCCCGTGGTTCCTTCCCGGGGAAAGGTCTGGCTATTCACTGCTTGCGTTGAGAAACACGTGATGGTGTCTCCGCAGCTATCCTACATATGATCTTGTCCCTGACATCCTTATAAAGCTCTTTGGTCTTGCCCATGTTGTAGAGGTTAGAGTCTGACTGATCAATTGATTCTGTGGACAGGTTTCTTTTATAAAGGTGTCTATGTAAGACAGCTGTGTGTAATGCAGGTAACGATTATTAACTATTTTGGGCACACCAATTAATTTAAAAGAATCTGGTGTCTGCATGACACTCTGCAGTTATGTTCTAAAATTTGATTTCAGTATAGGAAGTATTAACTGTGCTTCCTTCTCTAGACTTACGTGATCACTTGTTGCAAGTAAAGAACAGGAACTGCTGAGAGATCCGAATTTTTCCTTTAACTAGGGCTAACATAGCAGCAGTAATTAGGGAAATTTAAAAAAAAAATGTAATACAATGTTGAAATTCTCCTGAAATGGCTTTCGTGTGCTTATTCAAGGCATAATATATGAAATAAATAATAAATAAATTATTAAAAGTCATAAAAAAGCCATAAAAAAAGCCACAGCCAGTCCAAATTTCTATTACATGACTGGTATATAAAAAAAACTGTTATGTAAAGGGGAACAAAGTTTACCCATTAACAACCTGTGATACACATTAAAATAGTGGCCACTAGGAGGCCTTATGCTCTGATTGGGAATAAGGGTATAGCACCCCCCAGAGTCAGAAAATTTCCGGGGTTTCAACCACAAGGGGTAGCTGAGGCCTTGGAGAACACGATCAGGGCTGGATTTTCTAATCCCCAATGACATGACGGCGATCAGGTAAAAAAAAAGTGTGCCCACTTTTAAAATACATGTCAGAGGAGAGAGACATGATGTCACCAAGTCAACCCCAGTACCACCATCATCCTATGGGCCCTCCTGCTCCATCCACAAGCCCTTCGCCTCCTCTTAATGGAAAAAAAAGAGGTACCTGGCAACAGCAGGGTTTTTTTTCCTGTTGGTTCCATTTGATCACTGTGACACGTGCTATCACAGTGATAAAAAGCCAATTAGTGTGTCATCCTCCACTGTGTCATCCTCTTAGTAAGATAATTTTTTTTTATTTCTTTTATTCTTAAAGTTAGGGTTGGGCTTAGGTTTAGAGTAGGGCCGAGGGTTTAGGATAGGGCTTAGGGTTAGGATTGGTCATAGGGTTAGTTTTATAGGTCAGGGTTGGGCTTAAGCTTAGAGTTGAGGATGGGCTTAGGGTTGGCATTGGGCTTAGAGTTTGGTTCAGGTTTGGGGTTAGGGTTTTTTCAAAAGTAAAAAAAATAATGACAATATGAAGACTTGTGTTGAGCACAAGTTCTCGCTATTCAAGTTTGCATCAGGATGCTTTGGTATGCATTGAATATTACGGTGCTCAAGTGACATGCTTGAGTCTTCCTTCTGCATGTTTGGCGGCTTTTAGACAACCAAGAAACTATCTGGGGATTGCGAGCGATTCCTGCATGTTTTTTTGGGGTATCTAACATGCAGGACAGGTACTTTAGCATGTTACTCAAGCACCCATGATACTTGGTACATACCCGATTATCCCATACAAGCTCAAGTAGCAAGCACTTAAGACTAATGACACATTCAATATGATTACCTAATGTTATCAAATTCTATCTAGTTCCTTTGAGTTCAAAATCCTCACTGTACCCCTGGATAAAATCCCTGAGGGGTATAGTTTACAAAATTGAGTCATTTGTGGGGAATCTCTGCTGTTTGAGTGCGTTAAGGGCCCTGCGAATATGACATGTCACCCGCAATCTATTTCAACCAATTTGTGTTCCAAAATTCAAATATTGCTCCTTCCATTCCTAGCGCTGCTGTTTGTCCAAACAGAACTTTTTGACTACATGTGAGATATCACCATGCTTGTAAAGTGTATAAAAACTGTGTGGTAAACTTTTTTGGTGTTACCTCTTGAAAAAGTGATTTGGGAAAATTGGGACGAAAACAAGATTTTTGTGAAAAAAAATGGAATTTTTCAAATTAACAGCCTAATTTTTTCAAATTCTGTGTTGCATCTGTTAGTTCAATATGCTCATGATACTCCTGGATAAAAACCCTGAGGGGTGGGGTGTAGTTTCTAAAATGTGGTCAGTTGTGGGGAGTTTTTGCTGTTTAGACCTGTAGGGACCCTAAAAATGCATCATGGTGCCCGCCATCTCTTTCAGCCAAATTTGTGTTCCAAATATTGCTTCTTCCGCTCTGAGCCCTGCCATTTGTCCATACAGAACTTTTTTACTACATGTGGAGTATTATAAACACCTATACAATAAGGTTCAACACAAGAGCAAATAAGAATAAAAAATATTTTTATTTTCAAACCACAGTAAAATAAGACCAAAAAGGTCATAAAAGTCAATATAGATTACACATGAGGAACACATATACAGGAAAAAAGAAAGTGGACACGCCTGGAAACAATTCACATGTTGATAATCCAAATCCAAGTGTATATATACACCAGGTAATGATTGTTATTTAATCCAGCACAGTGCTGCACATGACATAAAGACCCTATCTCATAAAGCAGGGCACCCCCATAAAGTAGGCCTGAGTATGTACAATAAAGTTATTAAAACATACATCAAGAGACAAATTGTTAGGAGTCGAGTTCCCGCTGCTGCACAGGGGGAATCTCGAGCTGTGTCTGCTGCGGTCTCCCATTCTGCATCAGCCGCAGTGGAGCCTGCTCAGCGGAGACGTCGGTCCCAGCGTCTCACTGAGTCTGATACTGTGCAAAGGGTTACTGCTGTCTCTCCAGGCTCTGCTATTGTACCCTGCACTGATCTGCGGCGAGCAGGCTTTTCTGGGACTAAGTCCCGCTTTGCACACACTGATCATGCCCAGGGTAAGATCTCTCAGTGGAGATCACGGGTCACATGTTCAGGTCCTCCAGGAAGGTCCTGTACCTGATCAAGTTCTGTGGCAGCCTTCCATTGGTCCTTCTTGGAAGGTCCTGTAGGTGCTGCAGCTATATAAGGTTCTCATGACTGTATGGCCATGTGCTAGTGTCAAATATGTACGAGCTCAGCACCAGTGTGGTTGTGTGTGTGGTCAGGGACCCGGCTGAAATAAGCCCCTAGAATGCTGGCACCTCCGGCGAGGAGTTTTGTGTATGCAGTCAGGGACCCGGCTGAAATAAGCCCCTAGAATGCTGGCACCTCCAGCGAGGAGTTTATGTGTGAATTCAGGGCTGGCTGATAGCCGATAGAATTCCGGCTCCACCGGAGAGGAGCTGCGTGTTGGTTGGACTGCACGACCACTGTCGGCTCTACACAATAGCTGTGTCCCCTGTGAGCTAAACAGGGCACAGCGTTCTCTTTACTAGAGGCTCTGTGAAGTAACAGAGTTTGTTTATTCTAATTTGCTTCGCCGCCTTACTTAGCAGCAGGTTCTTTCCTGCACGGTGGATCCCGGGTTGCGAACGCACCTATCCCATCTAATAAATATATTCGTGCGTTCCGCCAACCCTAACACAAATATTCCCATATAGGGCCGATGAGAGGTCCTGCAGAGTCTATTCAATCATAATAAAATGCATATAAGATGTTAAAAATAAAGACATATTCATTACCAAAGATGACAGAGAGGATCCAGGCGTCCACCACACCCGACGCGCATTTCGCACTGAAATGCTTTGTCCAGGCACCTCATCTGTAATCTATATTGACTTTTATGACCTTTTTGGTCTTATTTTACTGTGGTTTGAAAATAAAAATATTTTTTATTCTTATTTGCTCTTGTGTGGAGCCTTATTGTATAGGTGTTTATATATTTAATGGCCACCATTTAGGATATATATATATATATATATATATATACATATATATATATATGTGTTTTGTTTTTTTTACATGTGGAGTATTGTAAGAAAGTGAGTAACAAAGTGTGGGGCCCACTTTTTGGTGTTACCTCTTGCAAAATTGAGAAATTTAGAGCCAAAATATGACTTTAGAGGTAAAATGTATTTTTTTCATTACACATTGTATTAATTTCTATGTAGCTACTAAAGGGTTAAAAAAATGTAAAGACAACAATTTTCAAATATCTGAGAGGTGTGGGTTTTAAAATGGTATCATTTTTGAGCACACTAGGGGCTCTACAAATGCGACATGGCATCCGCTCTGGATTCCAGCTATTTTTGAGCTAAAAAATCAAAAGGTGCTCCTTCCCTTCAGATCCCTGACATGCAACCCAAACATTAGTTTCCTCCTTTATATCTGGTAGTAGCGTATTTAGGAGAAATTTCACAACAAATGTTGGTGTTCACTTTCTCCTGTTACACTTGTGAAAGTAAAGAATTTGGGCATAAAGTAAATTTTTTTGCGAAAAAAGTTAAATGTTCATTTTTTTCCTTCCACTTCCATTAATTCTTGTGAAGCACCTGAGGGATTTATAAACTTCTTGAATGTGGTTTTGAAAACTTCCAGGGGTGCAGTTTTTAGAGTATTGTCACTTTTTGGTATTTTTTGTTATATAGGCCCCCCAAAGTCAAATGTCATGTGGTCCCTAAAAAATGGTTTTGAAAATTTTGTTGTAAAAATGAGAACTTTCTGATCAACTTTGAACCCTTCTATCTTCCTAACAATAAAAATCTTTAAAAAATGATGCAGATGTAAAGTAGACATGTGGGAAATTAAAGGGCATAAAAATGTAAAGTTTGAAAATTACAATTTTCAATTTTTGCTGTCCAAGAAGTAACGTTTCTCCTTGCGGAGATTGACATACCGAGATGAGGAGACTTAAAGCTGCAACGACCCTCTGGGAAATATGCTAATTATGCAAATTGTCTCTTCAGAGAGGAAGAGAACTAGAACTCTAGTGCCACCTATTGGAAGGTAGCAATCCTACAAGTCAATGTCGACCCTTTAACAAGCCTTGTCACATGACTTAGGATAATAGCCAAACCAGAATCTCAATTTGCAATTTTTGTTGTAACATTTTTGATACTTTAATACTATAATATATCTTCCAAAAGTACAATATGTCACAAAAAAAACAAAACATCTCAGAATCCTTTGGATCTGTTGAGTTATTACCACATAAAGTGATTGGTCAGATTTCAGAAAACTGAAAAGGCATTCTCACTGGCAATTGGACCTCCCAACCACTGTAAAGAATTCTAAATGCACATACAATTAAAAAAACTTTTAAAAGTAATCTTCTTTGTATAGTTAGTTAGCAGTCCTTCACCAATAAAATACCCTAAGCAATATGACGGTCTGCTGCATGTTTGGGTCTACTCAAATTAGCAATCATATTTTACAAATATACGATAGCGCTATATAAACTGCAAATGGAAAATGTATTTTCATTAGTAATTCCTTCTGAAGGAATAATAGTTAAAGATGAGATGGTGGTCAATAACACTATAGCACTTTTAGCTTAATAAATGACTTTTCCAGTAGAAGTATTTACTACTTGAATAGTCTATAACCTTATCAGCCTTCACCATCATAAAAATAATGTCTTCAACTATGATTACCGGGAAATATTTTCATTCTGAATATTTATGATAGTAAGTTAATCAGTTGAGACAGGATCTCATGGATGATGATCACAGTCTCTGATTTGCAGAGGATTTAAATAATTTAATTTACTTACCTTCTGCTTGCATAATTTGCTAATGCAGATATTGTGAAAAATGTTTAAAACACTTTCAGATGATAGAAGTCTCTGTAATGCAATGGGCAATATGCTTTATTTATACAGAACTCAATAAGTTTTCATATTGAAATCCGTTATTCTGTAATGTGGTTCCATAAGATGAACAGATATGCCATGGACCATAACATACCATAAATACATTTTTGGTATTTTGCACAATTTGTACAACTTTTATAATTACGGTAAATAGGAACTTTATAAATGTGATATATGATTAACCTCTTCACACCCAAGCCTCTTTTTATCTTCATGACCAGGACAATTTTTACAATTCTGACCAGTGTCACTTTGGTAATAACTCTGGAATGCTTCAAAAGATCCCACTGTTTTATTGAGACATATTATACTTCGTGACAGTGATAACATTGGTTTGATATCACTTGCATTTATTTGTGAAAAAACTGTAAATTTGGCAAAAATTTGGGAAATGTACCAATTTTCATACTATTAATTTGTATGCCCTTAAATCAGTTCTGTCACAAAAGATAGTTAATAAATAACTTCTTCACAATTTTTGAAGCATCGTTTATTTTTGTTAGGAAGTTAGAAGGGCTAAAAGTTGACCAACAATTTCTCATTTTTCTAACATTTACAAAACCTGTGACTTTGAGAGACCTATGTAATAGAAAATAACCTAAAATGACCCCATTTTAAAAACTGCACCTGCCAAGGTGCTAAAAACCACAAACAAGAAGTTTATTAACCCTTCAGGTGCTTCACAGGAACTGAAACAATGTGGAGGGAAAAAATAAACATTTAACTTTTTTCACAAAAGTTTTACTTTAGACCCAATTTTTGTTTTATTTTCACAAGGGTAGCAGGAGAAAATAGACTCCATAAGGCTAACATTAGAAAAAGAACCGCAAAAATTGTTGTGGAATTTTTCTTAAGTATGACAAAACTCCATATGTCCATATGTGGGGGAAAACTACTGTTTGGGTGCATGGCAGAGCTTGGAAGAGAAAGAGTACCTTTTGATTTTTTGAATGTAAAATTGGCTGGAATCATTAGCTGACACCATTCGAGTTTGGAGAGCCCTTGATATGCCTAAACAGTAGAATCCTCTACATGTAACACCATTTTGGAAACAAGACCCCTCAGATAATGCATCTAAATGTGTGGTGAGCACTTTGAACCCCGGGTGATTAACAGACGTTTATAAGGTAGCACCGTAAAAATTCAAAAAAATCACATTTTTCTCACAAAAATATTCTTTTAGCCCCAAATATTTTATTTTCATGAGGGTATCAGGAAAAAATGCACAGTAAAATGTGCTGTGCGATTTCTCCTAAGTACAACAATACTCCATATGTGGGAGAAAACTACTGTTTGGATGCACAGCAGAGCTCGAAAGAGGAGAGCCATTTGACTTTTTTTAATGCAAAAGTTTCTGCAATAATTAGTGGATGTCATGTCGCATTTGGAAAGCTTCTGATGTGCCTAAACAGTGAAAAAAAACATAAGTGGACCAATTTTTGAAATTAGACCCCTCAATATGTAGAGTAAGCACCATTAACCCCCAGGTGTTTCACAGAAATTTATAACATTAAGCTGTGAAAATAAAAAAATCACATTTTTTTCCATAATAATATTTTTTAGCCCTTTTTTTAATTTCACAGTGGAAGCAGGAGAAAATGGACCACAAAATTTGTTATGTAATTTCTCCTGCGCACACCATTACCCCAAATGTGGGGAATAAATACTGCTTTTGGGTGCACGGCAGGGCGCAAAAGGGAAGGATCATCTTATTACTTTTTGAACGCAAAATTGGCTGGAATTGAGAACGGACACCACATCATGTTTGGAGAGCCCCTGATGTGCCTAAACAGTGGAAACCCCCCACTATTGACCACATTATGGAAACTAGACCCCTCAAGGAACTTATCTAGATGTGTGGTGAGCACCTTAAACCCTCAGATGCCTCACAGAAATTTATAACATTGAGCCGTGTAAATAAAAAAATATTTTTTTTCCACAAAAATGTTCTTTCAGACTTTTTTTATTTTCATTAGGGAAACAGGAGAAAATGAACAATAAAAATTGTTGTGCAATTTTTCTTGAGAACGATGACACCCCATATGTCGGGGAAAACTACAGTTTTGGAGCACAGCAAGGCTCGAAAGGGAAGGAGCACCATTTGAAATTTGAACGCAAAATTTGTTTTAATCATTAGCGCACAACATGTCACATTTGGAAAGACCCTGATGTTCCTGAACAGTGAAATTGCCCCACAAGTGAACCAATTTCAGAAACTAGACCACTCAAAAATGCATCTAGAAGTGTGGTGAGCACCTACAGCCCTCGGGTACTTCAAAGAAGTTTATAACGTTCAGCTATGAAAAAAAATTTCAATTTTTTCCCACAATAATGTTCTTTTACCCTCAATTTTTTTTCATAAGGGTAACATGAGAATTTGATCCATACAGTACATTAGTACCAATATGTAGTTGCTTTTGAGACACAGTGCAAAGTGTAGAAGGGAAGAGGCACAATATTGAAGTTCAGATTTTTCTGGAATGGTTTGAGAGTACTATGTCACTTTGGCATAGCCCCTAAGGTGTCAGAACAGCATAAACCCCACCTAAGTGACATCATTTTACAAACTACATCTCTCAATCAATTCATATAGGGGTGCAGTGAGCATCTTGACATTATATGTGCCTCACAGAAATTTATACCATTGGGCAGGAAGAAAGAATAATTACATTTTCACAGCTAAAATGTTGCTTTATCCCACATTGTAAATTTTTATAAGCGTTAATAGGAAAGAGTGGACCCCTCAGTTTGTTATGCAATTTCTCCTGAGTACTGCAATACCTTACATGTAATCAGGAACTACTTTTGAGGCAAAGTGCTCCATAATTTAGTGCATATTTTACTGTTATTATTTGTGGGTGCCATGACCTACTGGGAGAGCCCGTGAGGTACCAAAACTGCAACCCCCCATAAGTGACTCCATTTTACAAACTATATTTCTCAATGAATTCATCAAAAGGTGCAATTATCATATTGACACCACGGGTGTGTCACAGAATTTTATATCATTTGGCAGTGAAGAAAAAAATTAAATTTTTACCATAAAAATGTTGTTTTAGTCCCTGATTTTACATTTTCACAAGGGAAAATGGGTAAAAATTGTGCCAAAATGTATCCAATAATTTCTTCTCTTCCTTCTGTTTATGACGTGCCCTCCTGGCTTCTGCCCTTGGACTTCTTGACTATCCTGACTCATGGCTTGGCCATGAACAGTGACTTGTGTCACATTATGTCTAGCTGACACATTTTTCTTTTTCGCCAGTATGGAGCCTGTTCATTTGCTTTGTGACCAGGTGGCGCTTTTCATGCAGATGACTCAGGATCTTGGTAAAGAATGCCAGAATCTAGAGTCATCGCAATTTCAGTTGCAGGATCAGATAAAAAATTTGAAAACCCCTATAGCCCTCCACCGCTAGCAGTGGCAGTAACGTCAGTAACCTCCTGGTATTTTGACCTCAGAACATTACCTGAATAAGCTTTTGTCTCTTCCTTCAGTTTATGACATACCCTCTTGGCTTCGGACCTTATACTTCTTGACTACCCTGACTCACGGCTTGGCCATGAACAATGACTAGTGTTACACTCCATGTATTTCTGTTAACAGATGACGGATATGCTTGGGGAGTTGCTTTTTTGTGGATTAAGTTGAAGCTTTTATTGGGAACATAAAATTTGTGATCACATTTATCTGGTGCTCTACGCTGAGCCCTTATATCGCAGTTTCCATTTAAATCTCTTTGTGATGTGATGAAGCCACCGAGGGATCCATTCACTATAGTGTGGCAGCAGAGTTTCTCTGGATTCAGTTTGGCCTAAATTCAGCGGTGTACTTTGTTGCAGAGGTGCACAAAACTGTGCCTGACGCCACTTTAATGCACTCCTAAAAAGACGCACACCACAGGATCATAGGCCAGACGGCATCCACAGTGCCTCCATCTTCCTTACTACAGGGAATCTTCCACCTGGGGTTCCTTTTGAATCACGCATTTCGGAGATTTACAAGGAAACCGTGGTATAAGCACTCAGAATAAATGTGAGCTGAGCCATACTGCGTTCTTTGGGAAGTAGAATGAAGAAATCAACAGTAGGTCAAGAATTGGTTTTATTTATCTTTTTACTCTGTTCCTTGTGCCATATAAGTGATTAGACTACTTTGGGTTGGGACATTTACAGCATTAACAGATTTTTATCTTTGTTATATTTGGCTGCTGTCACATGCTAAAAGTCACATGCTTTTGTTTGTAAAAACTATTTTTTGCATTGCCATATTTTGAGAGCTATAATTTTTCTATATTTTTGCCAACAGTCATGTAAGGGCTTGTTTTTTGTGGGACGATTTGCCATTTTTATTGATACCATTTTCGAGCACATGATGATGATGGCAGAATTAACAAAAACCAGCAATTCAGGAATTGTTTTTTTGGGGGGTGGGTTAATGCCGTTCTGCGTGTACTAAAATTGATAAGGCAACTTTATTCTTCAGGTCAGTATGATTACAGTGATACCACATTTACATATTTTATATGTTATGTTGCTTTTACATAATAAAAATTATTTTATAGAAAAGAAAATATTTTTTGCATTGCTTTATTCTGAGAGTTTTAACTTTTTCCTTTTCCAGCTGGTAGAGCTGTGTGGCAGATTTTTTTTTGCAGGACAAGATGATGTTTTAAACTATACCATTTTCATTTATATTTATCTTTTTGATTGCGTTTCATTCTACTTTTTGTTCAGCGATATGATGGAAAAGCATCGTTATTTGCCTTACTTTTTTTTTACAGTGTTCACTGAAGTGGATAACTAGTGGGACAGTTATATAGGTTTCTTTTTTACTTTTTTTCTCACTTTTTTTGCCAGCCCTACTATGGGACTTTCACTTTCAGCAGGCTTATTTCACTTATAAAGCATATGGAGGAGGAGCATTACTATGCTTTATAACTGTCAATGCTGCACTGACACAAGTTAGCATGATCTAACTAACTTGCTAACCCTGGTGACCCAGATGTCGTGATGATGACATTGGGTCACCATGGCAACGATTGGCTCATCATGATGACATTGCAGGGGTGCCGATTGTAGGGCAGAGAGAGCCCCTCCCTCTGCCTGCCTTCTAAATGCTGTGATATTAATCTCAGCATTTAGGGGGTTGAAATGCCGGGAGCAGCGCTGGCACCACTTCTGGCAGTGAGTGCCACATGTCAGCCGCCATGTCAGCTGAACACCCCGTTACGATTACATGCTCCCAGCTCCTGTGCTCGCAGAATCACCGGGATGTATCCATACAGACAAGATCGAGATGTACTTCCCAACCAGGATGTATAGATACATCCAAGATCATGAAAGAGATAACATAAACTTTATAAATAAAAAATGATAAAATATAATTGGAAAAATAAAGCCGCTACTAAAAGTCAAGTATAACAACAATAGTTATGTGAAATGTAATAATAACTGCATTGATCTATATGGGCGCTACATAATTTATTTTCAATGAAGTTACTCAGTAAATGGGCTTTTATTCCCACTAGCACTTTGGTCTTTAATAGCAGCTTTAATTCTGAAGGTTGGATCATTACTTTTCTCTCAGAACAGCTTTTGAACTACTACAGACATGCAGTGTTGTGAAACCATATTAACCTATCATTAAACTGTCAGTGCAATAACCACACAGGGAGCAGATGACATTTTTTTTCCTTTGGGAATGAAAAACAAATCTGCACAACAGAAAAAAATACTTTGTTTAACTGCTTGTGATCTTAAATGGATTGCTTATTGGCATCTTGAAATGTATCCAACAAGAGTGCTCTTAGGAACAACATGTCGTGCAGCCAAATAATGCATGTTTAAGTGGCTCAATACATTTATCAGCAAATAACTAATTACAATCGTATTTTCTTTCTCAAGAGACAATTTATGGTTTTGTATTATGGATCCAATATGTTTTGTATTTTATCCTAGCCAATAAAAAAGAAAGAGTCCAAGCTAAAAAAAACAACAAGTGGTGTATGAAAAAAGCACTGATAATACTTAAATCATGAAAAACACAACCAAACTAAAATGTACAATAAAGAGAAATGGGCAACTGAAATTGGGATGCTTGAATGATTAAACTAAAGCCAAATACTACCTAACTCATCAAAATTGATTTGCAATTATATACTTAGGGTACTGTGGGTGAAAAAGAATGACATCTTGTTGCACAGTAGTCCAACAATTGTATCTGTGACACAAATTGAACTAATAAATGTAACTCTGGTGACACTGTAGGAATCCAAAAACAGTGGTTTTATTGTTTTAAATTTTTACCACAAAGATATAATATTGTAGATCTCCTTACACTTGACATACCATTATACTTAATATTAAGAATGCGCCTAAGGCTCTACATAAATCAATAGAGAAAAAAACACATCTGCTATACCAACACAGTGCTCTGCTACAGGGGCTATCCTTTTGACTAGCATTTCTTATGTCGTTTGTGGGTAAGGGGTTGAATTTTGTTAAATTGAAATAAAAATGTAGACATTTAATTGTGCGCTTGTTTTTGCACATTTGTTTTATTAGTTCAGTTTGGCAATTGCACACACCAAACTGCTGCCACATTTTGGTTTCTGTATATGTACAGTACTTTTGTACCTAGCCAGCATTTTTTGTAAAATCTTTTGTTAGGTGTATATTAGTACATCCATGTACAATGTGTAGTGATGCATATTAGTGATTCCATTTATGTAAGTGGTAATGACGTATATAAATTTGTTCATGTACAGTAAGTGGTGATGTGTGTATTAGTACATCCATGTGCAGTAAGTGGTGATGTGTGTATTAGTGCTTCTATGTACAATACGTAGTGAAGTGTGTATTAGGGATTTGATTTACTGCAAATGGAGATACCGTATATACTCAAGTATAAGCCGAGATTTTCAGCCCACTTTTTTGGGCTGAAAGTAACCCTCTCGGCTTATACTCAAGTCATACCCAGGGGTCAGCAGGGGAGGGGGAGTGGAGCTGTGTAATAATACTCACCTGCTCCTGGCGCGGTCCCTGGACGTCTTTTCCCCGGCGCCGGCAGCTTCTTCCTGTAGTGAGCGGTCACATGGTACCGCTCACTACAGTAATGAATATGTGGCTCCACCTCCCATAGTGGTGGAACCACATATTCATTACTGTAATGAGCGGTACCATGTGACCGCTCACTACAGGATGAAGCTGCGGCGCCGGGAAACAGACGTGCAGCGACGGCGCCAGGAGCAGGTGAGTATGACGGGGCCGTGAGTGATATTCACCTGCTCCTCGTTCCACCGTTGGCGCCACTGCATCTTCCGCAGTGACACTCAGGTCAGAGGGCGCAGTGACGCGATTAGTGCATGCCGCCCTCTGCCTGATCGTTGGTGCAGAGGATGGAAGACACAGCGGCGCTTGGCAGCGGTGGAATGCGGAGCAGGTGAATATAGCAAGTGCCGGGGGCCTGAGAGTTGAGTATGTGATTTTTTAATTTTTTTAATCGCAGCAACAGCATATGGGGCAAATATCTGTATGGGGCATCTTATGTGGCCGTATGCACCATTATATGGGGGCAAATATCTGTATGGGGCATCTTATATGGCCATGTGCAGCATTATATGGGGCAATTATCTGTATGGAGCATCTTATGGGGCTATGTGCACCATTATATGGGGGCAAATATCTGTATGGGGCATCTTATGTGGCCATGTGCAGCATTATATGGGGGCACATATCTGTATGGGGCATCTTATGTGGCCATGTGCACCATTATATGGGGCAAATATCTGTATGGGGCATCTTATGTTCTTATGTGGCCATGTGCACCATTATATGGGGCAAATATCTGTATGGAGCATCTTATGGGGCCATGTGCAGCATTATATGGGGCAAATATCTGTATGGAGCATCTTATGGGGCCATAATCAACATTTGTGCAGCATTATATGGGGCATATTTTAATATGCAGCATCTTATGGGGCCATCATGAACTGTATGGAGCATTATATGGGGCTCCCGATTCAATATGGATATTCAAAAACACTTAACCTACTGATGTCTCAATTCATTTTACTTTTATTGGTATCTATTTTTATTTTTGAAATTTACCAGTAGCTGCTGCATTTTCCACCCTAGGCTTATACTCGAGTCATTAAGTTTTCCCAGTTTTTTGTGGCAAAATTAGGGGGGTTGGCTTATACTCGGGACGGCTTATACTCGAGTATATACGGTATGTATTAGTGCTTCCATGTACAATAAATGGTGACGTGTGTATTAACACTTTCATGTAAAATATGTGGTAATGTGTGTATTAGTAATCCCATGTATAGTAAGTTGTGGTGTGTGTATTAATGCACCCATATGCAAAATGTGGTGATCTGTGAGTACATTCTTGTACAGTAAGTGGTGATGTGTGTATGAGTGCATAAACATTTATGTGCACATTGTAGATTCACATTGAAGGCAACAAAGCCACAAAGGAACACATATGGAAACAAGAAGTGAAGAAACATGTTAGAAACAAACCAGAAATATTCTTGCGAGTGCAATGCAAGAACCTCGCGTCAGTCTCTCGCATCAATACCCGGCACTGCCGCCGGCACTTGGGAACGGAGCATTCAGCTACATAGAAATACATGCAGTCGCACGCTCCGCTCACGAGTGTTGGTGGCAGTGCCAGGTATTGATGTGAGAGACTTGCGCGAGTTTCTCGCATTGCACTCTCAAGTGTGACCCGGCCTAACAGTTATAAGCCCCTTTCACGTTATCTCAAGCAGCTTCATCAAGTTATCATTAGTGATTAATGAATAGTGAAATATTCAGATTCAGGAAAATTGGCACAAATACTTTCTAATATCCGCATATTCGTACTGAATAACGGATCCAATGCAAGTCAATGAAAAAGCCGAATATTTTTCTGCTCAACCCAACAAACAGGTCTGGGGGCATGAGAAAAAAATCTGAAATGGATTGTAAAGTGCTAAAACTAAATGGGAACAACATGGAGAAGATTTCTGCATACCTTTTTTACTCACACCGCACGATAGATGAAAAGCCAGTAATTCATCTGCCGGGGACAGGAGCCGACAGGATAGAATAGCACAGGAGCCGACAGGATAGAATAGACAGATTCCATACAGTGAATACACATAGAATAGGTACATATATAGATGTCAATGACACACACATATATATATATATATATATATATATAGTGGGTACGGAAAGTATTCATACCCCTTTAAATTTTTCACTTTGTTTCATTGCAGCCATTTGGTAAATTCAAAAAAGTTCATTTTTTTCTCATTAATGTACACTCTGCACCCCATCTTGACTGAAAAAAACTGAAATGTAGAAATTCTTGCAAATTTATTAAAAACGAAAGAAGCACCCTTTTGAGCTAGTACAGCCATGAGTCTTCTTGGGAATGATGCAACAAGTTTTTTACTCCTGGATTTGGGGATCGTCTGCCATTCTTCCTTGCAGATCCTCTCCAGTTTCATCAGGTTGGATGGTGAACGTTGGTGGACAGCCATTTTCTGGTCTCTCCAGAGATGCTCAATTGGGTTTAGGTCAGGGCTCTGGCTGGGCCAGTCAAGAATGGTCACAGAGTTGCAGGGCCGGCGTTTGGCACAGGCAGACCAGGCAGACGCCTGGGGCCCCCACCTACAACCCCTGTATGAAGTGCCCAGAGGGTTTTCAGCAGTGAATAATGCTGTGCATTGCTCTGTAGTCCCAGAACGTGTCTCCCAAACCCACCTTGTGACCCCCTCAGTGCTGTGATTTACTCACTGTGGTCCCGGAGCTCTGTGCTGTTTGCTGTAGGATCAGGTTTCACAGTCGCATACAGCAGCCTTCAGCATTGGCTCTGACCACAGTCACTGCTTGTAATCTGACAGGGTGACCTCCTGTCACTACTGTCTGGATGACACAAGACAGGAATATTGTCTGCTGAATCAGGGCATTTATTATATAGAAATAAATGAATTCCCACGTGAAACAATAAGGGTAAACCATACACATATAGTACAGGTGTGCATAGGAATCAGCGTTTTTGGTGCATTTTTTTTGCAGCCAAAACATGCTCTCTTGGCAGTAAAAACACTGCTTTCAAAGCACCCATTTTTTAGGGTATGTGCAGAGGATCCGGAAATGGCAGCACCTTGGATGCAGCGGACATGTGCTGCGTCCAAAGTGTTGCCATGTTTTGAACACAGGTGATTCCGCGTGTGTTCATTGATCTGTGCGGAATCCCTGCATCCTATACATTGCAGGTGTGAGATTTCTCTGGTGGAGACTCGCATCTACGCCATATAAATTGACATGCTGCAGCCTGGACAGACGCGCCCCATGTCCGTCTCCGCAGGTGAGGTGCCGGTGTCAGTGCACGCATAGTAGGGATGCAATTTCTTGAAATCCCATCCACTATACTGTAACATCTGGCCGCTGCGGGTTGGAAGCTGCACAAGTACACAGCAGCTGACCCGCAGTGCTTACTGATTGTGGACACACACCCTTAGAGCTTTTGCTGTTTGTTTTTTACAGTATGCATTTTGTCTACAGTACATGTTTAATAAAGTTAGTTTTATTCACAAAAAAGGCAGCGAAAAACAACGTTGCAACATTTGCAGCATTTGTTAAACTTTTTCATTGCTTTCTACGGGTGAAAAAAATTGCTGAAAGTGACACGCTGCAGATTTAAAAAATGCTGCAGTTGTGAAATCCAGTCAGGGGAAAATAAAAGGGTGTGCAGGAGATTTCTGAAAATCTCAGATTTTGCTTGTGCTGTAAAATGCCGTAAACTTCTTATTTGCAGAAGAAAACTCTGCAAAAATTCTGCATATGAACATGGCGAAAAGCTGCTTTTCAAAGTGCCAGCAAAACATAGGAGATTTCCGAAATCTCCAGCTGGCGCTTGTTTGTTTTCTGATTGGATTTCAGAACTGTAGCACTTTTTAAATCTGTGACATGTCACTTCTTTCAGTGTGTTTTCACCCGTAGAAAGCAATGAAAGAATAAAAAAGCTGCAGATATTGCAACGGCATTTTTCACTGCAATTTTTTAAGTGGTTTTGGTGAATTAAACTATTAGGTCTCGTTCACATGTTCAGTATTTCACATCAATATTTGTAATGCAGAAATAGCAGTGGAACAATGAGGCTATGTGCACACATTGCGGAATCTGCAGTGGATTTTTTCACGCAGATTCCTAGAAATCTGCAGGTAAAACGTGCTGCGTTTTACCTGCAGATTTACGGTGGAATTACCACTTTTTTTGTGCGGTTTTCAACAGCGTTTTTACACCTGTGGATTCCTATTATGGAGCAGGTGTAAAACGCTGAGGAATCTGCACAAAGAATTGACATGTTGCAGAAAATACAACACAGCGTTTCCGCGTGGTATTTTCCGCAGCATGTGTACGGCGGATTTTGTTTTCCATACGTTTACATGGTGCTGTACAACACATGGAAAACTGCTGCAGATCCACAGCAAAATCTGCAGCATATGCACATACCCTGAGAAACACGTTACCACTTCTGTATTTCTCACCCTCCTGGTTTTGGCTTACACATACTGATGTGAAATACTGACCAAATTCTGATCGTATGAATGTGGTCTTAAACATACTGTAGACAAAGCAAGCATCCTCACTCCAAACAAAAGCTGAAAAAAGCATGAAGAACACCACAAAACAAGCGGAAAAACAGGTGTTTTGAACGCAACGTTTTTACTGCTAATAGAAAAGGTTTTGGCTACTGAAAAAAAATGCTGCATGTGAACATAGTCTTACTCTGAAACGCTATGTCTATCTGTGGGGTTACATAGGACTGCAGGTGACATCTACTAAATTATCTGTACTCAGAGAGTTATCACTGTATTATCTGTGGTGTTAAAAACCCTGACCCTAGCAACACCCCTGCATACAGCTAATAGTGGCAGACCTGTTGGCCGATATTAGGCCCCTAAATATGGGGGCCACAGTGTGAGCACTGGCTCCAGGCCCCTCCACCAACTGTATCCGCATCCTGCTCATGTATTGTAACTTAAATGTTTGTGTGATTTTACAATGTTAGCATTTGGGGCCCCACTTTAAATTTTTGCCTAGGGCCCCACTTTGTCTAAAACCGGCCCTGCAGAGTTGTTCTGAAGCCACTCCTTTGTTAATTTAGCTGTGTGCTTAGTGTCATTGTCTTATTTGAAGATAAGCCTTCGACCAAGGTTGCTGAAGCTGACAGCTGAGGGTTGCAGCTCTCAGCTGTGAGTTTTGCCTGGCTGGTTATCAAAAATATGGGGGAACCGACGCCATTTTTTCTGTAATTATTTATTTACAGCGCAGGAGCCGGCTAATGAATCCTTCCATCAGCCGCTCCTGCTGTCACTATAATTAGGTGGCAGCAGATGGCAGCTGATAAGAGCTGTAGTCCCATCAGCTGACACCAATGACTGGAGGTAAGCTTTATACCTCCAATCACAGCTAAGCGCTTACGCTGTCTTTTGACAGTGTGGAAACCGTGGCTCTCTGACTAGTGGGGATGATTTCACCGCCAATCAGAAGCGGAGTTTGCACCAAAGATGGTGCCAATATTACTGTGATTGGCAAGCAAATTAAGCGCCAAACATGCTGAGCCGGTCACTTGAATATACCGAGGTGAATATCCATAGCCTGTAGGTGTGATCTGGGTCATTGTCCTGTTGTAATACAAAATATACTCTCATTGCAATAGTGCAAACCAAATGGGATAGAATGTCATTGCTGAATACTATGGTAGTCATGCTGAGTAAGTGTGACTTGAATTTGGAATAAATTACCAACAGTGTCACCAGCACAGCACCCGCACACCATCACATCTACCCCCTCCTTTTTTCACTTTAGGCACCACACATGTACAAACTATCTACTTACTTTTTCTGCATCTCACAAAGACAAGGTGGTTGGTACCTAAAATCTAAATATTTGACTAATCAGACCACAGTACAGAATTCAATTAATGTCCAGTCCTCGTGTTGCTTGGTAAAAACAAGTGTCTTCTTGTTTGCATTCCTCAGTAGCGTCTTTTTTGCAGCAATTCAATTATATAAGCTTTCTTTTTGCAGACTCCTCTGAACAGTTGATTTTGAGATGTGATGTTTGTGCATAAACTCTAGGGAACTTATCTTCTGTAGCAGAGGTAAGTCTTGGTCTTTCAACTCTGGAGTGACCTTCGAGAGAGCTAGTTTCATCGTAGTGATTAACAGTTTTAACCCCTTCCCGACCCATGACGCCACATAGGCGTCATGAAAACCCGTGCCAATCCGACCCATGACGCCTATGTGGCGTCATGGAATGATCGCGTCCCTGCAGATCGGGTGAAGGGGTTAACTCCTATTTTACCCGATCTGCAGGGAGAGGGGGAGTGGTACTTCAGCCCAGGGGGGGTGGCTTCACCCCCCCGTGGCTACGATCGCTCTGATTGGCTGTTGAAAGTGAAACTGCCAATCAGAGCGATTTGTAATATTTCACCTAAAAAACTGGTGAAATATTACAATCCAGCCATGGCCGATGCTGCAATATCATCGGCCATGGCTGGAAACACTAATGTGACCCCCCCCCACCCCACCGATCGCCCCCCCACCGCTCCGTTATAGGGTCCGGTCCCCTCCGTCCGCCTGCCGGCTCCCCCGTCCTGCTGTCCGCTCCCCCGTCCTCCTGCCCGCTCCCCCCCTGCTCCTATGTCACCCCCCCGTGCTCCGACGCCCCCCCCGTGCCCCGATCTCCCCCCCCCTTATACTTACCGAGGCTCCCGGTCCCCGTCCGCCTCCATCATGGGCGCCGCCATCTTCCAAAATGGCGGGCGCATGCTCAGTGCGCCCGCCGGCCGGCAGATTCATTAGAGGTGCATTTTGATCGCTGTGGTAGGTTCTATCACAGCGATCAAAATAAAAAAATAATAAATAAACCCCCCCCCTTTATCACCCCCATAGGTAGGGACAATAATAAAATAAAGAAAATATTTTTTTTTTCTTTTTCCACTAGGGTTAGGGTTAGAACTAGGGTTAGAACTAGGGGTAGGGTTAGGGGTAGGGTTAGGGTTACGGGTAGGGTTAGGGGTAGGGTTATGGCATGTGCACACAGAGCGGATCGGCCGCGGATCCGCAGCGGATCGGCCGCGGATCCGCAGCGGATCGGCAGCGGATCCGCAGCGGATCGGCAGCGGATCGGCAGCAAATCCGCAGCGGATCCGCAGCGGATCGGCCGCGGATCCGCAGCGGATCGGCAGCGGATCCGCAGCGGATCGGCAGCGGATCGGCAGCAAATCCGCAGCGGATCCGCAGCGGATCGGCCGCGGATCCGCAGCGGATCGGCAGCGGATCCGCAGCGGATCGGCAGCAAATCCGCAGCGGATCCGCAGCGGATCGGCCGCGGATCCGCCGCGGATCGGCCGCGGATCCGCAGCGGATCGGCCGCGGATCGGCAGCGGATGCGCAGCGGATCGGCAGCGGATCGGCAGCGGATCGGCAGCGGATCGGCAGCGGATCGGCAGCGGATCCGCAGCGGATCCGCAGCGGATCCGCAGCGGATTGTCAGCGGATCCGCAGCGGATCGGCCGCGGATCCGCAGCGGATCCGCAGCGGATTGGCCGCGGATCCGCAGTGGATTGGCAGCGGATCGGCCGCGGATCCGCAGCGGATTGGCCGCTGCGAATTCAAAGCAGTTTTCCATCAGGTTTACAGTACCATGTACACCTAAGGAAAACCAAATCCGCTGTGCCCATGGTGCGGAAAATTCCGTGCAGAAACGCTGCGTTGTATTTTCCGCAGCATGTCAATTCTTTGTGCGGATTCCGCAGCGTTTTACACCTGTTCCTCAATAGGAATCCGCAGGTGAAATCTGCACAAAAAAACACTGGAAATCTGCTGTAAATCCGCAGGTAAAACGCAGTGCCTTTTACCTGCAGATTTTTCAAAAATCATGCGGAAAAATCTCACACGAATCCGCAACGTGGGCACATAGCCTTAGGGTTAGGGTTGGAATTAGAGTTAGGGTTGGAATTAGGGCTAGGGTTTGAAATAGGGTTAAGATTAGGCTTGTGGTTAGGGTTACGGATAGGGTTAGGGGTGTGTTGGGGTTACAGTTCTGGTTAGGGTTGGGATTAGGGTTACGGTTGGGATTAGGGTTAGGATTAGGGTTGGAATTAGGGTTACGGGTGTGTTGCGGTTAGGGTTGTGGTTAGGGGTGTGTTGGGGTTAAGGTTGTGATTAGGGTTATGGCTACAGTTGGGATTAGGATTAGGGGTGTGTTGGGGTTAGTGTTGAAGTTAGAATTGAGGGGTTTCCACTGTTTAGGCACATCAGGGGTCTCCAAACGCAACATGGCGCCACCATTGATTCCAGCCAATCTTGCGTTCAAAAAGTCAAATGGTGCTCCCGCCCTTCCAAGCCCCGACGTGCGCCCAAACAGTGGTTTACCCCCACATTTGGGGTACCAGCGTACTCAGGACAAACTGGGCAACAACTGTTGGGGTCTAATTTCTCCTGATACCCTTGCAAAAATAAAAAATTACTTGCTAAAACATAATTTTTGAGGAAAGAACAATTATTTTTTATTTTCACGGCTCTGCGTTGTAAACTTCTGTGAAGCACTTGGGGGTTGAACGTGCTCACCACACATCTAGATAAGTTCCTTGGGGGGTCTAGTTTCCAAAATGGGGTCACTTGTGGGGGGTTTCTACTGTTTAGGCATATCAGGGGCTCTGCAAACGCAACCTGACGCCCGCAGAGCATTCCATCAAAGTCTGCATTTCAAAACGTCACTACTTCCCTTCCGAACCCCGACGTGTGCCAAAACAGTGGTTTACCCCCACATATGGGGTATCAGCGTACTCACAACAAACTGGGCAACAAATATTGGGGTCCAAATTCTCCTGTTACCCTTGTGAAAATAAAAAATTGCTTGCTAAAACATCTTTTTTGAGGAAAGAAAAATGATTTTTTATTTTCACGGCTCTGCGTTGTAAACTTCTGTGAAGCACTTGGGGGTTGAACGTGCTCACCACACATCTAGATAAGTTCCTTGGGGGGTCTAGTTTCCAAAATGGGGTCACTTGTGGGGGGTTTCTACTGTTTAGGCATATCAGGGGCTCTGCAAACGCAACCTGACGCCCGCAGAGCATTCCATCAAAGTCTGCATTTCAAAACATCACTACTTCCCTTCCGAACCCCGACGTGTGCCAAAACAGTGGTTTACCCCCACATATGGGGTATCAGCGTACTCAGGAGAAACTGGACAACAACTTTTGGGGTCCAATTTCTCCTGTTACTCTTGCAAAAATAAAAAAATTCTGGGCTAAAAAAATATTTTTGAGGAAAGGAAACACATTTTTTATTTTCACGGCTCTGCGTTATAAACTTCTGTGAAGCACTTGGGGGTTCAAAGTGCTCACTACACATCTAGATAAGTTCCCTTGGGGGTCTAGTTTCCAAAATGGAGTCAATTGTGGGGAGTTCCTACTGTTTAGGCACATCAGGGGCTCTGCAAACGCAACCTGACGCCCGCAGAGCATTCCATCAAAGTCTGCATTTCAAAACGTCACTACTTCCCTTCCGAACCCTGACGTGTGCCAAAACAGTGGTTTACCCCCACATATGGGGTATCAGCGTACTCAGGAGAAACTGGACAACAACTTTTGGGGTCCAATTTCTCCTGTTACTCTTGCAAAAATAAAAAAATTCTGGGCTAAAAAAATATTTTTGAGGAAAGGAAACACATTTTTTATTTTCACGGCTCTGCGTTATAAACTTCTGTGAAGCACTTGGGGGTTCAAAGTGCTCACTACACATCTAGATAAGTTCCCTTGGGGGTCTAGTTTCCAAAATGGAGTCAATTGTGGGGAGTTCCTACTGTTTAGGCACATCAGGGGCTCTCCAAACGCGACATGGTGTCCGCTAATGATTGGAGCTAATTTTCCATTCAAAAAGCCAAATGGCGTGCCTTCCCTTCCGAGCCCTGCCGTGCGCCCAAACAGTGGTTTACCCCCACATATGGGGTATCATCGTACTCAGAACAAACTGGACAAAAACATTTGGGGTCCAATTTCTCCTATTACCCTTGGGAAAATAAAAAATTCTGGGCTAAAAATCATTTTTGAGGAAAGAAAAATAATTTTTTTATTTTCACGGCTCTGCGTTATAAACTTCTGTGAAGCACCTGGGGGTTATAAGTGCTCACTATGCATCTAGATAAGTTTCTTGGGGGGTCTAGTTTCCAAAATGGGGTCACTTGTAGGGGAGCTCCAATGTTTAGGCACACAGGGGCTCTCCAAACGCGACATGGTGTCCGCTAACGATTGGAGCTAATTTTCCATTCAAAAAGTCAAATGGCACGCCTCCCCTTCCGAGCCTTGCCGTGCACCCAAACAGTGGTTTACCCCCACATATGAGGTATCGGCATACTCAGGAGAAATTGCCCAACAAATTTTAGGATCCATTTTATCCTGTTGCCCATGTGAAAATGAAAGAATTGAGGCTAAAAGAAATTTTGTGTGAAAAAAAAGTACTTTTTCATTTTTGCGGATCAATTTGTGAAGCACCTGGGGGTTTAAAGTGCTCACTATGCCTCTGGATGAGTTCCTTGGGGGGTCTAGTTTCCAAAATGGGGTCACTTGTGGAGGAGCTCCAATGTTTAGGCACACAGGAGCTTTCCAAACGCGACATGGTGTCCGCTAACGATGGAGATAATTTTCCATTCAAAAAGTCAAATGGCGCTCCTTCCCTTCTGAGCCTTACCATGTGCCCAAACAGTGGTTTACCCCCACATGTGAGGTATTGGTGTACTCAGGAGAAATTGCCCAACAAAATTTAGGATCCATTTTATCCTGTTGCCCATGTGAAAATGAAAAAATTGAGGCTAAAATAATTTTTTTGTGAAAAAAAAGTACTTTTTCATTTTTACGGATCAATTTGTGAAGCACCTGGGGGTTTAAAGTGCTCACTATGCTTCTAGATAAGTTCCTTGGGGGGTCTAGTTTCCAAAATGTGGTCACTTGTGGGGGAGCTCCAATGTTTAGGCACACGGGGGCTCTCCAAACGCGACATGGTGTCTGCTAAAGATTGGAGCCAATTTTTCATTAAAAAAGTCAAATGGCGCTCCTTCCCTTCCGAGCCCTGCCGTGCGCCCAAACAGTGGTTTACCCCCACATATGAGGTATCAGCGTACTCAGGACAAATTGGACAACAACGTCCCTGGTCCAGTTTCTCCTTTTACCCTTGGGAAAATAAAAAAATTGTTGCTAAAAGATCATTTTTGTGACTAAAAAGTTAAATGTTCATTTTTTACTTCCATGTTGCTTCTGCTGCTGTGAAACACCTGAAGGGTTAATAAACTTCTTGAATGTGGTTTTGAGCACCTTGAGGGGTGCAGTTTTTAGAATGGTGTCACTTTTGGGTATTTTCAGCCATATAGAACCCTCAAAATGACTTCAAATGTGAGGTGGTCCCTAAAAAAAATGGTTTTGTAAATTTTGTTGTAAAAATGAGAAATCACTGGTCAAATTTTAACCCTTATAACTTCCTAGCAAAAAAAAAAATTGTTTCCAAAATTGTGCTGATGTAAAGTAGACATGTGGGAAACGTTATTTATTAACTATTTTGTGTCACATAACTCTCTGGTTTAACAGAATAAAAATTCAAAATGTGAAAATTGCGAAATTTTCAAATTTTTTGCCACATTTCCGTTTTTTTCACAAATAAACTCAAAAATTATCGACCTAAATTTACCACTATCATGAAGCCCAATATGTCACGAAAAAACAATCTCAGAATCGCTAAGATCCGTTGAAGCGTTCCTGAGTTATTACCTCATAAAGGGACACTGGTCAGAATTGCAAAAAACGGCAAGGTCATTAAGGCCAAAATAGGCTGGGTCATGAAGGGGTTAATAACTGCTCTTCAGGATATCTTCAAGGTTCTAGCGATTTTTTATGATATGACTGTCCTTCATGTCTTAACATAATGATGAACTGTTGCCTTTCTTTTTTGAATTGAGTGATTCTTCCTACATTCTTGCTTAAAGAGCTATTGAATAGGGCTCAGTGTAAGACGGCAAGGGTGGTAGTCATGGCAATGAACTGTAGTTTTTCCACACCCTGGCACCACACAAATGAAATACAATGTCCCTTCTGCTACATGTGCAGCATGCGCAGCAGTACACCCACATTTACTGTCAGAGTCCCTTTGGCTTCTGTTACTCCAGCTCCGCATGCCCGCGCTCCACAAACCATTTCAGAGACAATGTCTTTTTCCAACAGTTCAACTTTACTGAGCAGTAGGGCATCCTTCACATATGCAGCACAGTGTACACAGAGTGGCATCTCTCCAGAAACCTCTATTCCTTTTGGCAATCTCTGCCTTGCTTCTGGCAATCCCTGCCTTGCTTCTGGACAATCTCTGCCCCGTCCATGCCTTTAGGGGCCTGCCAGCTTCTTGCCATTCCCCTGGTCAGGCTTCAATTTATAGGGTAATGAATGGGCTCACGAACTCAGCTGCCCCTGTTGTGAATTTGGTTTCTGGGCTCCCCCGGTGGTTTCTGGTGGTACTGCACTTGTGTGCTTCATCTCCTCTGTTCACCTGTTTCCATCAGGATGTGGGAGTTTTCTATTTAACCTTGCTCCTCAGTCATTTCTATGCCGGCCAACAATGTTACCAGAAGCCTTTCTGTTGCATGTTCCTGCTCCTAGACTACTATCAGCTAAGTCGGACTTGAAGTCCTAAGTTTGTTTTGCATTTTTGTTCCAGTTCTCTGTGATTGAATATTTCTGAGGCTGGAAGCTCTTGTGAGCTGAAATTGCCACTCTGGTGTCATGAGTTGATATTAGAGTCTTAAAGTAATTTCAGGATGGTGTTTTGAAAGGGTTTTCAGCTGACTGTGAAGTTCCCTTTTCTGTCTTCCTACTATCTAGTAAGCGGACCTCAATTTGCTAAACCTATCTTCATACTTCATATGTCAATTTCCTCTGAAATCACCGACAATATATGTGGGGGCTACTGTCTGCCTTTTGGGGAAAATTTCTCTAGAGGTAAGCCAGGTCTGTATTTTCCTCTGCTAGGGTCAGTCAGTTCTCCGGCTGGCGCTGGGCGTCTAGGGATAAAACGTAGGCACGCTACCCGGCCACTGTTAGTTGTGCGGTAGGTTTAGCTCACAGTCAGCTCGAGTTCCCATCTTCCAAGAGCTAGTCCTTTTTGTATGCTTTACTATGTTCTCTTGCCATGGAGAACCATGACAGTTTGGCCGGCCAAGGGTTAAAATAATTGGCAGAAGAAAGGAGAGAAAAGAACTCTGCAGAGAATTTTTTTTTTTTTTTTCCTGAGTTTGCTCATTAGTTGATTCACTTGCATCTCTGCTTACTGCAGCCTTCGTCTCTCTCTCCTTCTAATCCTTGAATGGTTCTGATTTCGCCTGATTAATATGGATCCTCAGAGTTTAGCTACAGGTTTGGATAATCTCGCTGTGAAGGTTCAAAGGTTACAGGATTTTGTTATTCATGCTCCTATATCTGAACCTAGAATTCCTTTACCTGAATTTTTCTCCGGGGATAGATCTCGCTTCCAGAATTTCAAACATAATTGTAAATTATTTTTGTCTCTGAGATCTCGCTCCGCTGGAGATCCTGCACAGCAGGTCAGGATTGTAATTTCCTTGCTCCGGGGCGACCCTCAGGACTGGGCATTTGCTTTGGCACCAGGGGATCCTGCGTTGCTCAATGTGGATGCGTTTTTCCTGGCTTTGGGGTTGCTTTATGAGGAACCTCATTTAGAGATTCAGGCTGAAAAAGCCTTAATGGCCCTGTCTCAAGGGCAAGATGAGGCTGAAATATACTGCCAAAAATTTCGTAAGTGGTCTGTGCTTACTCAGTGGAATGAGTGCGCCCTGGCGGCGAATTTCAGAGAGGGTCTCTCTGATGCCATTAAGGATGTTATGGTGGGGTTCCCTGTGCCTACAGGTCTGAATGAGTCCATGACAATGGCTATTCAGATTGATCGGCGTTTGCAGGAGCGCAAACCTGTGCACCATTTGGCGGTGTCTACTGAGAAGGCGCCAGAGATTATGCAATGTGATAGAATTCTGTCCAAAAGCGAACGACAGAATTTTAGGCGAAAAAATGGGTTATGCTTCTATTGTGGTGATTCAACTCATGTTATATCAGCATGCTCTAAACGTACTAAGAAGGTTGATAAGTCTGTTTCAATTGGCACTTTACAGTCTAAGTTTATTCTATCTGTGACCCTGATTTGCTCTTTATCGTCTATTACCACGGACGCCTATGTCGACTCTGGCGCCGCTTTGAGTCTTATGGATTGGTCCTTTGCCAAACGCTGTGGGTTTGATTTAGAGCCTCTGGAAGTTCCTATACCTCTGAAGGGTATTGACTCCACGCCATTGGCTAGTAATAAACCACAATACTGGACACAAGTAAATATGCGTATTAATCCGGATCACCAGGAGATTATTCGCTTCCTTGTGTTGTATAATCTACATGATGTGTTGGTGCTTGGATTGCCATGGCTGCAATCTCATAACCCAGTCCTCGACTGGAAAGCAATGTCTGTGTTAAGCTGGGGATGTCAGGGGACTCATGGGGACGTACCTTTGGTTTCCATTTCGTCATCTATTCCCTCTGAGATTCCGGAATTTTTATCTGATTATCGTGACGTTTTTGAGGAGCCTAAAATTGGTTCACTACCTCCGCACAGAGAGTGCGATTGTACTATAGATCTGATTCCGGGCAGTAAGTTTCCAAAGGGTCGTTTATTTAATCTATCTGTGCCTGAACATGCTGCTATGTGGGAATATATTAAGGAGTCCTTGGAAAAGGGACATATTCGTCCTTCGTCATCTCCCTTAGGAGCGGTTTTTTTCTTTGTATCTAAAAAAGATGGCTCTTTGAGGCCGTGTATTGATTATCGGCTTTTGAATAAAATCACGGTTAAATATCAGTATCCTTTGCCACTGCTTACTGATTTGTTTGCTCGAATAAAGGGGGCCAAGTGGTTCTCTAAGATTGATCTTCGTGGGGCGTATAATTTAGTGCGAATTAAGCAGGGGGATGAGTGGAAAACCGCATTTAATACGCCTGAGGGCCATTTTGAGTATTTAGTAATGCCTTTTGGTCTTTCAAATGCCCCTTCAGTCTTTCAGTCCTTTATGCATGACATTTTCCGTGAATATTTGGATACATTTTTGATTGTGTATCTGGATGATATTTTGATTTTTTCGGATGACTGGGACTCTCATGTCCAACAGGTCAGGAGGGTTTTTCAGTTTTTGCGCTCTAATTCCTTGTGTGTAAAGGGTTCTAAGTGCGTTTTTGGGGTTCAGAAGATTTCGTTTTTGGGGTACATTTTTTCCCCCTCTTCCATTGAGATGGACCCTGTCAAGGTTCAGGCTATTTGTGATTGGACGCAACCCTCTTCTCTTAAGAGCCTTCAGAAGTTTTTGGGCTTTGCTAATTTTTATCGTCGATTTATAACTGGTTTTTCTGATGTCGCTAAACCGTTGACTGATTTGACTAAGAAGGGTGCTGATGTTGCTGAGTGGTCCCCTGCTGCTGTGGAGGCCTTTCGGGAGCTTAAGCGCCGCTTTTCTTCCGCCCCTGTATTGCGTCAGCCTGATGTTACTCTTCCTTTTCAGGTTGAGGTCGACGCTTCAGAAATCGGAGCTGGGGCGGTTTTGTCGCAGAAAAGTTCCGACTGCTCCGTGATGAGACCTTGTGCGTTCTTTTCTCGTAAGTTTTCGCCCGCTGAGCGAAATTATGATATTGGTAATCGGGAGCTCTTGGCTATGAAGTGGGCTTTTGAGGAGTGGCGTCATTGGCTTGAGGGGGCTAGACATCAGGTGGTGGTATTGACCGACCACAAGAATTTGATTTATCTTGAGTCCGCCAGGCGCCTGAATCCTAGACAGGCGCGCTGGTCGTTATTTTTCTCTCGGTTTAATTTTGTGGTTTCTTACCTACCGGGTTCTAAAAATGTGAAGGCGGATGCCCTTTCTAGGAGTTTTGAGCCTGATTCCCCTGGTAATTCTGAACCTACAGGTATCCTTAAGGATGGAGTGATATTATCTGCTGTTTCCCCAGATTTGCGACGGGTCTTGCAGGAGTTTCAGGCGGATAGACCGGATCGTTGCCCGCCTGGTAGATTGTTTGTTCCTGATGATTGGACCAGTAGAGTCATCTCGGAGGTCCATTCTTCTGCGTTAGCAGGTCATCCTGGAATCTTTGGTACCAGGGATTTGGTGGCTAGGTCCTTCTGGTGGCCTTCCCTGTCGCGAGATGTGCGAGGTTTTGTGCAGTCTTGTGATGTTTGTGCTCGGGCCAAGCCTTGTTGTTCTCGGGCTAGTGGATTGTTGTTATCCTTGCCTATTCCGAAGAGGCCTTGGACTCACATCTCCATGGATTTTATTTCTGATCTCCCTGTTTCTCAGAAGATGTCTGTCATCTGGGTGGTGTGTGACCATTTCTCTAAGATGGTCCATTTGGTGCCCTTGCCTAAATTGCCTTCCTCATCCGAGCTGGTTCCTCTGTTTTTTCAAAATGTGGTGCGCTTGCATGGTATTCCGGAGAATATCGTTTCTGACAGGGGAACCCAATTCGTGTCTAGATTTTGGCGAGCGTTCTGTGCTAGGATGGGCATTGATTTGTCTTTTTCGTCTGCTTTCCACCCTCAGACTAATGGCCAGACCGAGCGAACTAATCAGACCTTGGAGACTTATTTGAGGTGTTTTGTGTCTGCGGATCAGGATGATTGGGTTGCCTTTTTGCCCTTGGCGGAGTTTGCCCTCAATAATCGGGCTAGTTCTGCCACCTTGGTTTCTCCTTTCTTCTGTAATTCGGGGTTTCATCCTCGTTTCTCTTCCGGTCAGGTGGAGTCTTCGGATTGTCCTGGAGTGGATGCTGTGGTGGAGAGGTTGCATCAGATTTGGGGGCATGTGGTGGACAATTTGAAGTTGTCCCAGGAGAAGACTCAGCATTTTGCCAACCGCCGTCGTCGTGTTGGTCCTCGTCTTTGTGTTGGGGACTTGGTGTGGTTATCTTCTCGTTTTATCCCTATGAAGGTTTCTTCTCCTAAGTTTAAGCCTCGGTTCATCGGCCCGTACAAGATATTGGAGATTCTTAACCCTGTGTCCTTTCGTTTGGACCTCCCTGCATCTTTTTCTATTCATAATGTCTTCCATCGGTCATTGTTGCGCAGGTATGAGGTACCGGTTGTGCCTTCCGTTGAGCCTCCTGCTCCGGTGTTGGTTGAGGGTGAGTTGGAGTACGTTGTCGAGAAGATCTTGGACTCCCGTGTTTCCAGACGGAGACTTCAGTATCTGGTCAAGTGGAAGGGCTACGGTCAGGAGGATAACTCTTGGGTGACAGCCTCTGATGTTCATGCCTCCGATTTGGTCCGTGCCTTTCATAGGGCTCATCCTGATCGCCCTGGTGGTTCTGGTGAGGGTTCGGTGCCCCCTCCTTGGGGGGGGTACTGTTGTGAATTTGGTTTCTGGGCTCCCCTGGTGGTTTCTGGTGGTACTGCACTTGTGTGCTTCATCTCCTCTGTTCACCTGTTTCCATCAGGATGTGGGAGTTTTCTATTTAACCTTGCTCCTCAGTCATTTCTATGCCGGCCAACAATGTTACCAGAAGCCTTTCTGTTGCATGTTCCTGCTCCTAGACTACTATCAGCTAAGTCGGACTTGAAGTCCTAAGTTTGTTTTGCATTTTTGTTCCAGTTCTCTGTGATTGATTATTTCTGAGGCTGGAAGCTCTTGTGAGCTGAAATTGCCACTCTGGTGTCATGAGTTGATATTAGAGTCTTAAAGTAATTTCAGGATGGTGTTTTGAAAGGGTTTTCAGCTGACTGTGAAGTTCCCTTTTCTGTCTTCCTACTATCTAGTAAGCGGACCTCAATTTGCTAAACCTATCTTCATACTTCGTATGTCAATTTCCTCTGAAATCACCGACAATATATGTGGGGGCTACTGTCTGCCTTTTGGGGAAAATTTCTCTAGAGGTAAGCCAGGTCTGTATTTTCCTCTGCTAGGGTCAGTCAGTTCTCCGGCTGGCGCTGGGCGTCTAGGGATAAAACGTAGGCACGCTACCCGGCCACTGTTAGTTGTGCGGTAGGTTTAGCTCACAGTCAGCTCGAGTTCCCATCTTCCAAGAGCTAGTCCTTTTTGTATGCTTTACTATGTTCTCTTGCCATTGAGAACCATGACATGCCCCCTAGTCCCTGCCATAAGCTTCGGATCCTTCCATGGAACGGTTCTGTCTGAGCTGGTGACTGCCTGCATGACACTCAGCCTGGGGCCCCTTCCTGCCTTAGCAGCTTTATCCCCATGGCTAGCAGACTGTCTCTCTTCACTGCTGCATCCTGACTGACTCCCAACCAGGAAGTGCCTCCCTATATCACACTGCAATATACTGCACTACAATATTGCTCCTCCCAACTGGCAAACCCCTAATGCTCACTGTACCTACTCTAAGACTCTGATTCCCTATCACTAATGTGCCCCACTAATCTAATCCCACTCTTACCCTATGCTAACTTCTATCCTATCCCTAAGCTTGTAAACAGTAAATATCAAATACATACACAATACGGCAACATTACATGAATACATTAACATTAATAAACGGCAAGGTACTGCATGTGATACATGTGCACAGTGTCCAAAGAGGGGGAGGCATGTGACGGCTATGGTCATCTCCTTACATTAGCACTGTATGGAACTATGTACCAATACTGCTTCTGCAAAACACAGAAACACATACCCATTCATTGAAAACCATTCAAACTGACTACCTGATGAAGCTGCTTGATAAAATGACAAGGGGGTATAAAGCCATCATCAGTTCATAATCAGAAAGGGGCTTACTTTGAGGAATTTAAGGGTCAACACATAATCTGTTTTTTTTTTTTTCACTTTTCTTTACTCGTCGCTTTCATCTGTTCCTTTGTGATTTTGCTGCCTTTAGTCTAAATCTATAATGTGCATATTGCAATAAAGTAGATAATTATATGAACAGATGTGTTTAAACTATTTGACTGGTAGTAAGCATGATATGTTTTACAACTGCTCATGAAGTTTTCTTTTGCTGATGACAGCAAGAGAGCTTGAACAGCACACCTTAAAATCACTGTCTGCTTTGAAATCATTGCCCAGGAGAGTCATTTCTGATGCAGTATAAGTACATTGTGCCTTGTTGCTGTGCAGTCTTGCCATGGTGTGACATGAAACTGTTTGCCACAACCTGACATACAGATGAGTGATTCTACTAAAATCTAAAATCTCACATTTTTTCTTTTAATTTTAAGGGTGGTTTTCAATTTAAATCTCAAGTTTTTTAACCCCTTTCTGCCATTGGACGTACTATTCTGTCCATGTGGGGTGGGCCCTACTTCCCAAGGACGGAATAGTACGTCCAGCACGATCGGCCGCGCTCACGGGGGGAGCGCGGCCGATCGCGGCCGGGTGTCAGCTGCCTATCGCAGCTGACATCCGGCGCTATGTGCCAGGAGCGGTCACGGACCGCCCCCGGCACATTAACCCCCGGCACACCGGCGGTACAGGGAAGCATCGCGCAGGGAGGGGGCTCCCTGCGTGCTTCCCTGAGACCCCCGCAGCAACGCGATGTGATCGCGTTGCTCCGAGGGTCTCCTACCTCCTTCCTTGCTGCAGGTCCCGGATCCAAGATGGCCGCGGCATCCGGGTCCTGCAGGGAGGGAGGTGGCTTACCAAGTGCCTGCTCAGTGCAGACGCTTGGTAAGCCTGCAGCACTGTAAGATAGATCAGTGATCTGACAGAGTGCTGTGCAAACTGTCAGATCACCGATCTGTGATGTCCCCCCCTGGGACAAAGTAAAAAAAAATGTCCACATGTGTAAAAAAATAAAAATAAAAAAAAAAATCCTAAATAAATAAATTAAAAAAAAAAATAATTCCCATAAATACATTTCTTTATCTAAATAAAAAAAAATCAAACAATAAAAGTACACATATTTAGTATCACCGCGTCCGTAATGACCCCACCTATAAAACTATATCACTAGTTAACCCCTTCAGTGAACACCGTAACAAAAAAAAAAAAACGAGGCAAAAAACAACGCTTTATTCTCATACCGCCAAACAAAAAGTGGAATAACACGCAATCAAAAAGACGGATATAAATAACCATGGTACCGCTGAAAATTTAATCTTGTCCCGCAAAAAACGAGCCACTATACACCATCATCAGTAGTGTTGAGCATTCCGATGCTGCAAGTATCGGGTATCGGCCGATACTTGCTGTATCGGAATTCCGATACCGGGATTCCGATACTCTTGTGGTATCGGGTATCGGGTATCGCAACAACATTAATGTTAAAATGTGTAAAAGAGAGAATTAAAATAAAAAATATCGCTATACTCACCTCTCCGACGCAGCCGGGACTTCAGCGAGGGAACCGGCAGCGTTGTTTGTTTAAAATTCGCGCTATTACTTGGTTACGTGAATTCCCGGCTTGTGATTGGTCAGGTCGGCCACGTTGCCGGGACGCGGACCAATCACAGCAAGCCGTGACGAAATTACGTCACGGCTTGCTGTGATTGGTCCGCGTCCCGGCAATATGGCCGCCCTGACCAATCACAAGCCGTGACGTCACGGGAGGCTGGACACGCGCCCATTTTAAAATGAGCGCGTCCAGCCTCCCGGCTTGTGATTGGTTGACCGCGGCGCAACCAATCACAAGCCGTGATGTCACGGGAGGCTGGACACGCGCCCATTTTAAAATGAGCGCGTCCAGCCTCCCGGCTTGTGATTGGTTGACCGCGGCGCAACCAATCACAAGCCGTGACGTCACGGGAGGCTGGACACGCGCCCATTTTAAAATGAGCGCGTCCAGCCTCCCGGCTTGTGATTGGTTGACCGCGGCGCAACCAATCACAAGCCGTGACGTCACGGGAGGCTGGACACGCGCCCATTTTAAAATGAGCGCGTGTCCAGCCTCCCGTGACGTCACGGCTTGTGATTGGTCAGGGCGGCCATATTGCCGGGACGCGGACCAATCACAGCAAGCCGTGACGTAATTTCGTCACGGCTTGCTGTGATTGGTCCGCCTCCCGGCAACATGGCCGACCTGACCAATCACAAGCCGGGAATTCACGTAACCAAGTAATAGCGCGAATTTTAAACAAACAACGCTGCCGGTCACCTCGCTGAAGTCCCGGCTGCGTCGGACAGGTGAGTATAGCGATATTTTTTATTTTAATTCTTTCTTTTACACATTTATATGGTTCCCAGGGCCTGAAGGAGAGTTTCCTCTCCTTCAGACCCTGGGAACCATCAGGAATACCGTCCGATACATGAGTCCCATTGACTTGTATTGGTATCGGGTATCGGTATCGGATTGGATCCGATATTTTGCCGGCATCGGCCGATACTTTCCGATACCGATACTTTCAAGTATCGGACGGTATCGCTCAACACTAATCATCAGCAAAAAAATAAAAAAGTTATAGTCCTCAGAATAAAGCGATGCCAAAATAATTATTTTTTCTATAAAATAGCTTTTATCGTATAAAAGCGCCAAAACATAAAAAAATGATATAAATGAGGTATCGCTGTAATCGTACTGACCCGAAGAATAAAACTGCCTTATCAATTTTACCAAACGCGGAACGGTATAAACGCCTCCCCCAAAAGAAATTAATGAATAGCTGGTTTTTGGTCATTCTGCCTCACAAAAATCGGAATAAAAAGCGAACAAAAATTCTCCCGTGCGCAAACATGTTACCAATAAAAACGACAACTCGTCCCGCAAAAAACAAGACCTTGCATGACTCTGTGGACTCAATTATGGAAAAATTATAGCTCTCAAAATGTAGTAACGCAAAAAATATTTTTTGCAATAAAAAGCGTCTTTTTGTGTGTGCGGGCTGCCAATCATAAAAATCCACTAAAAAACCCACTATAAAAGTAAATCAAACCCCCCTTCATCACCCGCTTAGTTAGGGAAAAATTAAAAACATTTAAAAAATGTATTTATTTCCATTTTCCCATTAGGGTTAGGGTTAGGGCTAGGGCTAGGGTTAGGGCTAGGGTTAGGGTTAGGGCTAGGGTTAGGGCAAGGGCTAGGGTTAGGGCTAGGGATAGGATTAGGGCTAGGGTTAGGGCTAGGGTTAGGGCTAGGGTTAGGGTTAGGGCTAGGGCTAGGGTTAGGGCTAGGGTTAGGGTTAGGGTTAGGGCTAGGGTTAGGGCTAGGGTTAGGGTTAGGGCTAGGGTTAGGGTTGGGGCTAGGGTTGGGGCTAGGGTTAAGGCTACATTTAGGGTTGGGGCTAAAGTTAGGGTTAGGGTTGGGGCTAAAGTTACGGTTAGGGTTTGGATTACATTTACGGTTGGGAATAGGGTTGGGATTAGGGTTAGGGGTGTGTCTGGGTTAGAGGTGTGGTTAGGGTTACCGCTGGGATTAGGGTTAGGGGTGTGTCTGGGTTAGAGGTGTGGTTAGGGTTACCGTTGGGATTAGGGTTAGGGGTGTGTTTGGATTAGGGTTTCAGTTATAATTGGGGGGTTTCCACTGTTTAAGCACATCAGGGGCTCTCCAAACGCGACATGGCGTCCGATTTCAATTCCAGCCAATTCTGCGTTGAAAAAGTAAAACAGTGCTCCTTCCCTTCCAAGCTCTCCCGTGCGCCCAAACAGGGGTTTACCCCAACATATGGGGTATCAACGTACTTGGAACACATTGGAGAACAACTTTTGGGGTCCAATTTCTCCTGTTACCCTTGGGAAAATTCAAAACTAGGGGCTAAAAATAATTTTTGTGGAAAAAAAAAATATTTTTTATTTGCACGGCTCTGCGTTATAAACTGTAGTGAAACACTTGGGGGTTCAAAGCTCTCACAACACATCTAGATGAGTTCCTTAGGGGGTCTACTTTCCAAAATGGTGTCACTTGTGTTTTTTTTTTTACTGTTTAGGTACATTAGGGGCTCTGCAAACGCAATGTGACGCCTGCAGACCATTCCATCTAAGTCTGCATTCCAAATGGCGCTCCATCCCTTCCGAGCCCTCCCATGAGCCCAAACGGTGGTTCCCCCCCACATATGGGGTATCAGAATACTCAGGACAAATTGGACAACAACTTTTGGGGTCCAATTTCTTTTCTTACCCTTGGGAAAATAAAAAATTGGGGGCAAAAAGATCATTTTTGTGAAATAATATGATTTTTTATTTTTACGGTTCTGCATTATAAACTTCTGTGAAGCACTTGGTGGGTCAAAGTGCTCACCACACATCTAGATAAGTTCCTTAGGGGGTCTACTTTCCAAAATGGTCTCACTTGTGGGGGGTTTCAATGTTTAGGCACATCAGTGGCTCTCCAAACGCAACATGGCGTCCCATCTCAATTCCTGTCAATTTTGCAGTGAAAAGTCAAACGGCGCTCCTTCCCTTCCGAGCTCTCCCATGCGCCCAAACAGTGGTTTACCTCCACATGTGGGGTATCAGCGTACTCAGAACAAATTGTACAACAACTGTTGGGGTCCAATTTCTTTTCTTACCCTTGGGAAAATAAAAAATTGGGGGCAAAAAGATCATTTTTGTGAAATAATATGATTTTTTATTTTTACGGTTCTGCATTATAAACTTCTGTGAATCACTTGGTGGGTCAAAGTGCTCACCACACATCTAGATAAGTTCCTTAGGGGGTTTACTTTCCAAAATGGTGTCACTTGTGGGGGTTTCAATGTTTAGGCGCATCAGTGGCTCTCCAAACGCAACATGGCGTCCCATCTCAATTCCTGTCAATTTTGCAATGAAAAGTCAAACGGCGCTCCTTCCCTTCCGAGCTCTCCCATGCGCCCAAACAGTGGTTTACCCCCACATATTGGGTATCAGCGTACTCAGGACAATTTGTACAACAACTTTTGGGGACCAATTTCTTCCCTTACCCTTGGGAAAATAAAAAAGTGGGGGCAAAAAGATCATTTTTGTGAAAAAATATGATTTTTTATTTTTACGGTTCTGCATTATAAACTTCTGTGAAGCACTTGGTGGGTCAAAGTGCTCACCACACATCTAGATAAGTTCCTTAGGGGGTCTACTTTCCAAAATGGTCTCACTTGTGGGGGATTTCAATGTTTAGGCACATCAGTGGCTCTCCAAACGCAACATGGCATCCCATCTCAATTCCAGTCAATTTTGCATTGAAAAGTCAAATGGCGCTCCTTCGATTCCGAGCTCTGTCATGCGCCCAAACAGTGGTTTACCCCCACATATGGGGTATCAGCGTACTCAGGACAAATTGTACAACATCTCTTGGGGTCCATTTTCTCCTGTTACCCTTGGTAAAATAAAACAAATTGGAGCTGAATTAAATTTTGTGTGAAAAAAAGTTAAATGTTCATTTTTATTTAAACATTCCAAAAATTCCTGTGAAACACCTTAAGGCTTAATAAACTTTTTGAATGTGGTTTTGAGCACCTTGAGGGGTGCAGTTTTTAGAATGGTGTCACACTTGGGTATTTTCTATCATATAGACCCCTCAAAATGACTTCAAATGAGATGTGGTCCCTAAAAAAAAATGGTGTTGTAAAAATGAGAAATTGCTGGTCAACTTTTAACGCTTATAACTCCCTAACAAAAAATAAATTTGGTTCCAAAATGGTGCTGATGTAAAGTAGACATGTGGGAAATGTTACTTATTAAGTATTTTGTGTGATATATCACTGTGATTTAATTGCATAAAAATTCAAAGTTGGAAAATTGCGAAATTTTCAAAATTTTCGCCAAATTTCAATTTTTTTCACAAATAAACTCAGGTAATGTCAAAGAAATTTTACCACTATCATAAAGTACAATATGTCCTGAGAAAACAGTGTCAGAATCACCAGGATCCGTTGAAGTGTTCCAGAGTTATAACCTCATAAAGGGACAGTGGTCAGAATTGTAAAAATTGGCCTGGTCATTAACGTGCAAACCACCCTTGGGGGTGAAGGGGTTAAAGGTACAGCTAATCAGAAAGATGAGGCTATCTGAAGTACATATTTGCTATAATGTACCCTAGAAAGTTACATACGTTGACTCATAAATGTACTCCAGCTCATCTTTTTTTATTTTTAGGGTTGATACAAGTGGACATACAGGGGTAAAGTTGGAGGTGACAGGCAAGGGGTAAAAAATGGTGGTTAAAAAGTAACCGTTGTTTTAATTTTTTCTTCAGAAATCAATAGTACACGTGAAAATAAGCAACTTTGTAATATATCTTCCAAAAAATGTGCTTTTTTATATGCCAAAATGTATCAGTCATTGTCAAAATTGTCAATTCTGAGATGAAATCTGTATTCAGTGAAGAATAATTTGGTTCTGTTTGGCGAAAATCCCAATGTTTACTGAACATGTTCACTGAATGGTTCATCGAACACACCCAATCCCCATTGAATTCAATGGGAGGCAAAACCAAATGCATAGACATCTTCAGTGGGGGCAAAATGCTGTCAAAACAGCTCAAATTAGGGGTAGACACCAGGAACAGTGGCATCAATTGACCCATCAATTGAACTATAAATAATGTAAAACATTTTTTGATGTGGGCTCCCCAGTATTTTCAATAATCATCCAGTCAAAACTGTCAGCTACGGGCTACAACCCTCTGCTGTCAGCATAAGCAAGCCTGGCTATTAAGAATAAAGGGGTCCCCATGATTTTTTAAAATTATTTATCTAATAGATCCACCAATTGTGGTGCTTTGCCCGACTCTTCCCACTTGACGTGATATGCAGTGACAAGTGGGGTTCATATTTGTGGAGTTTATGTCACCTTTATATCGTCCGGTAACATCAAGGTCACAACTAAGTAATGGAATGGCATCTATAAGACGGCTATTCATTACTTATCCTACAGTTATATTTTAAATAGACACATAGCCTGAATAAAGTCCTTTTTTTAAATAGAAACAAAACTCTCTTTGTGTTTGTTATTTTTAAATAAAAAAAGGAAGTTATACTCACCTAACAACCATTCTGTTGAAGCCCTTGTCTCCTGTAATAAAACAAAAAATAAACATATCTCTCACCTGTCCATCATTCTGTCCAGTGCCATAATCCATGCCTGGAAATAGTGCCAAGATGCAATTGTTCAGGCTAAAGAACCACTGAGGAATGAGCTGCTGTGAGCACAACGTCAGTGACTAGCAGTCATGTCATCAAGGTTACCGCCGTTCACTGAGGCTGTGTTCCCAGCCTGGCCCCTGAATTGCAGTCACCTCAGCGCCATGAGAATACCAGCCCCCAGCTGTCTGTTTTAGCTCTGCTGGCTGTTAAAAGTGGGGGGACCCTACACCATTTTTTTTTAAATTTATTTAAATATTTAAAAAATACGGCATGTGGACCTCTAATCTCAATAACCAGCCTTGCTGAAGCTGACAGCTGAGGGTTGCAGACTGTAGCTGTCAGTTTTGCTTGGCTGGTTATCAAAAATACAGGGAAAAAGTAATTTTGGGGGAGGTCCCCCATTTTAATAACTATTTTTATAGCCAGGTAAGGCTAAAAATACAGCTGTGAGCTGGTAATAAATGTCGGGGTACCTTTATGAATTTTGACTCTTCTCAGAATATTAACATCAGCCCCCAACCATCCGTTTTCCCTCATCTGTTTATGAAAACTACAGTGGACCCCACTTCATTTTTTTTCATTATTTTTTTTCATTAACAAGTACAGTAAAATACACACCCAAGGTGATCTTAGTTCACAGCCCTCAGGAGTTTCAGCAGCTGGAAACTACAGTAACCTTAAAATGGCCCTCAAAGTTTCATATGAGATTTCCAGGCCTTGCAGCTTCCAGGAGACCCATTGGCTGTGAACTTTGGTAACAAATGTTACCTGAGTTGAAGCCACAGGGGCTCACGGTAGCTACAGTGCCAGACTGTTGAATGTCAGAGTGCCGGACTCTCGGGCATTCATCAGTTCAGGACTGGCACTTGCAAAGCAAGAGAAACAGCTGCTATGAGCTCAGGTGACCTTACTGTTCTTGTTGACGATTAAAAAAGTAATTGAAAAAAACACATGAGGGTCTCCATAATTTTCATAATCAGCAGAGTGAAAGCCGACGGCTGGGGGCTGATGATAATATTCTGGGAAAGAGACAATATTCATAAAGGTTCCCAGGTATACTTAATATATCATGGTTATTAAAATGGGGGACCCCCACAAAAAATGACATAGGGTCTCTCTATATTTAATAACCAGCAAAGTCTAGACAAACAGCTGCAGGATGATATTAATAGCCTAGGAAGGGGCTATGGATATTGGCCCCCTCACACACTAAAAACATTAGCTCTCAGCCCCCCAGAAATGGTGCATCCATAAGATGCGCTAAATCTGTCACTTAGCCTCGCTCTTCCCACTTGCCCTGGTGCAGTGGCAAGTGGCGTGATAGTTGGGAGGTTGATGTCACCTTTGTATTGTCAGGTGACATCAAGCCCAGAGGATAGTAACGAAGAGGAGGCTATAAGATACCCCCATTTCTAACCCTACAGTCAAATTGTAGAAAAAAACACACAACCAGAATATAGTTCTTTAGTTGAAGGAATGACACAGACTTCTTTAATCTAATTTAAACAATAATCACTTCATTGCACAGCCCACAGAAGCCAATATCTTCTGTAACAGAATTAAAATAATAAACAACAATATTCCTCACCTGTATGCAGAGAAGATAACAAGTCATTCTCCATTATGAACCCGTGGGCTTGGTGTCACCAGACAATACAAAAGTGACATCAACCCCACAAATATGAACCCCACTTGCCACTTCCACAGGGCAAGTGGGATTAGCCAAAGAAAGCATCAGAATTGGCATGTCTAATAGATGTGCCTTTTCTGGGATGGCTGAAAGCTGCTATTTTTAGGCTGGGGGGCAAATATCGATGGCCCCTAACCAGCCAGAGAATGCCAGCCCTCAGCTGTCTGCTTTAGCTTTGCTGCTTGTCAAAAATTGGGAAGGGACCCACGTCTGCGGGACATGTTGCAGCCCGTCCAGCTGCCAGAAACACTGACGTCTGAAAGAGCCCTGAGTAAACTCAATCATTTATCAAAATTTAGCTGACTTTCGCTGATTTTTAGGAGAAAAGCTCGGGAATCTGAACATAAATCTGAATGTGCAACGTTCATGCCGAATTTGAGATTGGCAAATGTTTTCCAAACAAGTTCGCTCATCTCTAATCATCAGCACACCTCACCTCTTTTTCCTTTTCTCCTGCATCCCCTGAGCTTCCTGGTGGACAATCAACATCTACTTATCTCACACTACACAGCTCCCACTCAGGTTTGAGCAGCTCCGTCCAGTTGCTGAGCTCAGCAGTTTTCTTCATCTTACAGTGTCAGCTCAACCATTGATAAGTGGTAAAAAGAGTGGAAAATTTTCAATTCTGTAAAAAATATAAATTATGCCAAGCTCTAATGGTGAATTATTCAAATTAAATGATGAATCACCCAGCCCTAACCTGACCTTTGCAGCACAATTTGGCTGTTCCTCATGTGCCTAGAAATTAATGCTGTTTTGAAGACAAAGGGAGGTCACACAAAACACTGATTTGACGTAGATTTCTCTTTTGTTCATTCATTTGTTAATTGATCAAAATAAAGTATTAACATTCTATTTTATAAAGCATTCTGACTTTGCAGCATTTTTTCACATCAGCTTAAATCTTTTGCACAGTACTGTACATATATAGACAGTTGCATGTAAAGTTTTGTCACCTCTGGTTAATATTACTGTTACTTGTTAACCCCTTCATGACCCAGCCTATTTTGGCCTTAATGACCTTGCCGTTTTTTGCAATTCTGACCAGTGTCCCTTTATGAGGTAATAACTCAGGAACGCTTCAACGGATCCTAGCGATTCTGAGACTGTTTTTTCGTGACATATTGGGCTTCATGTTAGTGGTAAATTTAGGTCGATAATTTCTGCGTTTATTTTTGAAAAAAACGGAAATTTGGCGAAAATTTTGAAAATTTCGCAATTTTCACATTTTGAATTTTTATTCTGTTAAACCAGAGAGTTATGTGACACAAAATAGTTAATAAATAACATTTCCCACATGTCTACTTTACATCAGCACAATTTTGGTAACAAATTTTTTTTTTGCTAGGAAGTTACAAGGGTTAAAATTTGACCAGTGATTTCTCATTTTTACAACAAAATTTACAAAACCATTTTTTTAGGGACCACCTCACATTTGAAGTCATTTTGAGGGTTCTATATGGCTGAAAATACCCAAAAGTGACACCATTCTAAAAACTGCACCCCTCAAGGTGCTCAAAACCACATTCAAGAAGTTTATTAAAACTTCAGGTGTTTCACAGCAGCAGAAGCAACATGGAAGTAAAAAATGAACATTTAACTTTTTAGTCACAAAAATTATCTTTTAGCAACAATTTTTTTATTTTCCCAAGGGTAAAAGGAGAAACTGGACCACGAACGTTATTGTCCAATTTGTCCTGAGTACGATGATACCTCATATGTGGGGGTAAACCACTGTTTGGGCGCACGGCAGGGCTCAGAAGGGAAAGAGCGCCATTTGACTTTTTGAATGAAAAATTGGCTCCAATCTTTAGCGGACACCATGTCATGTTTGGAGAGCCCCCGTGTGCCTAAACATTGGAGCTCCCCCACAAGTGACCCCATTTTGGAAACTAGACCCCCCAAGGAACTTATCTAGAAGCATAGTGAGCACTTTAAACCCCAAGGTGCTTCACAAATTGATCCGTAAAAATGAAAAAGTACTTTTTTTTCACAAAAAAATTATTTTAGCCTCAATTTTTTCATTTTCACATGGGCAACAGGATAAAATGGATCCTAAAATTTGTTGGACAATTTCTCCTGAGTACAACAATACCTCATATGTGGGGGTAAACCACTGTTTGGGCACATGGTAAGGCTCGGAAGGGAAGGAGCGCCATTTGACTTTTTGAATGAAAAATTATCTCCATCGCTAGCGGACACCATGTCACGTTTGGAGAGCCCCTGTGTGCCTAAACATTGGAGCTCCCACACAAGTGACCCCATTTTGGAAACTAGACCCCCCAAGGAACTTATCTAGAAGCATAATGAGCACTTTAAACCCTCAGGTGCTTCACAAATTGATCCGTAAAAATGAAAAAGTATTTTTTTTCACACAAAATTTATTTTAGCCTCAATTTTTTAATTTTCACATGGCAACAGGATAAAATGGATCCTAAAATTTGTTGGGCAATTTCTCCTGAGTATGCCGATACCTCATATGTGGGGGTAAACCACTGTTTGGGCACATGGTAAGGCTCGGAAGGGGAGGCGCGCCATTTGACTTTTTGAATGGAAAATTAGCTCCAATCGTTAGCGGACACCATGTCGCGTTTGGAGAGCCCCTGTGTGCCTAAACATTGGAGCTCCCCTACAAGTGACCCCATTTTGGAAACTAGACCCCCCAAGGAACTTATCTAGATGCATAGTGAGCACTTAAAACCCCCAGGTGCTTCACAGAAGTTTATAACGCAGAGCCGTGAAAATAAAAAATAATTTTTCTTTCCTCAAAAATGATTTTTAGCCCAGAATTTTTTATTTTCCCAAGGGTAATAGGAGAAATTGGACCGCAAATGTTGTTGTCCAGTTTGTCCTGAGTACAATGATACCCCATATGTGGGGGTAAACCACTGTTTGGGCGCACGGCAGGGCTCGGAAGGGAAGGCACGCCATTTGGCTTTTTGAATGGAAAATTAACTCCAATCATTAGCGGACACCATGTCACGTTTGGAGAGCCCCTGTGTGCCTAAACATTGGAGCTCCCGCACAAGTGACCCCATTTTGGAAACTAGACCTCCCAAGGAACTAATCTAGATGTGTGGTGAGCACTTTGAACCCCCAAGTGCTTCACAGAAGTTTATAACGCAGAGCCATGAAAATAAAAAATAATTTTTCTTTTCTCAAAAATGATTTTTTAGCCCACAATTTTTTATTTTCCCAAGGGTAACAGGAGAAATTGGACCCCAAAAGCTGTTGTCCAGTTTCTCCTGAGTACGTTGATACCCCATATGTGGGGGTAAACAACTGTTTTGGCACACGTCAGGGTTCAGAAAGGAAGTAGTGACATTTTGAAATGCAGACTTTGATGGAATGCTCTGCAGGCGTCAGGTTGAGGTTGCTGAGCCCCTGATGTGCCTAAACATTAGGAACTCCCCACAAGTGACCCCATTTTGGAAACTAGACCCCCAAGGGAACTTATCTAGATATGTGGTGAGCACTTTGAACCCCCAAGTGCTTCACAGAAGTTTACAACGCAGAGCCGTGAAAATAAAAAATAATTTTTCTTTCCTCAAAAAAGATGTTTTAGCAAGCAATTTTTTATTTTCACAAGGGTAACAGGAGAAATTGGACCCCAATATTTGTTGCCCAGTTTGTTGTGAGTATGCTGATACCCCATATGGGGGGGTAAACCACTGTTTGGGCGCACGTCAGGGCTCGGAAGGGAAGTAGTGACATTTGAAATGCTGACTTTGATGGAATGGTCTGCGGGCGTCACGTTGCATTTGCAGAGCCCCTGATGTGCCTAAACAGTAGAAACCCCCCACAAGTGACCCCATTTTGGAAACTAGACCCCCCCAAGGAACTTATCTAGATGTGTGTTGAGCACTTTTAACCCCCAAGTGCTTCACAGAAGTTTATAATGCAGAGCCGTGAAAATAAAAAATAATTGTTCTTTCCTCAAAAATTATGTTTTAGCAAGTAATTTTTTATTTTTGCAAGGGTAACAGGAGAAATTGGACCCCAATATCTGTTGCCCAGTTTGTCCTGAGTACGCTGGTACCCCATATGTGGGGATAAACCATTGTTTGGGCGCACGTCGGGGCTTGGAAGGGAGGGAGCACCATTTGACTTTTTGAACGCAAGATTGGCTGGAATCAATGGTGGCGCCATGTTGCGTTTGGAGACCCCCGATGTGCCTAAACAGTGGAAACCCCTCAATTCTAACTTCATCACTAACCCCAACACACCCCTAACCCTAATCCCAACTGTAGCCATAACCCTAATCACAACCCTAACCCCAACACACCCCTAACCACAACCCTAACCCCAACACACCCGTAACCCAAATCCTAACCCTAATCCCAACCTTAACCCTAATCCCAACCCTAACCACAACTGTAACCCCAATACACCCCTAACTCTATCCGTAACCCTAACAACAAGCCTAATCTTAACCCTATTTCCAACCCTAGCCCTAATTCCAACCCTAAATCTAATTCCAACCCTAACCCTAAGGCTATGTGCCCACGTTGCGGATTCGTGTGAGATTTTTCTGCACGATTTTTGAAAAATCTGCAGGTAAAAGGCACTGCGTTTTACCTGCGGACTTACAGTGGATTTCCAGTGTTTTTTTGTGCGGATTTCACCTGCGGATTCCTATTGAGGAACAGGTGTTAAACGCTGCGGAATCCGCACAAAGAAATGACATGCTGCGCAAAATACAATGCAGTGTTTCCGCACGGAATTTTCTGCACCATGGGCACAGCAGATTTGGTTTTCCATAGGTTTACATGGTACTGTAAACCTGATGGAAAACTGCTACGAATTCGCAGCGGCCAATCCGCTGCAGATCCGCGGCCTACCCGCTGCGGATCCGCAGCCAATCCGGTGCGGATCTGCGGCCAAATCCACACTGTGTGCACATGCCATAACCCTAACCCTAACCCTACCCCTAACCCTACCCCTAACCCTAACCCTAACCCTACTCCTAGTTTTAACCCTATTTCTAACCCTAGTGAAAAAAGAAAAAAAAATATTTTCTTTATTTTATTATTGTTCCTACCTATGGGGGTGATAATGGGGGGTCATTTACTATTTTTTTTATTTTGATCACTGTGATAGGTTATATTACAGTGATCAAAATATACCTGGAACTCATCTGCCGGCCGGCAGATTCGGCGGGCGTACTGCGCATGCGCCCGCCATAAGATGGACGGGCATCGGGAGGCCCGGTAAGTATGAGGGGGGGAGATCTGAGTATGGGGGGTGGATCGGAGGACGGGGGGAGCCATTGGAGTACGGGGGAGCGGGCAGGAGGATGGGGGAGCCGACAGGAGGACGGAGGGGAGCGGAGAGGACGGGGCAGAAAGGACAACTGGGAGGGGCGATCGGTGGCAGTGGGGGGGGTCAGATCGGGGTCTCCAGCCATGGCAGATGCTATTGCAGCATCGGCCATGGCTGGATTGTAATATTTCACCATTTTTATAGGTGAAATATTACAAATCGCTCTGATTGGCAGTTTCACTTTCAACAGCCTATCAGAGCGATCGTAGCCACTGGGGGGTGAAGCCACACCCCCTGGGCTGAAGTACCACTCCCCCAGTCCCTGCAGATCGGGTGAAATCGGAGTTAACCCTTTCACCCGCTCTGCAGGGACGCGATCATTCCATGACGCCACATAGGCGTCATGGGTTGGATTGGCACGGGTTTTCATGACGCCTACGTGGCGTCAAAGGTCGGGAAGGGGTTAAGCAAGTTCAAGAAGAAAGAAGAAATGGTCTCTAAAGCCTTAAAATTAAAGATGACACATTTCCTTTGTATTTTAGGGAAGAAAAAATTAACCTTTTATATTTTGAAAATTCCGAAAAGGAAAATGAGCCAATGCAAAACTTTGGACAAGTTGCATGGGTAGTATGTAGTAGAATCCTCTTTTGAAAGTATCACGGCTTGTAAACGCTTTTGTAGCCAGCCACAATCTTTCAATTCTTGTTTGAGGGATCTTTATTCTTTCTTCCTAGGAACATTTTTCCAGTTCTGTGGGCTTACTGGGTCATTTCACATGCACTGCTATTTTCAATGATCTTCAGATCAGAAGACTGTGAGGGCTTGTGATGGTGTGACTGCACGTAAATAGGGAAAGGGGCCCTGCACTGTCCTTTGGGCTGGGTCCCTAATTATCCATACTCCCAAAAGTACCCAGGTTTGGGTCACCATCTTTACTGTTCTCTTGTTATACACTAAGCTGTCCCCTCCCCCAAAAGGCCTAGGACATAAATTCTAGTATATAAACACATAATACAAACAGGGATAACAAAAAGCAACTAACATACAAAACATACACCAAAGGTAGAGAGGTATATAGGGAAGGATATAGAAGTAGAAGCCAAATGAAAATAGAACAATGAGGAAAGCAAACACCCAAAAACAGCATGCAACAATCTCCAGCAGCAACAAGGATCTCCAACTGAGCACAGCGACTCCAAGGAGCTAGGAAGTGAAACCTTCACTGACAAGGAAGAGTAGGTCTGGTCAGATTTTATAGGGAGAGGAAATGACCAGGTCAGGAACAGCTGTGAAATGGAGCTGCAAGTTTCTAACCAGCATAGAAAGGGTCTTTAACCTCCACAACACCAAAGAAAATTAAATCCATTTAATATGATACAGAAACACACAAACTAAATAGAAGATCTGCAATTCACAATGCATAGTGATTTTCTAACCCCCGAAATCCCAGAAGGTCATGACTCACTCATTCCAGGGCCATTGTAAAACCTTCAGCTTGCACCTGTTGAGGTAGTCTGTTGTGGATTTTGACTTGTGTTCAGGATTGTTATCCATATGTAGAAGCTATCCACTTTTTGACAGATGATGTTATGTTTGCATTAAGAATTTGTTGAAATTTTATTGAATCCATTCGTCCTTCTACCCGAGAAATTTTCCCTGTGCCACTGGATGCAATACAAATTCAATGCATGATTGATCCACCCCCATGCTTAATGATTTGGAAGATGTTCTTTTCCTTAAATTCTGTCATTTTCTTCTCATGACTCTCCCATGAAGGCTATATTTTGTGCAGGTGTATCTGAACAGTAGAACAATGTTCCACAACTCCAGAGTTTGCTAAGTATATTTGAAGGTTTTTTGTAGTCAAACGGTGGTTTTTATTTGGCTTTCTAGCAATCCTACGAGCAGCTCTGTCATGCTTGCTGATGCAATGCAGGTAGGTGCAGGCTCCACTAGATGACAGTAGAGTGGAAGTAGGGCTGTATCTAAACAGAGCTGGCCTGCAGTGCAGCAGTGAGGCTACCACAGGTGGCAGCAGAATAGTCAAACTAGCAGGGTCAAATCCTAGACTGTAGCACAGTACCAAAGGAATAAGCAAACTCACAGTCAGAGACAAGCCAGGGAGTCAGTAACAGTTAGGAGCGGATATGCCAAAAAGACAAAAGACAAAAGCAGGTCAGGATTCAAGCCAAGTCAAACCAAGGGAGTCAGCACACTAATGGGATACACAGAGTCAAGACAGGGATAGGGGAAAACAGATACAGGTTCAGACAACAATGCAGCAGAACAAATCAGAGCAATCAGTCAGCTACAGCAGCACTAGGCAAAAACTATAACTGACATCGTCTGCAGGAAGCAGTGGTGATAAATAGCCAACCTGAACCCAAGCAGAGGCTGAGAAACGTTAACTCTTGACATGACCAGACCAGGAACAAGGAAAAACAGTACTCAAAACCCTGTCTGGATCATGACAGTTCTTACTGAAATGCTGCTTAGAAGAACCCATGGCTGCTATTTTTTGGCACAAGGTTAGATGAGGCTTAGTTTTTATAAAGCTGGGAAATTTGTCAATCACTGCCTTCTGGACATCTGTCAAGCTGGCAGTCTTCCGCATGATTGTGGAGCCTACTGAAACAGACTAAGGGACCTTTTTATATACCGTATATACTCGAGTATAAGCCGAGATTTTCAGCCCAAATTTTGGGGCTGAAAGTGCCCTCTCGGCTTATACTCGAGTCATGATCGGCGCTGGGGTCGGCGGGTGAGGGGGAGAGAGGACTGTCGCATACTCACCTAGTCCCGGCGCTCCTGGCGCTCCCCCTGCTGATCCCACGGTCTTCGGTGCAGCAGCTCTTCCCCTGTTCAGCGGTCACATGGGACCGCTGATTAAAGTCATGAATATGGACTCCACTCCCATAGGGGTGGAGCCGCATATTCATTCCTCTAATCAGCGGTAATGGTGACCGCTGACAGAGGAAGAGGCTGCGGCACCCGGAGACCCTCTGTCTGGGATAAGGAGCCAGGGACGCCGGAGCAGGTGAGTATTACATAGTTACCTGTCCCCGTTCCACACGCCGGGCGCTGCTCCGTCTTCCCATCCTCTTGCTCTGACTGTGCAGGTCAGAGGGCGTGATGACCTACTAGTGTGCGCGCCGCCCTCTGCCTGAACAGTCAGTGCAGAGAGAAGCCGAGACGGGACGCTGAGGAGCTGCAAGCAAGAGAGGTGAGTATGTCATTTTTTTTTTATTGCAGCAGCAGCATTATAGATGGGGCACAGCTTTCTATGGCACATCTATTGGGCAACAATGAACGGTGCAGAGCATATATGGCACAGCTTTCTATGGCACATCTATGGGGCAACAATGAATGGTGCAGAGCATTGTATATGGGGCACAGCTTTCTATGGCACATCTATGGGGCCATAATGAACGGTGCAGAGCATTGTATACGGGGCACAGCTTTCTATGGCACATCTATGGGGCAATAATGAACGGTGCAGAGCATTGTATACGGGGCACAGCTTTCTATGGCACATCTATGGGGCAATAATGAACGGTGCAGAGCATTGTATATGGGGCACAGCTTTCTATGGCACATCTATGGGGCAATAATGAAAGGTGCAGAGCATTGTATATGGCACAGCTTTATATGGAGCATCTATGGGGCCATAATGAACGGTGCAGAGCATTCTATATGGCACAGCTTTATATGGCACATCTATGGGGCCATAATGAATGGTGCAGAGCATTGTATATGGGGCACAGCTTTCTATGGTACATCTATGGGGCAATAATGAAAGGTGCAGAGCATTGTATATGGGGCACAGCTTTCTATGGCACATCTATGGGGCCATAATGAACGGTGCAGAGCATTGTATATGGGGCACAGCTTTCTATGGAGCATCTATGGGGCCATAATGAACGGTGCAGAGCATTATATGTGGCACAGCTTTATATGGAGCATCTATGGGGCCATAATGAACGGTATGGAGCATCTAGTTTTATTTTTGAAATTCACCGGAGCTGCTGCATTTTCCACCCTAAGCTTATACTCGAGTCAATAAGTTTTCCCAGTTTTTTGTGGCAAAATTAGGGGGGTCGGCTTATACTGGGGTCGGCTTATACTCGAGTATATACGGTACTTAGGATACCTTTGCAAGTGTTTTTTGTTAATTATTCAAATTTACTGAGATAATGAATTTTGGGTTTTCATTGGCTGTAAACCATAATCATCAACATTAGCCGAAATGAACACTTGAATTAGGTCACTCTGTTTGTAATGACTCTATATAATATAAGCTTCACTTTTTGTATTGAATAACTGAACTAAATATTCTAATTTTGTGAGAAGCACCTGTGTTTATATATATATATATATATATATATATATATACACAGTATATATATATATACTGTATATATGTATCATATATACCGTATTTTCCGGCGTATAAGACGACTTTTTAACCCCTCAAAATCTTCTTAAAAGTCGAGTGTCGTCTTATACGCCGGGTACAGATAAAATGTCCATATGGTGGGTGGGGGGGAGTGGTCCCGATGACGAAGAGAGGGGGCGTCTCACAGTAAAGTGTGAGTGGAGTATATCCCCCTATTACCTCATTGCGGCAGCGTGGGGGTCTCTGTGCTGGGAGTGGCAGCTCCTCTTCGTGCCGTGGGTGCTCTGTGCTGTGGGGCGGCGGTGCATCTTCGTGCCGTGGGTGCTGTGGGGCGGCGGCGGCGCATCTTCTTGCAGCGTCGAGGCTCCTCCGGCATCTCCTCCAGGCCCGGAGGCACCGGCAGCCCCATTGCTGTGATGCGGTGACCTCCGAGAAAATGGCCGCTGCTCAGATTCAGATCTGAATCTGAGCATGCGCCGCCCCCAGCGGCCATTTTCCCGGAGGCCACCGCATCGCAGCCTCCGGGAAAATGGCCGCTGCTCAGATTCAGATCTCGTCTCCTGAGATCTCGGGAGACGAGATCTGAATCTGAGCAGCGGCCATTTTCCCGGAGGCCACCGCATCAGAGCAATGGGGCTGCCGGTGCCTCCGGGCCTGGAGGAGATGCCGGAGGAGCCCCGATGCTGCAAGAAGATGCACCGCCAGAGACCCCCCACGCTGCCGCAATGAGGTAATGGGGGATATACTCCACTCACACTTTACTGTGAGACGCCCCCTCTCTTCGTCATCGGGACCACTCCCCACGCCAAAAGGCACATATTCACCGGCCCTATAAGATGACATACGGCATATAAGAAGACCCCCGACTTTTAAGAAGATTTTATATTTTAACTGGAAAAGTTGGGGGGTCGTCTTATACGCCCAGTCGTCTTATATGCCGGAAAATACGGTACATATATACATTTCCACCAAAATTTTATATTAGTAGTAACATCTGTTCATGGGATTGTTCAGTACTTATGTGCCAGCCATGAGTTGGCATTCTTTTCTGATCTGAAAAGGAAGTGGGTCTTTAATTGCCTTATTGGCTGGTATCCTGAATGTATTTATATTTCCCAATTCCATATTTGAGAATACACAGCACTTATCATGGAAGAAACCTGCAATGACATGTTAAGTGCTTCATTATTTTTTATACTCTTAGAAATGGCTCTTTTGGGGGAAATAACTTAGTATTTTACATGGGAGTGTCTTTGCAAGTTTATGTGAGCCTATGCAGTCAACATGCTAATTTTTAGTCGTACTAAAAACAGTTATCACCATCAAATATAAGGCTCAAAATACAATAACAGAAATAACATATTAATCATTGAAATTATCCATCATTGTTTATGAATACATGTCGTGTTGATCAGAGGCATTTTCTACAAGCTTCAAAAGTAGAGTTATAAGACCAGTAGACATTACTGCATTTATCAGACTATGAGATGCACTGGATCATAAAACACACCCAAATTTATAGAATAAAAATAGGAAAAAAATTTTAATGTGACCTCAGACGTGGCCGAAGGGTCACTTTCCAACAAGAAAATGGCCCAAAGCACAAAGCTAAAGTAACAAAGGAGTGGCTTCAAAACAACTCTGTGACCATTCTTGACTGGCCCAGACTGAGCCCTGACCTAACCCCAATTGAGCATCTCTGGAGAGACCTGAAAATGGCTGTCTACTAACGTTCACCATCCAACCTGATGGAAATGGAGAGGCTATGCGAGGAAAAATGACAGAGGATCCTCAAATCCAGGTGTGAAAAACTTGTTGCATCATTCCCAACAAGACTCATGGCTGTACTAGCTGAAAAGGGTCTGAATGACCATGTGATATTTCAGTTTTTTTTTTTTATTACATTTGCAAAAATTTCTACATTTCTGTTCTTTTCAGTCAAGATAGGGTGCAGAGTGTGCATTAATGTGAAAAAATGAACTTTTTTGAATTTACCAAATGACTGCAATGAAACAGAATGAACAATTAAAGCGGTTTGAATACTTTCCATACCCACTGTATACGAGTTTGATTTTGTTATCAGACTATTTACTCTTATTTGATAGTGTGATTCTCATTTATGTGAGTTTTATATCTGCTAGCAGAGTATTTACTCTTATTTGATAGTGTGATTCTCTTTTTATATAAGTTTGATGTTGCTATCAGAGTATTCTCGCATAGGACAAAATGTGTTTCAATCTTATTCAACAGCATGATTCTCTCTGTGATTCTCATTTTATATGAGTTTTATATTCCCAGAGTGTATTTACTCTTATTTGATAGCACAGTTCTCACATAGGACAAAATGTGTTTCACTCTTGTTTGAGAGTGTGATTCACATTTTACATGAGGACAGTGTGATTCTCATTTTATGAGTTTTATATTCCGAGCAGAGTATTTACTCTTACTTAATAGTGTGATTCTCATTCAATGGGCATATTATTTATATGGCCATGTTACAACTCCACCAAGTATAAAGCGGGTGTTTTATTTGTTTGTTAAAAAAAAAAGCAAAAGATATGATACTGTAAAAGTTTTAAAAGATTTTATTGTTCTAAAAATAAATACATCTCAAAGACATTTCAATAATATAAAAATTCATACAGAATAATATAAAAGCATTACAAGTACAATTAATATACATCATTACAATTCTTACAAAATAATACAAAAAGTATTACATTCACATGTACCAAACTGCATTTATCCAACAAATCACTTACATTGTGAGCCACATGGATTGTATTATTGGTAGAAAACAATAGAGGGAAATTAGTGGGGAGAAAACATCAGCTCACCATCTGTTGCAGCACCTTGCTGGATGAAGAAGCATCACCCGGAGCCTTCTCAGTCTTGGATGTCGGCGAAATAGAAAAAGGTGGGGGAAGAAACCTCCAGTGATGAAATAAAGAAGGAAAGTTATCTTTTTTGTAAAAAAATGAAAAAAAATGATTCGGTACAGTAGTACATTAAAAAAGACATGGATCCTGGTCACCACAACCTGGGATGAACAACCAACATAGCTAAGAGCCTTAATCATGGTATGTGATAGTATTGGTAGAGGCCTTTTTTAGGTAGCAGTGTGTTAGGGGTCGAGTTCCTGCCTCTGCACAGGGGGAATCTTGAGCCATCTCTGCTGTGGTCTCCCATTCTTATCCTGCCACAGTGGAGCCTGCTCAGCGGAGGCATCGGTCCCAGTGTCATGCTCAGTCTGACACTGTGCAAAGGGTTACTGCTGCCTTTCCAGCTTCTGCCATTGTAGCCAGTACTGGTCAGCGGCGAGCAGACGTCTTTGGGACTAAGTCTTACTTTTCCCCTTCTGAGCATGCCCAGGGTAAGATCTCTCATTGGAGATCAAGGGTCACATGCTCAGGTACTGTAGCTATTCCCATTGGTACTCTAGGAAGGTCCTGAAGTTGCTCAAGTTCTGTGGCAGCTTCCCGTTGGTCATTTTTTGGAAGGTCCTGTAGTTGCTGCAGCTATAAAAGGTGCGCATGACCGCACAGCCATGCGCTAGTATCTTTCTGAGTTATGTGCTTTGCGCCAGTGTGGTCATGTGAGATTGTATTCAGGGACCTGGCTGAAATAAGCCCCTAGAATACCGGCACCTCCGGTGAGGAGATTGTGTGTTTGTGTGTATTCAGGGACCTGGCTGAAATAAGCCCTTAGAATACCAGCACCTCCGGTGAGGAGATTGTGTTCATGCATGACCACTGACTACTCTCTGTTGGGCAGTTAGCCTGTGCTCCTGAGAAGTCTAACAGGGCGCAGTGCTTTCCTTTCACGGCTACTCTGTGAAGTAACAGAGCTAGTCTATACCGCCAAATAGTGCCACCATTTACTAGCAGCAGGTTTCTCTGCACGGTGGACCCCGGGCTGCGAACGCATCAATAATAATAAACATCTATATTCACTCAGTGCGTTCCGCTAGCCCTAACACAGTGTTCCTTGTGTGACACCTAATGATGGAGAGTGTAATGACTGAATTGTACAGATTGGTGTGGATAGCGTCTGGGGTGTAGAAACAACACTACCTTCACTGATGGAGATTTTTAATCTAGAAGCGGAATTGTACACAACTGTAGATGGAATATTTAGCTTGGCCATTACCTTCATAAATGAATCCCAACCCCAAAACAAATTCCTGCTGGTCAAGGCATGACTCTGTGTTGAACTACTGTATGTACTAAATCCAGCAGATCAGATCCTGGCATTACAGTTCCTTTGAAAATAAATTTTCTTTTATCATTCTAGGCTGTAACATTTTTATTCTGCACTAACTTGTTTAGTAAAAATTCAGCATTCTTTTTATATCTTTGGTTTACATGACTTACAATTTCAGTGACCTCTTGATTTTTATCAGGGTCTGAATTTGACAATTGTTGCTGTTCAGATTTAGGAGTGCTAACGAGATGTAAAGTTGTTACATCTTTTGAACTGTGCCTAGCATGTACCAAGTATCACTGTAGCATGGAATGATACATTTTCATTTTCACGTCATCGGGTATGTCACAGCATTGTAAAACAGCACTAGTTTCATCATAAAGGTGACAAAAAACACTCTCTTGCTTGTTAGCTGTATTAGGGGGTCTTAGTTTGACTAGATCCTGTTTGGGGACTAGATACATTTTCTCTGTATGCTCCATTTTTTGCCTGTGAGCAGACTCATTATTATTGGTATTGCAAAACCTAAAAGAGGTCCTATAAACCCGCCAGTCTGCTTTAGTAGCCTCTTCTTTTTCTTTATGGGTTTTATGGGTTATGATCTATCACTCATGGTTCTTGTAGCTTTACGCCACTTCTTTAGTATACTTTCTTATCGCTCTTTCAATGGAATTCGGCCTTTTAAGATGTTTAAAGCAATCTCACCTATGGCTGTAATTAAATCGTTGTTTGCACTGCACAAAATAGATTTTCTGACAGCGGGGGTTGCCTTCACCAGTGTTTTTAAGAAAGCCCAGTTACGACAGAGTTTCTCAGACATCTTTACAGACAGTAAACATAGGGTAGAATGTCTGATTCCACATAAAATTCACTTTTTAGAAGTGGTTTTCTTTTGAACTAGAAAGCGGACAGTGCTGGTGGAAACAACCCCATTCTTAAGTGAAGATCCTCAGGGGTATCAGCTCTCAAATCTACCAGCAAATACCCATAAGGTTCCTGCGTGGCATCCTCAAAAGCTTCTAGGAAAGTGTTTTTACAGGATACATCTGACAGACTAGTGTTAAAATTTGTAATTTATCTTGTGGATTATGGAAAAGCACCATGTACTATGTGTTGAAATTTATTATGCGACTTTTCTTACCCTGACAAAATATGTTTTCTACCAGATAGAAAATTTCTGAGATTTCTGTGGTGTACATACTTGGTAAATGCTTTTTCTACTTCACAGTTTTTGCTAGCACTATCCATGAGATCATCAACACTAGTCAAATTTACCTTGGCAGGAGGGAATAATTCATCATCTACGAATGTATGCGGCAGACCCTCCACAAATCTGGTGTTGGGAAAAGAGAGAGATTTCATCATATAGTTTTTGCCAGCATGAATAAAACCAAACAATATTATCAGGTTTGTGAGAAAAATGAGTTTCAATATTATATATCAGTTGTTTTACAAAATTGCTCTTTCCAGAATTAGACAGGCCTGCTAGAATGCATGAGAAGGGGTGTTGTAGTCGTGGATCCATCACAATACTCAATTAATAGCCAAATGGCTGGGTGGTGAAATTGTCTAATAGTCGCCGCTTTGTGTGAACGCACTTTTATGTTCTGCGTCACGGCCTTGTTTTAATGTTCCGTCCTTTTTATTTCTCACAATGCACGGCTGTTGTAGAACAATATGCTTCTGTGTTTCTGTGTCAGAATTACATGGGTAGTCTAGAACTAAATCTGTCAGACTGCTAAAATTAATAGATTGAATATTACTGACATTCAGTGTTATACCCTTAACTTTTAATACCGTTTTACCAGTGTTGAGTTTGTATCCGTAAGTTTTGGGACCCGCAGATACAGATTCTGTGATGTGAGTGCCATCGGGTATTTCACTGGTCAGTTCCCCCACGTAATCACCTAATGATGGCTGCGTCATGATTCAAATCCCACCAATGACATCTGCTAGGAGTTTGTATGTTCTCCCCATGTTTGTGTTTCTGGTTTTCTGGTTTCCTACCACACTATAAAGACATATCGATAGGGAATTTAGATTGTAAACCCCATTTCGGACAGTGATGATAAAGTATGTAAAGTGCTGTGTAATATGATAGTGCTATACAGTGGGGAAAAAAGTATTTAGTCAGCGACCAATTGTGCAAGTTCTCCCACTTAAAAAGATAAGAGAGGCCTGTAATTGACATCATAGGTAGACCACAACTATAAGAATCAAAATGAGAAATCAAATCCTGAAAATCACCTTGTCTGATTTGGCATGATTTATTTTACAAATAATGGTGGAAAATAAGTATTTGGTCATTAAGGAAACACTAAAGGGGAAATATAACTTTTTATTTATTTATTTTTTATTTTGTGTTATATACATGTTATATGAAGGAAAAAATGGTTGGTTTGGTAGGTCTTCTTATAAATCCATAAAACTGGTGCAATAATTGGACAACATTATTCCCAGATACCATATGTGAGTCAGAAAGGCGTGCAGGCATCTTCTCCATGCTGTTTCCATTTAGTTTTAGATCTTTCCAATCAAGTTCAGCATTTTTCCCATGCCCCCAGACCTATTTGTTGAGTCCAGCAGAAAAATATTTGGCATTCCCTTTGACTTGCATTGGATTCGTTATTCTGTATGAATACAAGGAAATTAGAAATTATTTGTGCCGATATTCCCAGATCCGAATATTTCACTATTCGCTCATCACTAGTTGTCACCTTTCAGGGAACTCTATGCCAGCTCTCTGCCATTGGTGCAGTCTCACTGCTTTGGGTGCAGCTGTGACATTATGTAGAAATCAGTGCAGCCAATTACTGATGCTAGTGGCTTATTTTATCTACATGGGCATAACCGTTGAACCTAGTGATTGAGAGTAGCATAAATATAAGTCATCAGGTGGCTTCCCGAAAAAGAATAGCCTCCCCTGTTTAAGTTAAATGCAAAACACACGTTTGGGTGTGCAAGGACTCTCCTTTATCTTTATTTGACACATATACTTTGACACATTTCTTTGACACCCTCACATATAGGTTACTTACCCTTTTTTATCATCTTTAGCTTCCCTCTTGCTGGCTTCATTTGTTTCCACGTGTTTGGTACACTGCTCAGCAAAAATAAGTACACCGCCTTTAAAATAAAGATTTTAATCAATATCTCACTGAACACAAGAACAATTTCCAAAATTTTGACAAGATTGAGTTCCATAGAACAGCTTTTTAAAACATGACATAATAGAAATGTTAATATTACAAGGATGCTGGTATCTGTTATTTTTTAGACTTATATATGGTCTAAAATACATTGCTTACAAGGAAATTATATTTTTGGAAATTAGGTGTAGTGTAGCATTACTTTGTAGACCACAGCAAAAAAATATAGGAGAATAAACATTTTTATTGCTCATTATTTGAATTGGCACGCACCCTAATGTACTTGGATGTGATTATAGTTTGCCATTTTACTCAATAGGTTTTCTCTGCTTTTTCCTGAAACCTGACATAAAATTACATAACATAATTAAAAAACCAATGTTGCCCAGAGTCGCTGTAAATTGAGGGATCTGAGCACAAAAAGATTTTGCTGCATTCTCAAAGTTTATTTTCAGCACTATATGAAAGATACTTTCTGCATTTGCACTTGAAATTTCTGCAGCTTCTTCCATAATATGAGAAGTAGCAATTCTTGTGCCACTCCATAAAATTTCTCCCTGTGAAGTGATTTTCGTGTCCTTGCCTAAATTAGAGCACAAACTAGCTTCTAAATTTCACATTACATTATGATAAAACATATATAAGATAAGGTAATATCACATAAATATAATATATCTGTATATATGCTATTTTTATTTTTTTATTATTATTTTTTGTTACATTTTTTACTATTTTGTGCAACTATTACCCCTAACCCTAGACATGACTCTAACTTTGGCCTAAACCCCAGCTCTAATCCTAATTATGGTAAGAAAAAGTCAGTAAAAACTGTTTTTGTCTAGTTTGTGTGTTCTTTCTATGGGGATTTTTGCTCTCCGAACAGGTACCTGTCACTCCTCTTATAAAAAAAACAGGCAGGAAGCTGCAGGAGAGCACAGCTCGGCTTTCTTGTACATCACAGCTTCTTTCCATGCCCTGGCTGTAAGTTAACAGCACAATTTTTTTCTAAAGTGGTGAAAAGGTAGTTCTGTAAAATAACACCCATTAATGACTGCCATAAAAGGTGTGTTGGCGATAACTAAAGCGTTTGTTTTCATTTATATGCATCAATATATATTTTGCAAATTGCATTTCATCAATCATTTTTTAGGAATTTTAAGAATGGTACTGGAAGAAAGGAAGGAATATTATATTTGAAATGTTAAGGTACTTCATGACCAAACATTGCGTACTATCTATATAAATATACTGGTAATTGCTGACCATCTCAATTTATTTTTCTATTTGCTAGAAATGTGAAAATCTAGTGGCTTTCATGCAGCATTTAAATCTCTTAAGTGTGTCACTTTCAAAGCCTTCTTCAATTCATTCACGTCTTTCAGGATGTGGAATTTTAAACTAGTGCAGACAAGGAAGCTGATTTCTATTTTAGATATGTCTTCATGGGTCATCATGAACTTGCTAGCTAGCTGGCCATATGAAGACCTTTTTGGAGCGCAAATGGGAATTCAGACTTTGTTTCCAATTAAAACTCCCAGGCTCATTCCTTAGAGAATATGCTGCAAGATGGAGCCTAAATTAAAGATGTAAGGATTGAGTTAGACATTAATTCATTTTCATTTGGAGCTGTTCCAGTTTTCTGTTCAGTTGGGACATATTCTGCTTGGAAAACTGTGAAATATCCCATGATTTTACTAATTTTAATCAAGCTCTACATACAGTATCAGCCAAAGACAAACAGGTCATCACTATGAAAGTGATAAAATATGCTATACACATGGAGACTTAAAAATTGAATGGTAAGCTGTATTCTAGCATAGAATATTTAGGTGTATAACTTACAGTATCTATTAATATCATGCTGATAGTAGACACAAGTAAATGCATGCAGATAGATGTCTATCCAGGTCACATCGTTATCTATCTTAGATAGTATTCACATTTTTCTAACAAATTTAAGTTCTTAAACACTTTTTTAAAGGTTGCACAAAATCAAACTCTACACATAGCTACATTTTAAGGGGACATAATTTTTAGCCCAGAACTAGGGATGAGCTAGCACTAAAATGCTCGAATGTGCGTTACTTGAACTGAGCAATTCCTACTGCTCAGATGCTCTTTTTCAGCAAGAAGTATAATTGAAGTCAATGGGAAATCTGAGCATTTTTCTGGCAGACTCTACAAGGAGGTCTGGGAGGCAGTGAAAATGTTAAAATGGATGGAAAAAGTGCTGAATGGAAGGAGAACAGAATGGGGAAGACTCCTGGAAGCATCTCTCACTCCCAGATCGCTGTCTAGAACAATGATGTCACACATTTACTCCACTTAAAGGACAGACAATAAAAAATTAAAAACCGTCGATAAATTGGAATTTACAGGAAAAAATGATTAAAAAATTATTTCCTATACAATGACTGGAATATAAGGAAAAATTTTAAAAGAATAAAATTATAGTAATAATCTTTATTTATATAGCGCCAACATATTCAGCAACGCTTTACAATTCATCAATTCATACATTGTTCATAAGTAACAACGTTAAAGATAATACAATAATTAAAGCAAAATAATGACGACCCTGCTGGTAAGAGCTTACAATCTACAGTGAGGTGGGGGTGACACAAAGTACAGGTGCTTATTTACAATGATAATCCAGCCATCTTGCGGAAATGGTGGATAGATAAAGGCTGCATGATCTAGTCACCAGCCAATATTTGTAGTGCTTTTGGGTGCGGTGGCGGTTCATAGAGAGTTTTGTTCAGAGAAATAGTGATTAGGCTATATACACTGCTCAAAACAATAAAGGTAACACTAAAATACCACATCCTAAATATCACTGAATAAAATATTCCACTTGTAAACCTTTATTCACTACATAGTGGAAAGTGTTGAGAACAAAAAAACATTAAAATTATCAATGTAAATCAAAATTAATATCTTACGGAGGCCAGGATTTGGAACGATACTCAAAATCAAAGTGGAAAATCAAATTACAGGCTGATCCAACTTCAGTGGAAATGCCTAAAAACAAAGAAATGATGCTCAGCAGTGTGTGTGTGACCTCCATGTGCCTGTATGACCTCCCTACAATGCCTGGGCATGCTCCTGATGAGGCAGCGGATGGTCTCCTGAGGGATCTTCTCCCAGACCAGGACTAAAGCATCCACCAACTCCTGGACAGTCTGTGGTGCAACGCGACATTGGTGGATGGTGCAAGACATGATGTCCCAGATGTGTTCAATCGGATTTAGGTCTGGGGAATGGGTGGGGCAGTCCATAGCTTCAATGCCTTCATCTTGCAGGAACTGCTGACACACTCCAGCCACATGAGGCCTGGCATTGTCCTGCATTAGGAGGAACGCAGGGCCAACCTCACCAGCATATGGTCTCACAAGGGGTCTGAGGATCTCATCTCGGTACCTAATGTCAGTCAGGCTACCACTGGCGAGCACATGAAGGGCTGTGTGGCCCTCCAAAGAAATGCAACTCCACACCATTACTGACCCACTGCAAAAAAGTCATGCTGAAGGATGTTGCAGGCAGATCTCTCTCCATGGCGTCTCCAGACTCTGTCATGTCTGTCACATGTGCTCAGTGTGCACCTGCTTTCATCTGTGAAGAGCGCAGGGTGCCAGTGGCAAATTTGCCAATCCTGGTGTTCTGTGGCAAATGCCAAGTGTCCTGCATGGTGTTGGGCTGTGATCATGACCCCATCTGTGGACATCAGGCACTCAGACCATCCTCATGGAGTCAGTTTCTAACAGACACATGCACATTTGTGGCCTGCTGGAGGTCATTTTGCAGGGCTCTGGTAGTGCTCCTCCTGTTCCTCCTTGCACAAAGACTGAGATAGCGTTCTTCTGCTGAGTTGTTGCCGTCCTATGGCCCCCTCCACATCTCCTGGTGTACTGGCCTGTCTCCTGGTAGCGTCTTCATCCTCTGGACACTACGCTGACAGACACAGCAAGCCTTCTTGCCACAGCTCGCATTGATGTGCCATCCTGGATGAGCTGCACTACCTGAGCCACTTGTGTGGGTTGTAGAGTCCATCTCAAGCTACCATGAGTGCGAGAGCTGTTATGATCCTAGTGGCTGAGGATCACAAAACGGACTAGCTAAGTTTATGAACATAGACACGAGCTCTAGGGAGGTGGTAACTGGACTGACCGCAAACCTGATCCTAACCAACACACTAAAGGAAGCCGGTGAACGTGCCTAAAATCCTGGACGTCTCGACGCAGCCTGAGAAACTATCTACTCCTGGAGGGAAAGAAAGACCTCACTTGCCTCAAGAGAAATCACCCCAAAGATATAGGAAGCCCCCAACAAATAATAACAGTGAGGTAAGGGGAAAACACAAACGTAAAAATGAAAACAGATTATGCAAATGATACTTGTCTGGATACCAGCCTCTGTTCTGCTGGCCACAAGATCCTGTTACTCCGTCTCCTCAGCCTCCACCTCCTCATTGTTACACAATTTGCACTAATCAATAGAGATGTGGCTGGGTAGTATCTCCTTTTCTTATATATTCCTCCATCTCCACCTGCTACACATGCAAATCTTTGACTTTAATTGTGATCAGCAACTGTTTAAGTAGGTGCAGAAGTTGGATGATTGTGCTGATGATGGCGTCATTGGCACTCACCATCTTTGTGGAGTCCTCAAAGTCTTGGAGAACAGCACAAATGTCAGACATCCACGCTCACTCTTCAGTGCCTGGTTGGAGGTTCAGCGGTGAGAGCCACAGATCTGTTATTTTTTTACATAACTCTGCCTTGGTGTGTGGTTTGTCTTTTAGACAAATTAGCTTCAGCAGAGCCTGTTAGCATTTTGTTGAGGCAGTGCTGCAAAGCTTCCAGCTTCTGGCTGATGTGGACGACGTTCTCTGAGATAACAAATCTGGAATCCCTGGAAAGTGGGACAGGAAACTGTTGTGGATCGTCATGTTTCTTGTGTTTCTTGTGCTTCAGCAACAGTCATAGTCGCACATGCCCCATGTCCTTGGTGTCTGCGTTCACCATCATCACCACTTCCACTTACCGCACACCCTATGCATTTTCCAATTGCTAGGTCTCTTTAAACTAAGTTTACTTTTAATAAAGGAAAAACTGGTCACCTCTACAAGGCAAACATTTTTTTTTTAGTTTAATACCACCTTATTGTAACACAAAGCATGCAATACTTTATGGATAGCAAATTGAATTTTCAAAAAATTAACCCTTTTTTGGAGTGCTGTATACCACCAAAATGTAACACAGAGGATGCAATACTTTATGGTTGACAAATTAGATTCAGAACAATTTTTGAAAGCTTTTTTGGAGTTTTAAGTACAATTGAAATGTAACACAAAGCACATAAAACTCTATGGATGACAAATTAAATCCAGAAAAAAATGTCAACGCTTTATTTGAATGTTATATATCACTGAAATATAACAATATGGACATAATACTCTATGGATGACAAATTCATTCCGGAATTAATTTTGAACATTTTTTTTGGAATGCTAAATACCACCGGAGTGTAACACTAAGTACGTTTAACTCTATGGATGACAATAGTCAATTTTACACCCCCCAAAAAAGAATATGGTCATGTACAGCAGCTATATATTTAGCAACGGACTGCTAAGCCCTGCCTAGCAGCTGTATTCTGCCACTCTACCTGCTCCTGCAATTATCCCTAGGCTAAATTCAGTATGTATCTGATACAAACCCCAAAGCACAAAATGGATTCTGATTAGTTGAACTGTGCACATGTGGGCCTGGGTAACTGCTCTCTCCCTCCAATCACAACTGTCCCTGTGCTGTATAATTCCATCAGTGTGCTGAGCGTGATGGCACCTGTCCTTTTATATCCACTATGAGGTAACGCGGCCAGCCAATCACAGTCATACCACGACCAAGATGGCTATGGCATTAGAGTGACTGGCCCCAGTTACAGAGCCAAAAAACATCCAGGGATTGCTTGTCAAACAGGCAGGGATTTGAGCTTCTAATCCAGCCAATGCTTGTTGAGTGCCGAGTCCATCCAAGCACCCAGTTACTCGAGTGATATCCGCCTATCACCAAGCATATTCGCTTATCCCTATCCAAAGCTCAAAGCAAGGCTATGTTCACATGTTCCGTATTTGCTCTGACTGTTCCACTCCACTCCTGGTTTTGGCTTACAAATACTGATGTTAAATAGTAACCAAATATTGACCATGTGAACATGGCCTAATACTTATGGTAACCTGCTTATATAAATATGCAAATGAAACAGCTTCCAAGAATAGTGGACAAATTCTCTTTCACCTAGATAAGCAAGGATACAGTCATTGATAAGATTATTGCTATATACAGTGGCATGAAAAGGTTATTTTATTGTTATTATGAACAGTTGAGCGAGATGAAAATGAAATGATCTCTAAAAGTTTGAAAGTTAAAAAGACACATTTCCTTTGCATTTTAACTAAACAATAACGTCATTTTTTTCATTTTAAAATTACAGAAAGGAAAATGAGCCAATGCAAAAATTTGGGCAGCCTTGGAGATTTATGTGCTCAGATAAGTTTGACAAAGTTTTCAGACTTTAATTCGCCTGTTAGGGTTATGGCTATGACCTGAGTGAATTTGATTGGAAAGCGATCACCAAACATAAATTCGGCACGAATATGGCACATTCGGATTCGTAATCGGAAACCTGAGCAAAATTTTATAAAATCGGTAAAAAACGGTAACATTCGATAAAAATGCGAGAAAATATTTCAGTTGCCACAAAAATATTTTTAGCAACGATAATGGTGGTTTTTTTTGTGTGTTTGGCACGTGTTTGATGAAGGGAGGGGGTTTGCAGAGCTCAGAGGCATAGCGTTTTTGAAAGCACAGCAGTAATTTTTTTTCCGTAACTTTATGTGTGCACATTGTGGCTAGCCAATCAGGGCGCAGGAAACACACAGAAAGTCCTGACACTGCGGCTTATGTCATTGGCTGCAGAAATTACATGTCCCTCTCCATATAAATATCTGACATGTGGTTTTAGTGCCATTTTGACACTGTACCAGCACAGAGCGGCTGCTCTTGATGCTGCCACTGTTACTGCTATCAAGATTTCAGCTATTTAGTTAGGCGGTTGTATATCAGTCACATATTGTAGCTAGATAGTGTCCAGTGTGGCTGTAAAATTTGCCTTCCAGAATTTGTTTGTGGCATTACTGAGGTTCTCAGACAAAGCTGGCAGGGCACATGTCCTACAAGTGTGTTGTGCCCAGCATTTACAGTGCTGCGTGCATGAGTATAGCATTCTAAATTATATTATTTCAGTAGCTAAATGTGGAAATGTGGAAAAGCTAGTAAGCTCGTAAGATAGGTGGTTGCATATCAGTCAGATAATGTAGCTAGATAGTATCCAGTGTGGTCATAAAATGTACCTTCCGTATTTTGTTTTGGGGGCATTTCTGATGGTTCTCAGACAAAGCTGACAGGGCACATGCCCTACAAGTGTGCTGTGCACTGCTTCTATTGTGCTCCATGCACAAGTTTAGCATATTAAATAATATTTTTTCACTAACCTAAATGTGAAAAAGCCTGCTCTATCCCACCTCCCACCTTGTCATTTATTGCTGTGGTTGTAGTGATATTAAACTGTCTTCAGACCTAAGGCACACTACAAAAATTTATTTTCTCTTGCTGAATGTGATACAACCTGCCGTATCACACATTGTCATGTTGTGGCGGTGAAATGATCCTGTTTTCAGACCTAACACGCAATAAAAAAAATCTATTTTTTTCTCTTGCTGAATGTGATAGAGCCCGCCGTATCATACATTGTCATATTGTGGCAGTGAATGAACTTGTCTTCAGACCTAACGTGCATTTAAAAAAAATCTAATTTTTTCTCTTGCTGAATGTGATACAGCCCGTCGTATCACACATTGTCATGTTGTGGTGGTGATATCAGCCCTAGGCTGAAACCTCCGCCCACCACCCAGTGAAGATGTAATACTCCAATACCCACAGTTAGCACAGACAAGGATAAAGGAAAATATACACCATGCCGCAGTCACTCAGGAATACACTATAAATGCTCAGGGCAAAATAAATACAAATATAGGAAGGAGTAAATAAGAAAAAGGGAAATACACCACCAGCAACGAATCTCCAACAACCAACTCTCCACTCCAGACCGAGATAACAATGCAAGAAGACAGAAGCTATAATTGGTGACGCCCAATGATCAGGAGAACTATTTAAAGGCAATGGGCATGGCCCAGCCTCCAATCCGAGGATCAGGTAAATTAACCCCGGAACAGCTAGATAAAATCTAGCCGACGCCAACGAGCACATAGTGGTCAAAAGCGGAATTAACGCTGTCTGTCGAACGACCTGGTCTGAACAGCGTCCGACATGACAGGTGCTGCATGTGGTGTCAGGGTTCCGAGCAAATGGGCCCTACACCGATCCCTCACCCACCTCGTCTTACTGTGATGTTCATTGGAAAGCTTTAAATGTTGTCCCAACCCCGATACCTCATGCCTGGCTGATTGTTGCAGTGCCATGCTAAAATCTGTACTGTGGGTAAATTGAGGCCACTTTCCTGATGTCTGTCCCTCATTTGTTGGGTTTTGGCAGCATTTGGGGCCATTCTAAGGTGTTGTGCATGCTTTTGTTTTTGCCTCCCATTGACGTGAATGGCATTCGGCTATGCTTGGCGAATATTCGATTAATTAATAAGCGAATATTGCAAATTCGGCAAACATAATCCGAATCGAACATTGAAATATTCACTCATCTCTAGCTATGGCTTGTTCACTATCGTTGTTAAGAAAGGCCAGGTGATGCAAATTTTCCAGCTTTATAAAAATCCAGCCTCTAACCTTGTGCCAAAAAACAGCAGCCGTGGTGGGTTCTTCTAAGCAGCTGCCTAACACTCAAAAAATGAAAATGGTGGAGGCCCACAAAGCAGGAAAAGACTTTACGAAGATAGCAAAGCATTTTCAAGTTGTCTTTTCCTCAGTTCTAAATGTAATTAAGAAATGCCAGAACAGGAACAGTGGAAGTCAAGATAAGGTTTGGAAGACCAAGCAAATTTCAGTGACAGCTGCGTGAAGAATTGCTAGAGAGGCAAATCAGAAGCTGCACTTGACTGCAAAAGACCTTAAGAAAGATTTAGCAGTCTCTGTAGTTGTGGTACATTATTCTACTGTTCAGAGACACCTGCACAAATATGGCCTTCATGGAAGAGATATGAAAAAACTCTCCTGCTTCTTCACCATAAAATTTAGCATCAGAAGCATGCAAAAGAAGATCTAAATAAGCCATATCCACTTTGGATACAAACATGTGGTCTGATGAGGTTAAAATAGAGCCACAATAATCTAAGGTATGTGTAAGAAGGGCACAGAATTTCAGGAAAATATCTTGCCAACTATTAATCACGGGGGTGGATCAATCATGCTTTGTGACTGTTTCAGCCAATGGCACAGGGAATATTTCACAGTTAGAGGGAAGAATGGATTCAATGAAGCAGATGAAAACATTTCACAATCTGTAAAAAAGCTGAAATTGAAAAGAGGATGGCTTCTATAAATGGATAATCATCCTAAACACATGCCAAAATCATCTGACTAACTCAAAAGGTGCAAGCTGAAGGTTTTACAACGGCACTCACAGTCCCCTGAGCTGGACATCATTGCAACTCTGTACATAGACCTCAAAATGGCAGTGCATGCAAGATGACTCAGGAATCTCACAGATTTTCCAAGGAAGAATTCATGAAAATGCCATAAACTAGAATTGAAAAACTTTTGTCTGGCTACAAAAAGCATTTACAAGCTGTGATAGTTTAAAAAGGGGGTTCTACTAGGTATTTACCATGAAACAAATCCCAGAAACATTTTAAGTGAGTATAAATCAAGTCATCATAGACCTTAAATGCATCTAACAATATTAGAAGCCACTCTTTAACCCCTTCATGACCCTGGGTATTTTCGATTTTTTGTTTTTCGCTCCCCTCCTTCCCAGAGCCATGACTTTTTTTTCCTCCAATATGGCCATGTGAGGGCTTCATTTTTGCAGGACGAGTTGTACTTTTGAATGACTTCATTGGTTTTACCATGTCGTGTACTAAAAAACGGAAAAAAAATTCCAAGTGCGGTAAAATTGCAAAAAAAGTGCAATCCCAAACTTGTTTTTTGTTTGGCTTCTTTGCTAGGTTCACTAAATGCTAAAACTGACGTGCCATGATTCACCAGGTCAATACGAGTTCATAGACACCTAACATGACTAGGTTGTTTTTTATCTAAGTGGTGAAAAAAAATTCCAAACTTTGCTTAAAAAAAAAAAAAAAAAAAAAATTGCGCCATTTTCCGACACCCGTAGCGTCTCCATTTTTCATGATCTGGGGTCAGGTGATGGCTTATTTTTTGCATGCCGAGCTGGCGATTTAATGATATTATTTCGGTGCAGATACGTTCTTTTGATCGCCTGTTATTGCATTTTAATGCAATGTCGCAGCGACCAAAAAAACGTAATTCTGGCTCACGAATCCTCATTATTTGAGCTGTAGACCGAACTGCAGTAGATTCAATGCTAATGAGGTTCGACTCACATTCATCGGGGTCAACCACCTGGGGTTCATGTCTGGCAACAAAATTATGCAGACAGATGCATGCCTTCACAACACGGTCCACATTTTCTGGTTGCAGTTGCATGCAAGTTAGTAGAATTCACCATTTTAATGTCAAAATACCAAATGCACACTCCACATGACGTCTTGCCCGGCTCAAGCGATAATTAAAAATGCGCCTGGTGGAGTTCAGACTGCGGCTTGAGTACGGCTTGAGGAGATTTTGTCCAAGTTGGAACGCCTCATCACCAACTAAAACAAAGGGCAAACTTGGTTCTTCGGTCCCCGGTAGAGGTCGTGATGAGGGTATGTTAAAATTGTTGCTGTACAAACATCTCCCCATGTTGGAGTCTCTGAAGACTCTGGAATCGTTTGTCCGGCCATACGCACCAATATCCACAGCTACAAAACGGTATCTTGCATCTGCAATAGCCATCAATATAATAGAAAAGTATTTCTTATAATTATAGTAGAGGGACCCACTATGCGCTGGTTTCTGAATCCGTATGTGCTTGCCGTCAACGGCACCAATACAATTGGGGAAATTAGCCACATCCTCGAACTGTTGGGAAATCGCTAGCCACATTTCTGATGTCGGGGTTGGTAGCACAAGTGGTTGCAAGTTGTTCCAAATGGCATCACAAGTTTCCCGAACCAGTTGGCAAATTGTTGACTTCCCCAGTCTAAATTGGTAATGCAGTGACGCAAAAGATTCTCCGGTAGCCAGATATCTGTCGGCATTGAAAAAGAAAAGAAAAAAAGGAAATTGTTTAGGATTTTAAAGGACAACTAAAAGGCTACATACAATAGAATATTCAAATGAACATTATGCCCCACTATACCTACATGTAGTCTTTGTCATTAGCATGAGAAAAAAAATTTATAATTACCTCACAGTCACTACTAAACGTTCCTCCGCACAAATGCTTTCACGGAAAGTGCTGCGATGATGATGTATCTCAGCCTTCACGTGTGAGAGCAGAACATCAAAGGTCTCAATGGACATCCTTAGATAGCGTTGGAATTTGGAGGGGTGATCCCGAAGCTGAAGATACAGGGTGTGAAAGGCACCATATGTACTCCGCAAGAAATTCACTTCATGGATCCAATATCTCCTTTGCGAACTACGCTTTCTCTGCCGAAGTCGCAACCGCATCAAGCGAAATCGAACGAGCTCAGACACAAACATCTTGCTAGCAGAAGTTCACTCAATGCTTTCAAAATGGAGAATGAGTCTGCACCCACACCCCGATGATGACAAAAGGAGAAAAAAAAAAAAACTTTATTGACTGTGACAAACGCAGACAAACGGATACATCGCGAAAGGACATCCAAGTGAGGAAAACGCGGTCACAATCGTTAACGCAAGCGTTAACGTGATGCCGATTTTTCAACAAAATTTAACCTTTTCTGTACATGCGTTTAACGGATCCGTTTAACGCCATGTACTTGACGCAATGTGAACCTAGCCTAACACTGACCTGTCATTTTGATTCTCCAGGTCATTTCGAGTTCATAGACACCAAACGTGTAGGTTATTTTTTTATCTAAGTGGTGAAAAAAATTTCCAAACTTTGCTAAAAAAAATAAATAAATTGCGCCATTTTCCGATACCCGTAGCATCTCCATTTTTCGTGATCTGGGGTCGGGTGAAGGCTTATTTTTTGCATGTCGAGCTGACATTTTTAAAAATACCATTTTGGTGCAGATATGTTCTTTTGATCACCTGTTATTGCATTTTAATACAATGTCATGGCGACCAAAGAAACATAATTCTGGAGTTTCTAATTTTTTTCTCGCTACCCCGTTTAGTGATCAGGTTAATCCTTTTTTTTTATTGATAGATCGGGTGCTTCTGAACGAGTAGATACCAAATATGTGTATATTTGATTTTTTTACTGTTTTATTTTGAATGGGGCGAATGGGGGGTGATTTAAACTTTTATATTTATTTTATTTTCTTTATATTTTTTTAAATCTTTTTTTTACTTTTGTCATGCTTCAATAGCCTTCATGGGTTGGCAGAAGCTGGCACAACTCGATCGCCTTTGTTACATAGAGGTTATGCACAGATCACCTCTGTGCAGCAGAATTACAGCATTGTCATGAGCGCCGACTACACGGTGGCGCTCATAGCAATCTGGCATCAACAACCATAGAGCTCTCAAGGAGACCTCTGGTTGTCATGCCGTCATGTTGTCATGCATTTCTGACCAGATGGCCGGAAGTGGTAGTTAAATGCCGCTGTCAGAGTTTGACAGAGGCATTTAACTAGTTAATAGCAGCGGGTGAATCGCGATTCCACCCACAGCTATTGCGGGCACATGTCAGCTGTTCAAAACCGCTGACATGTCCTGGCTTTGATGCGGGCTCACCGCCGGAACCCGCATCAAAGCAGGGGATCTGACTTCGGACGTACTATCCTGTCTGAGGTCAGAAAGGGGTTAAAGAACTTAAATTATTGGAAGAGAAATATGGAGTGTTTTGAGGTTAAAAAAATCTATTTTTTTAAAGATAAAACTCACATAAAAATCCCCCTCAGGGATAGTTTAAAAAAAAACACACAAGTGGTAGTTAACACTCTAAGGGCAACCTCTAATGTGAGTCTGAGAGAAAGTTTAAACAACAGATTCATAATGACATTCTGACCATTAGGGCCCCTTTCCACTTGCGAGAGACAAAATGGTCCGATTAACGGACCGAAAAAATGGAGGAAAATCATGCGATTGTCATGCGAGTGTCATGCGAGTGTCATGCGATTTTTTATGGCAACATCCGTATGACATCCGAATTGCTGTCCGATTTTTACGCACTGGTGTCCTTTGAAAAGCCAGTAAATCAGTGCTGTGTACAGTAAAATCACACTGACAGGTTAGAATAGAATAGATATATACACATAGAATAGGTATATATACATATACTGTATATATGTCAGTGAGACACCTATATATGTATATTTATATTTAATGCAGCGCTGGATAGCATAAAAGCCGCTAATTCAATTGCCGGCTTTTGCTCTCTCCTTCACAAACCCGACAGGATATGAGACATGGTTTACATACAGTAAACCATCTCATATCCCTTCTTTTATTACATATTCCTCTTCACTAATGTAAGAAGTGTCTGTGTGTCAAATTTGGGTGCTCTAGCTATTAAATTAAAGGGTTAAATGGCGGAAAAAATTGGCGTGGGCTCCCGTGCAATTTTCTCCGCCAGAGTGGTAAAGCCAGTGACTGAGGGCAGATATTAATAGCCTAGAGAGGGTCCATGGTTATTGGCCCCCCTAGCTACAAACATCTGCCCTCAGCCACCCCAGAAAAGGCACATCTGGAAGATGCGCCTATTCTGGCACTTGGCCACTCTCTTCCCACTCCCGTGTAGCGGTGGGATATGGGGTAATGAAGGGTTAATGTCACCTTGCTATTGTAAGGTGACATTAAGCCAGATTAATAATGGAGAGGCGTCAATAAGACACCTATCCATTATTAATCCAATAGTAGTAAATGGTTAATAAAACACACACACATTATTACAAAGTATTTTAATAAAATAAAGACACAGGATGTTGTAATATTTTATTAGACTCTTAATCCACCTGAAGACCCTTGTCACCTGAAACAAAGTTACAAAAAAACAAAAAACAATATTCCATACATTCTGTCGTTCTGTCCCACGTTGTAAATCCATCTGAAAGGGTTAACTACTTTTACAAGCAGAAGCCTTTAACAAGCTTCCACCCCTGCCTGTAAAAACCCGGGGACTGAATGGAAAGCAGGGTGACCTGTAGTTACCTTGAGTTGTGGTGATGCACCCTCTGCTGGATGTCCTCATGAACTGGAGCCTGGGATTTTTTCCCACGCTCGAGTTCATATGAGGACATCCAGCAGGGGGCGCATCACCGCAACTCAAGGTAACTACAGGTAAACTACAGATTTCAGGGGTGGCTGGGGGCAGATGTTTGTAGCTAGGGGGGGCAATAACCATGGACCCTCTCTAGGCTATTAATATCTGCCCTCAGTCACTGGCTTTACCACTCTGGCAGAGAAAATTGCGCGGGAGCCCACGCCAATTTTTTCTGCGATTTAACCCTTTAATTTAATAGCTAGAGCACCCAAATTTGACACACAGACACTTCTTACATTAGTGAAGAGGAATATGTAATAAAAGAAGGGATATGAGATGGTTTACTGTATGTAAACCATGTCTCATATCCTGTCGGGTTTGTGAAGGAGAGAGCAAAAGCCGGCAATTGAATTAGCGGCTTTTATGCTATCTAGCGCTGCATTAAATATAAATATACATATATAGGTGTCTCACTGACATATATATATATATTCTATGTGTATATATCTACTCTATTCTAACCTGTCAGTGTGATTTTACTGTACACCGCGCTGAATTGCCGGCTTTTCATAGGACACCGGTGCGTAAAAATCGGACAGAACTCGCATGGTGTGAGTGCTGTGCGATTTTTTTCTCGCACCCATTGACTTGCATTGGTGAGTCTCGTCCGAGAATCGCAGCAATACACAGCATGCTGCGATTTTTTTCTCGGCCGAGCGATTTTTTTTCTCAGTCCGATTTCGGCTGAGAAAAAAATCGCAAATGAAAAGACACCTATTGAATAACATTTATCTGAGTTCAATCCGATTTTTTATCGGATTGCACTCGTCCGTTTTCCTCGCAAGTGGAAAGGGGCCCTTAACCTCCTTCACAATAAATCCCCACCAACTTCAATAATGTCATTAGTGTGAAGAAAAATCCTTACCCATACTGCCAGAGGCAATCCCCAGTGCACATGCAAGTGCATGTGAATCCCCAACATGCGTTTCATGTGTTCATACCTCACTTTCTCAAGGGTAAGTAAAAATGATGTTCATTGTAGAACCTTTTAAACATGTACATAAATAAAGCGTCAGAGAATTTCTTGTACATTTAAAGCCACTCGATCATAAGCTTATTAAAACAGGAGAAAAACGAGTCACATTAAGCCTGGATATAATCAAAATATCCTTTATTATAAGACTAGTATCAATTCCATTTAAAACAGATATATAATACGGTACATGAATATGAATAAATTCACTAGGTAGCTAAACGGTGATTATTAAGGTGCAACCCATAAACCGGGACACATGACAGGACATAAGTATTAGGGAGGTTAAAAATTAATACACAAGCGAGTCCAATTCATGCAAACAAAAGTAAAGGCCCAAAATCAGCAGCACATGGCAGAATTAAACGTCCTTGCACGGCCAAAATGCCACAGTATATACCGCCATCATGTGCCACATAATAATGTCCATACTAATTGTGTAAACATAGATAGGTGTATCAATTACCCATTTCTGGTAAGGTGTCCTGAGCTGGGTCCCGGTCCCGTACCCCAACGCGCGTTTCGCGTTTACGTGTGCCGCTTCCTCAGGGGGCGCCCCCTGAGGAAGCGGCACACGTAAACGCGAAACGCGCGTTGGGGTACGGGACCGGGACCCAGCTCAGGACACCTTACCAGAAATGGGTAATTGATACACCTATCTATGTTTACACAATTAGTATGGACATTATTATGTGGCACATGATGGCGGTATATACTGTGGCATTTTGGCCGTGCAAGGACGTTTAATTCTGCCATGTGCTGCTGATTTTGGGCCTTTACTTTTGTTTGCATGAATTGGACTCGCTTGTGTATTAATTTTTAACCTCCCTAATACTTATGTCCTGTCATGTGTCCCGGTTTATGGGTTGCACCTTAATAATCACCGTTTAGCTACCTAGTGAATTTATTCATATTCATGTACCGTATTATATATCTGTTTTAAATGGAATTGATACTAGTCTTATAATAAAGGATATTTTGATTATATCCAGGCTTAATGTGACTCGTTTTTCTCCTGTTTTAATAACCTTTTAAACATGTGACTGCATCACATGGTCACCGGTCCAATGGGATGGAACTCTTAGCGCATGTGCAGATGACCGCGTGCGCACCAGGCTCACCCCCAGCGATCAAACCAGCAACATGCACACTGGTGAGTGAAGGAAACATTGCCGAGCCTCCCGGACATGTTGGGTGTGGCCTGCTGGGGTGTGGGTGGGAACACAGTGAAAGGTGTACGCGCACATCAGTCCCAGAGGTGGATCACTCAGATCAAAATGACAAGTGAAATCGTGAACCACCATATTGAAAGTGTTTTAATAAAGTCACAAATAAGAAAAAAAAGGGAAAAAAAGTCAGGAAAAGAGAAAAGGTAAAATTAAATAATTTAGACATGTATATCATTATGGTACAATAGACAATAATTTTTCAATAGACAATATTTTTCAGGTTTCTAGAATGTCTAGATGTCATGAGAGGAGTGTAAGATAAGCAATACAGTAATGAAGATTCTGTTTTCAGTATTGACCAGTGACTTTTCAATATTCTGCCACTCATGTTTGTAGGTGAAATAAACCGCACTCTCTTGTCCTGTTTCTTGCATTTGGAAGGTGCACAAAGGAGCAGACTTCATGATGTATGCTTCGCTCCGCAATCTAACTTAACCCCTTCACCCTCAGAGCTTTTTTCGGCTTTGCTCTTTCATTTTTCGCTCCCCTTCTTCCCAGAGCCATAACTTTTTTATTTTTAAGTCAATATGGCCATGTGAGGGCTTGTTTTTTGAAGGAGGAGTTTTACTTTTGAAAAATACCTTTGGTTTTACCATGTTGTGTGCTAGAAAACAGTAAAAAAAATCCAAGTGCGTTGAAATTGCAAAAAAGTGCAATCCCACACTTGTTTTTGTTTGGCTTTTTTACTAGGTTCACTAAATACTAAAAGTGACCTGCCATTATGATTTTTCCAGGTCATTACGAATTCATAGACACCAATAATGTGTAGGTTCTTTTTTATCTAAGTGGTCTCCGGAGTTCGTGCTTACGGCACTACTGCTGTGTGAGAATTTTCTCATGCAGTGGTGCTGCAAGTGACAGCACTATCTCCGGTGAACTCTGATGACGGCACAGTGATACACTGTGGGAGGATGCCTCATGTCACTGTATCACTGGGAGTCGGGTAGAGCAGTCACATCTCCCGATGTGACTGTTCTACACATGAGATCACCATGGAACACTCATTATTAAATGGACTACGGAGGAAAGGTAAGTATTGGTTTATTACTTTACTTTTATTGCAGGAGATCGAGGGCTTCGGGGAATTAGGTGTTTTTTGAGTATATGAATGTATTTTTTATGTTTTACAATTCAACACAGTCACTGGATGATGGGACTACTACTGTTCCATCAGACAATGCCTGGCTACACACACAGACACCCGCACACACACAGACACCCGCAGACACCCACACAGACACTGGCAGACATACACACAGACACACACAGACACACGCACACACACACAGACACCTGCAGACACATACAGACAGACACGCACATATTCTCTGCTCACACACATATTCTCCACTCACACATAGTCTCCGCCCACACACATATTATCCGCCCACACACTCTTCTTCCTTCCTTTCTGCAGTGTTTTTGGCAAGCAAATCCGCAGCTAATCCACAGACCTTTTTACACCTGCGGTTTAGATGCAGATTTGACTGACTCAATGTAATTCAATGGGTGCAGAAACCCTGCAGATCTGCAGGAAGAATTGACATGCTGTGGAAAATAAAACGATGTGAATCAGTGCGGAATTTTCCGCAGCATGTGCACACCAATTCTGAATTCCCATTGATTAACATTGCCTGATCCACCCTTTGCAGATTTGGTGCAAATCCGCGCGGAGAAAGCGCTGTGGATCTGCAACAAAATCCGCAACATGTGCACATAACCTTAGGCTGCTAATAATACTGCCATTTAGTTACCTTGGCTACTAGGAATGTAAACATATACATTAGAAAACTATTATACATTAATACATTGTTTTTTAAAACAAAGCTGTCATTCTTTAATTAGAGTTTTAACTTTACCATCTGCAAAAAGATCCTAAAACCAGGGGCGTAACTACCGCGGTCGCAGGGGTCGCAATTGCGACGGGGCCCGCAGTGCTTAGGGGCCCACCCAGTCCAGCAGACTGGGCGGGCTCCTAAGAACTCTAAGCTACAAAATGGGCCGCCGGCCCTTTAAATAATTCTTCCTTACAGGCCCTGCTGCGCGTGCACTCGCGATCACGGGTGGGACTGCACTTGACCCGCAGCAGAGCCCCTCCACCGCAGAGAGCCGCACACCACTACTATAGCTGCCACTGCTCTGTGCGCACAGGACCTGTGATGAGGTCACAGGAGGGGAGGAGTTGGAGTCACATGATCAAGGGCTTCCGTGTAGTGCAGGACAGTAGTGCAGTGCTGTTTGTCATCATGCTGGAGGAGGGTAAGATTTTGTGTGAGGTCAGGAGGGGTTTGGGTGGATGTAGCAGAGCCGTGTGTGTATGAGGTGTACAGAGCGGAGCCGTGTGTGTATGAGGTGTACGGAGCGGAGCCGGGTGTGTATGAGGTGTACGGAGCAGAGCCGGGTGTGTATGAGGTGTACGGAGCAGAGCCGGGTGTGTACGAGGTGTACGGAGCAGAGCCGGGTGTGTATGAGGTGTACGGAGCGGAGCCGGGTGTGTATGAGGTGTACAGAGCGGAGCCGTGTGTGTATGAGGTGTACAGAGCGGAGCCGTGTGTGTATGAGGTGTACGGAGCAGAGCCGGGTGTGCATGAGGTGTACGGAGCAGAGCCGGGTGTGTACGAGGTGTACGGAGCGGAGCCGTGTGTGTACGAGGTGTACGGAGCGGAGCCGTGTGTGTACGAGGTGTACGGAGCGGAGTCGGGGGTGTACGGAGCGGAGTCAGGTGTGTACGAGGTGTCGCATCTCTGCTTCAGGAAAATGGCCGCCGCGATCTCCATCTGGGCACGCGCGGCATCCTGCGGCCATTTTCCTGAAGCCGCGGCCAGCAGAGCGCCGCTTCTGCGCACGCGCGGCCAAAGGAAGATGGCCGCCCCACCGATCACCAATGAAATGTCACACATCACGCTATTTTCACTCCCCTGTGCAGTGGATTCGGGACCTTGGACATGCGCACACCACTACGCCACCAACGGAAAACTAAGCAAGATCTGGGGGAAGACACCACGCCCATCTGACCAGACCAGCCTGATTGACAGGCGAAAACGACTACTTTGGTAACGTATTTCGGCAGCATAGGTGGGGAATCGGGGTCCACAAAATACACTATTGCAATGCACAGCTCAGGCCCTATTTAACAGTATTTTTATCTCATACGGAAAAAACGGGGTGACAGGTTCCCTTTAAGAGAAAGCCAAAATAACCCCGGGACAGAAGGCGAGAGCAGGGGGGAGGTGCGGGACAGAGCCGCTTTAGGCTAGTTTCACACTAGCGTTAACTGCAATACGTCGCAAATGCGTCGTTTTGCCGAAAATACGCATCCAGCAAAAGTTCTTGCTGGATACGTTTTTTCGTCATAGACTAACATTAGCGACGCATTGCCAAACGTCGCGTCTGTTTTGCGACGCTTGGGCGTGTGGTAGCGGACCGTCGGGAGAAAAAAACCTTACATGTAACGTTTTTTGCTCCCGACGGTCCACTTTTTCCGACCGCGCATGCGCGGCCGGAACTCCGCCCCCACCTCCCCGCACTTCCCCGCACCTCACAATGGGGCAGCGGATGCGTGGGAAAAATGCATCCGCTGCCCCCGTTGTGCGGCGGAGACCACACTAGCGTCGGGAACGTCGGCCCGACGCACAGCGACGGGTTGTTCCCGACGCTAGTGTGAAACTAGCCTTAGTCACTAGTGTGAAACTAGCCTTAGTCAGGAGAAGCTGAGGAGCTGCAGCCGGTTTACATCAGCCACCCCTGTACCAGAGAGGAGATTGTGAGTTGTGTATATGAGCTGGTATCTCTGGTGTGTGTGTGTGGTATCTGTAGTGTGTGTGTGATAACTGTAGTATGTGTGTGATATCTGTAGTATGATGTGTGTGTGTGTGTGATATCTGTAGTGTGTGTGTGTGTGTGATATCTGTAGTATGATGTGTGTGTGTGTGATATCTGTAGTGTGTGTATGTGTGTGTGTGTGATATCTGTAGTGTGTGTATGTGTGTGATATCTGTAGTGTGTGTGTGTGTTATCTGTAGTGTGTGTGTGTGTGATATCTGTAGTATGATGTGTGTGTGTGTGATATCTGTAGTATGATGTGTGTGTGTGTGTGATATCTGTAGTGTGTGTGTGTGATAACTGTAGTATGTGTGTGATATCTGTAATATGATGTGTGTGTGATATCTGTAGTGTGTGTGTGTGATAACTGTAGTATGTGTGTGATATCTGTAATATGATGTGTGTGTGATATCTGTAGTGTGTGTAATAACTGATGTGTGTGTGTGTGTGTGTGTGATATCTGTAGTATGATGTGTGTGTGTGATATCTGTAGTGTGTGTGTGATATCTGTAGTATGTGTGTGTGAGGCAGCGGCGTAACTACTACGGTCGCAGCTGCAAGCGGCTCTGGCAGGTCAGGAGGCCGTGAGTCCCCTTGAGCCTGTCTCCCTTATGCTTGTGTCCCCATGTGCCAGTCTCCCTTGCCCATTAGTCCCTGTGTGTCCCCATGTGCCTGTCTCCCTTGTCCCCTTATGCTTGTGTCCCTTGTCCCCGTGTGCCAGTCTCCCTTGCCCATTAGTCCCTGTGTGTCCCCTTGAGCCTGTCTCCCTTATGCTTGTGTCCCCGTGTGCCAGTCTCCCTTGCCCATTAGTCCCTGTGTGTCCCCATGTGCCTGTCTCCTATGTCCCCTTGTGCTTGTGTCAGTCTCCTTTGCCCACTAGTCCCTGTGTGTCAGTCTCCCTTTCCCACTTGTCCCTGTGTGTCCCCTTGTGCTTGTATCCCTTGTCCCCTTGTGTCAGTCTCTTGCTCACTAGTCCCTATGTGTCCCCTTGTGCCTGTCTCCCTTGTCCCCTTGTGCTTGTCCCTTGTCCCCGTGTGTCAGTCTCCATTGCCCACTAGTCCCCTTGTATCAGTCTCCCTTGCCCACTATTCCCCGTGTGTCAGTCTCCCTTGCCCACTAGTCCGTGTCCCCGTGTGCCAGTCTCTCTTGTCCACTAGTCCCCGTGTGCCCTTTGTGTCAGTCTCCCTTGCCCACTTGTGTCAGTCTCCCTTGCCCACTAGACCCCTTGTATCCTTCTCCCCTGCCTCCTAGCCCCCATGTGTCCCCTAGTGCCTGTCTTCCTTGCCCCCTTGTTCCCTCTCCTCTGCCCCCTCGTCACCATTTGCTCGTGTCTTTGTCACTGCCCCTGTATGGAGGGGCTGCATTATACTATGAGGGGGGCTGCATTGTATTCTATGGGGCTTACATTGAATTTTATGGCGGGGGGGGCCCCATTTGGAAGTTCGCACCGGGGCCCATAACTTTGTAGTTACGCCACTGCCTAAAACTATCACTAGTAATCTGAACGTTACGCTGCTGAGAGGAAAAAATGGCTGAGACTATTGTAATAGTTCTGTGGTGATCATGTTTGTACCCATTTTCCAGATGTCTCTTTTAATACATTTTTACTAGTTTCCAAGGAGCCACTTGGCTGTGGACAATTATTTGTACCTCTCACTCTGTTCTTACATTGCCATGAAATGATTCCATAGTCTGCTCATAAATGTTTGAAGCTCTATGACAAATTTGTGAATCATATCCATTACCTTCTATGTTCTATGCCTTTTAATTATAAAAAATGGTTCATTTCTTACCCATTTTCATATTCAAACTGCTGAAACATTAGAACATTGCTGTCATTATTGTGAAAATCTTCTTGAAGGGTTTATGTTTCTTAATTAAAATGTTGAAGAACATCACAAAGATTAGATAGTTAGAATTGTGCTATGATCTTGTTTGCTGGAGAAATATCTTGATATGTTTCATTCATTAATATCTTTTCAGAGATGATCTCCGCTTTCCTGACAATTGTTTAAGTGAATTGTATTTAGCTTAAATAGATACTGTATTTTCAATAATCTTTGCATGAATTAGCAATACAGGCAAAATTAAGAAATGTCATATTATATACTGTATTATTGGACAGAGGGATGGCCGCCACCATGAGGTATCGGAAAGCGTTAGTATCTACAAGTTCAAACGGCAACATTTTCAGAGCAAGCAGTCTAGAAATATGCCCATTAGGTCTTTGGGCCTGTGGGTGGGTGGCTGTGGCATCTGTGCCTGAGTCCTGGACAGGGGATTGGAAAACACATAGCAAGAGGAAGAGGCAGTAGTGACACCCATAAACATCAATTGTAGACCCAGACGTTTGGCCCACTATTTCGGTACTTTTATGATATGTGCCTGAGCATGCTGGTAGTGGTCAGACTGTGTGTGGTCAGCCCCCTGCTGATCTTGGTATGGCACAGGTTGCAAATGACCTTTTGTTTATCATCTGCACTTTCTTGAAAAAAGTAACAAAGGTTGGAACACCTTACATTTGGCCTGGGAACTTGCCCTGTGTGGGTGCTCTGTAGAACAATTGCCTGCCTTCTCCCTTTGGTCACCACACTGCCTCTTCCTGCCTGTTGCAATGCTGCAACATCCTTCCCCCTCTGTTCTGCTGGCCTTGCTCTGCATGGCACCCTCCCAGGTTGGGTCAGTGAGTTCATTGTCAACCACCTCATCTTCCACTTCTGCATCCTCCTCCTGACGTGTTGACTTCACAACGTCACTTTTTGGCAACTGTGTCAAATATTTGGGCATCACTACACAGGATCTCCTCATGTCCATCTCAAAATGTGCGGGACAAGAGGTCAGAATCAAAACAGCGCACCTCAAACGCGTCAACCTCGACTGTAAAAGGCTGAGTGATGTCATGCTGTATGAGGATCTGCGCAGATGCAAAACACTTCTTCAGGGTATCAATTGTCTCCCTAGTTTGGAAAAGTCTGTCCCCTTCCTAAATATATCCATCAGAGGTTTGGCTATTACCAAAAATTTCTTGATAAACTTATAATAGTAGTTGGCGAAACCTAAAAACCTAAAAACCTTTATAAGGACTTGAAATCCCAATCCAGTACCGCCCAAATTTTCACCGAACCCATGTGAAAACCAGTGGACAATAGCACATTTCCTAGAAAAGGGATCTCCTCAACTGAGAACATACATTTCTCCAGTATAACAAATGACTTATTATCGCTAAGTATTTGTAAGGCCTTCTGACATGTACCCGATGTGAATCAAGGTCTGGTAAATAAATGAATATGTCATCAAAATAGATTACTACAAATTTAGCTACCAGGTGACTAGATGTCATTTACAAAGTGCTGATTATAAAGGAGATAGACGTAGCTAACCATGCTCAGCAGAGGGGAGTAGCTCCCAAAGATCACAATATGCCCGATTAACCACTGTACTGCCAAAATAAATTTACACCCTTTAAAAAGAAGGTGAAGTGCTTCTTTTCAGCGCTTGAGTAAGAGCAATCAGACGCTGTGGTCTTCTGGCTCCTCCCTGTTGCGGTAACCCCGTGACAGCCTTGAATGCACAAAGTTTAAATAGGCTCACTTCTATAGCACATTCTGTGAAGAAGTAGAATAATCCTCATTTTTAGTATAATAGGTAGAGATATGCTGATATGCCCTTAGTAAAGCTATGTTACAATAACTTCTGGCATAGGCAATGGCAGCTGCTGCAGATAAGATTTTATGTAGATAGGAGGGAGAGGAGGAAGGAGCTCTGTCTCTAGCTCCTCCCTCCTCCCACCTACATAAGAGATGGCAGCTGCTACTGATGTGATTCTATCTCCATAATGGGAAAGTCTGTCTTCACTTAATGCAGATTTTACCTCAAAATTGAGAAGTTTGATAATGTCTGATCAGTTTTGGCAGAGAAAGAATATTTTTTTTCTGATAAGCTATTTTACAAGGTTGCCCATTTTCATGTGTACAATTCATTTATCAAATAAAAATTAAAATTATGGTTACGCTTTAAGCAAAATAAGTTAGAGGCATAAATTTCTCTCCTGCCAGCTTTCTAAATTCTATTATCCAGGTGGGATGTATACAAAGTGAATGCACTGGGGAATTGCCTCTATTAGATATCAGTGTAGTAGGGTGCAGTTTGTAATTTGTGATGTGCTTACTCTTTTGACCTGCTGCATGGAAATATTCTCAACACCTATTTCAATTGCCCTTCTTTGAGTCCTATGTTTGTCTTCAGTTGCTATTCTCAGGTGGTCCTTGGCTCTTGGACAACTCTTCTGATTTCTTTTTAATCCTCTGAAATTTTCTGAAGAGAATATGATCATGGCCAATTTATGGTGAAATGATGTTCTTTCCACTTCCATATAATATGGCCCCAACAGTGCTCATTGGAACTTGCGTAGTTTAGAAATTCTTCTGTAACCAATGCCATCAGTATGTTTTGAAAATTTGCAATAATAAGGTCAACAAGGTTTTGACAGCTCACTGGTTGTTAGGTATCGAGTTCCCACCGCTGCACAGGGGGAGTTTCAAACCATCTACACTGCGGTCTCCCATTCTCCTCCAGCCACAGTGGAGCCTGCTCAGCAGAGACGTCGGTCCCGGCATCTAGCTCAAGCTGATACTGTGCGGCTGGTTGCTGCTGTCCTTTCAGGCTAAGCCATTGTAACCAGTACTGATCAGCGGCGGGCAGGTATCTCTCGGACTAAGTCCTGCTTTTCTTCTTCTGAGCATGCCCAAGGGACAACCTCTCATTGGAGGGTGGGGGTCACATGCTCAGGCCCTGTAGCAGCTCATATTGGACCACTAGGAAGGTCCTGGAGAGCTTCCGCTATAAAAGGTTCGCATGGCCACACGGCCATGCACTAGTATAAACTTACTAACATGTGTGTGTGTGGATGTATGCCTGTTGATGGATGAAAGCTCCGAATCATTCCCATCCCTAGTGTTGTTGACTGTTCACGAATGGTGGAAGCTACCTAGCACCTGACAGTGCTATTCCGCACAGCTAGCACACGATACAGCGTCTGATAGCAGTGACCGCCAGTGCGGTGCCGTGCGCTAATAGAGCTCTTTCCTAGCCCAAGTCTGGGTGGTTAGTGGCGTCCACCAGAGCGGCACTGCACGCACTCTTGAGCATTAAATTATTATTTCTGGTTATCTCTGACACCCCAGTAGCGGTGTCGAGCACAAGAGGTCTAGAGGAACTCTATCCCTGAATCTAGGGACAGAGTTCTGTGACTCTTTGCTTGCGCTCTTTGTGCGGTACCGCAGCCCTGTGAAGCAACAGGGTTTGCTTCGTTCATACCAGGTGATGCTAACCCATGTGTGTATCCACATTATACCACCATATAGTCCGTCATTATTCAGCAGCAGGTTCCATCTCTGCACAGTGGACCCCGGGCTGCGAACGCACCTTATACCATCTTTCTAATTATTTGGTGCATTCCGCTAGCCCTAACATCATACTAGCACCAGGGTCTGGCTAGTAATGGCAGACCAACTGCAACTGCAGTGGTCCATCCAGCAGCTGGAGGGCAGGTTGGCGGCTCTCAAGGATGTTACTGCAGTAGCTGTTCAGGCTGCTAGCATGGCTGCAGCTAGTTTGTCCACTGCCACCCCTGTTCTGACCTTATCCCTCCTCCCACTGCAAGATAAGTACTCTGGCGATAGCAAGTCATGCAGGGGATTCGCGAACCAGTGTGCGATACACCTTGAGCTTCTGGCTTCATGTTTCCCCTCACAGTGGGCTAAAGTGGGATTCATAATATCTCTCTTGTCGGACAGGGTGTTGGAGTGGGCTACACCGCTGTGGGAGCGTGACGATCATGTGGTGCAGAGTGCTTTTGCAGTTCCTGAGCACTCTAAAACAGGTCTTTTTGGGACCTCATGTCACCCATGATACGGTGCTTCAACTGCTGCCACTGACACAGGGCTCATCCATTTTTCTGTCCACTTCTGGACTTTAGCATCTGAGCTGGAGTGGCTGGATAAAGCCCTCATCCCTGTATTTTGGAGGGGGCTGGCTGACCATGTGAAGGATGCTTTGGCCACTAGGGAGATTGCTGCCACACTGGAGGAGCTAATAGCTGTATCAACTCGCATCGACCTTCATTTTAACAAGCAAAGTTTGGAGCGAGCCCCGTGTAGGCCGAGGTTTTGGCTGGTTCCCACCTTTGCCATACCTCTGGAATCTCCGGTCCAGGCGTCCGAGCCACATGAGGCCATGGAGGTGTCACAAGCAGGATCTAAGTCCCGGATCGCTCATGCACTCAAGGTCTGTCATGTCTGCCGGCGGTCAGGACATCTTGCCTCCAGATGTTCCCAGTGGTCGGGAAAACGTCAGCGTCTAGTGGATGTAGGAGAAGGTACACTAGACACAGTGATGTTTTCCTCCAAACTGTCCTTCAAAGGGACAATCACCTTTGGCCCATCCACTCTTACAGTCGAGCTTTGTGTGGATTCCGGGGCAGAGGGGAATTTTATGTCCTCTGCCTTCGCCCAATGCCACACAATACCCCTGGCGATGCTCGCCAAGCCTGTGACTGTACGAGTGGTGAATGGGTCGACTCTGCCCTCACAAATAACACACCAGACAATCCTATTTACTTTATCCATGTCTCCATCCCATCAGGAGATTATCTCCCTGCTAGTCATTCCCGAGGGAATTGATGAGGTTCTGTTAGGGATACCATGGCTACGCTACCACTCTCCTCATATAGAGTGGTCCTATGGGAGAATTCTGGGATGGAGTGAATCTTGTGAGGGTAGATATCTGAGGGAATGTGTTCAGGTTGCTTCTACTGAAGTACCCGCAGATCTTTCTTCTCTCCCCAAGCACTATTGGCCCTATGCGGACGTGTTCTCCAAGAGGGCTGTGGAGACCATTCCACCCCACCTCCCCGATGACTGTCCTATTGACCTCTTGCCTGGTGCAGAGCCTCCCCGGGGTCGAGTCTATCTCCTACCTCTCCCATAGATGGAGGCAATGACCCAATAAATTCAGGAGAATCTGGCAAGAGGATTCATTAAGAAGTCAGTGTCACCTGCAGGGGAGTGGTTCTTCTTCGTGCAGAAGAATAACGGAGAGCTACGTCCATGCATAGATTACAGGGGTCTTATTGCAATCATCATTAACAACAAATACCCTCTGCCTCTGATATCTGAGCTATTCGATAGGTTGCGGGGAGCAAGGGTATTAATAAGCTAGATCTGCAGGGTGCTTACAACCTGATTCACATCCCTGAGGGGGACGAATGGAAGATGGCATTTAACACCTGGGACGGGCACTATGAATACCTGGTGATGCCCTTTGGGCTCTGAAATGCTCCTGCCATTTTCCAAGACTTTGTGGATTATATTTTCCGGGATATGCTCACCACCTCGGTCGTAGTCTATTTGGATGATATTCTCATCTACTCTCCAGATATAGACTCCCACCAGAGAAATTATTGCAAAGTCTTCAACCTCCTTCGGGCAAACTCCCTCTATGCCAAGTTGGAGAAGTGTGTGTTTGAGCAGGAGTCCTTACCTTTCCTTGGCTATGTCATTTCCACCCAGGGATTGGCTATGGATCCTGCCAAGCTACAGGCTGTGATGGACTGGCAGGAACCCCATTCTCTCAAAGAGGAGCAGCGCTTTATGGGGTTCATTAACTATTATTGCCAGTTCATTCCTCACTTCTCAACTTTGGTAGCTCACTTGGTAGCCCTCACCAAGAAGGGAGCAAATCCCAAATTGTGGTCAGAGGAGGTCTCCAAGGCCTTCCTCTCTATTAAGTCTAATTTTGCTAGCGCTCCCATCCTTCATCGCCCGATGTAGATAAACCATTTATAATGGAGGTGGATGCCTCATCTGTCATTGCTGGAGCAGTCCTCTTCCAAAAGGATGCTCAAGTTTGGAAGCATACTTGCATTCTCCAAGACCTTCACACCAGTGGAGAGGAATTATTCCATCGGGGACAGGGAGTTGCTAGCTATGAATTTGGCCTTCTCGGAGGGGAGACAGCTCCTGGAGGGGGCTCATTTTTCCTTCCAAGTGAATACTGACCACAAAAATGTGGTTTATTTACAGACTGCCCGGCGGCTAAACTCTCACCAGGCTAGATGGTCCTTGTTCTTCTCCCACTTCCACTTCACCCTCCATTATCTTTCTGGGGAGAAGAACATCCATGCTGACACTCTCTCCCACTCCATAGTGTCATCAGTAAAGGAGGAAAAGGAGCCTCGGTTAATTGTCCCTTCGGAGAGCCTGAGGACCGTGGCCCCGGTTTCAATAGAGTCTCTGCCCCGGGCAAGACATTTGTGCCATCTAGTTTGCGACCGGAGGTTCTCTCTTGGGCTCACTTGTCCTGGGTGGGTGGACATTTTGGGACCAAGAGGACATCGGAGCTTCTGACAAGGACGTACTGGTGGCTGCATATGGCCCGTGACGTTGGAGACTATATTCGGGCGTTTGTCTACTGCGCCAAGGATAAGTCTCCTCGACAATGGCCTGCTGGGCTACTTTACCCCCTTACAGTGGCGATCAAGCCCTGGGAAATGGTCGGAATGGACTTTGTGGTGGGCTTACCCAAGTCCCTTAGCTGCACCATTATTTGAGTAGTCACCAAACATTTTTCCAAAATAGTGCACTTGGTGCCTCTTCCATGACTACCTTCTGCACGGGCCTTGGTGGCGTTGTTTATTAAGCACGTTTTCCGCCTACATGGTATGCCAGACAAAATTGACAGTTACCAGGGTCCCCCAGTTTGCGTCTCGGTTCTGAAGAGAGCTTTGTCGTCTTCTCAGCATCGAGCTGAATCTCTCTTCAGCATACCATCCTGAGGTGAATGGGTTGGTAGAGAGAGCCAACCAGACACTGGTCACATACCTTCGACATTTTGTCTTTGCCAGGCAGGATGACTGGGCATCCTTGCTACCATGGGCGGAGTTTGTGCTGAACAACGCCGTAGCTGACTCCACTGGGCAGACCCCATTCCTCCTTAATTACGGCCAGCATCCACGGGTTCCTGTACCTATGCCCGTGTCTTCCACCGACTCCAGGCTGGCAGACTGGGCTGTGGAGGCACGTGACATTTGGGACCGCACACAGGATACTATCCGGGCCTCCAAGGAGAGAATGAGGGTCTCTGCCGATGCACATCGGCGCCCCGCTCCGACCATTGCTCCTGGTGATTTAGTGTGGCTCTCCACCCATAACAATGAACTTGGCACTCGGTATATTCAAATATAGAGCTTTGTTTTATTTATACATCCAGACACAATAGTTATGAACGTTTTCGGTCCATCAAAGGACCTTCATCAGAACACTCTTTAGCATGAACTGGATGTGGAGGGATGCTCTGTAAACGGAAATGAGCATCCAAATTAAGAAAACCTGCTGCAAACTGGTGTATGCTGTATACCAGCTAGGGAACATGAGCCAGAAGCACATAAGAAAAGGGCAATATAATTGCAAGGGAGCAGCACTGTGTCCAAGTCCTAATGTGTGCCGTGCAGCAGGGAGGGACCGAAAATGTTCATAACTATTGTGTCTGGATGTATAAATAAAATGAAGCTCTATACTGGCATATACCTGAGTGCCAAGTTCATTACTACATTTCAACAGGTTGGACGTCTGACTTGAGCACCAACAGCACCATTCTAGCGAGTGCCGTGTTCCTCTATACTCTCCACCCGTAACATCAAGCTGCGAGTTGAGTCCACTAAGTTTGCGCCTAGCTACCTAGGTCCCTTCAAGGTCCTGGAACAGGTTAATCCTGTGGTTTAACGTCTGGCCCTTCCTCAACACCTAGGTATCACCGACACCTTTCATGTGTCCCTCCTAAAGCCCGTCCACATGTCCCGGTTTTCCGAGTCATCTGCCGGGACATCGGGCTCCTCCACGGACGAATATGAGATGAACGCCATCATGGGGTGTAAGGTGGTACGTGGCAAAAATTTCTATTTGGTGGATTGGAAGGGTCATGGCCCAGAGAAGAGGTCCTGGGAGCTTGTTGAGCACATTTGGGCTCCACAGCTCATTGCTGCACTCGAGCATAGCGAAGCCTAAGGAGGGGGGCCCTGGGAGGGGGGGTAATGTTAGGTGTTGAGTTTCCGCCGCTGCACAGGGGGAATCTCGAACCATCTCTGCTGCGATCTCTCATTCTCCTCCAGCCACAGTGGAGCCTGCTCAGCAGAGATGTCGGTCCCAGCGTCTGGCTCAAGCTGATACTGTGCGGCTGGTTACTGCTCTCCTTCCAGGCTCAGCCATTGTAACCAGTACTGATCAGCGGCGGGCAAGTGTCCCTGGGACTAAGTCCTGCTTTTCTTCTTCTGAGCATGCCCAAGGGATGACCTCTCATTGGAGGGCGGGGCTTACATGCTCAGGCCCTGTAGCAGCTCCTATTGGACCACTAGGAAGGTCCTGGAGAGCTTCCGCTATAAAAGGTTTACATGGCCGCATGCGCTAGTATAAACTTATTAACGTGTGTGTGTGGATGTATGCCTGTCGATGGATGAAAGCTCCGAATCATTCCCATCCCTAGTGTTGTTGACTGTTCACGAATGGTGGAAGCTACCTAGCGCCTGACAGTGCTATTCCGCACAGCTAGCACACAATACAGCGTCTGATAGCTTTGGCCGCCAGTGTGGCACCGTGCGCAAATAGAGCGCTTTCCTGGCCCAAGTCTGGGTGGTTAGTGGCGTCCACCAGAGCGGCATTGCACGCACTCTTGTGCATTAAATTATTATTTCTGGTTATCTCTGACACCCCAGTAGCGGTGTCGAGCACTAGAGGTCTAGAGGAACTCTTTCCCTGAGTCTTGGGACAGAGTTCTGTGACTCTTTGCTTGCGCTCTTTGTGCGGTACCGCGGCCCTATGACACAACAGGGTTCACTTCCTTCATACTGAGTGAAGCTAACCCGTGTGTGTATCCACATTATACCACCACATAGTCCATCATTACTCAGCAGCAGATTCCATCTCTGCACAGTGGACCCCGGGCTGCGAACACACCTTATACCATTTTTCTAATTATTTGGTGCGTTCCGCTAGCCCTACCACTGGTTTTATCCATCATGAGATGTTTCTTGTGTGGCACCTTCGTAAGGAGATACCTTTTTATATATGCCATCAGTTGAACCAGCTGATAATATTTACACTAAGTGGCAGGATTGCTTTCTAAATACTGATACATTTCTTGCTCGTGTCATGACTTTCCATGGCTTTGTACCTATCTTTCGTCAGGTATTCGAATCTTTTCCCTTTGTCATTTCTCATTATTACACATAATTTAAGGACAGCTATGATTTGATTGTTGCCTGTGTGGATTGGAGGGGTTGTTATCAAAATCTGGTGAGAAACTCATGCCAATAGCGCCTTTAGAAATGTATTTAATTAGAAAATTGGTGACGTGTTCAATACTAATTTCGTAAGCTGTATGTTTTCTGAAGAATGTAGAAAAGAGAACAGGCAGAGACAGGCAGCAAGTGACATAAAATATGATTCCTACAGATCAGATTGCTTGTTAAAAGGTCCTTTATGAGAATCCTATGCAACAGTATAGGCTACATAGACTGTGTGGAACGTCTATCCCTGGAATTTTATTTGAATTATTATTATATACACTACCGTTCAAAAGTTTAGGGTCACTTAGAAATTTCCTTTTTTTAAAGAAAAGAACAGTTTTTTCCAATGAAGCTAACATTAAATGATTCAGAAATGCACTCTATACATTGTTAATGTGGTAAATCACTATTCTAGCTGCAAACGTCTGATGTGTAATGAAATATCTTCATAGATGTATAGAGGCCCATTTCCAACAATCATCACTCCAGTGTTCTTATGGTACTTTGTGTATGCTAACTGTGTAAGAAGGCAAATGGATGGTTAGAATACCCTTGAAAACCCTTGTGCAAGTATGTTAGCACAGCTGAAAACAGTTTGGCTGATTAGAGAACCTATAAACCTGACTTTCCTTTGAGCTAGTTGATAATCTGGAACATTACATTTGTTGGTTCCATTAAACTCTCAAAATGGCCAGAAAAAAAGAACTTTCATGTGAAACTCGACAGTCTATTCTTGTCCTTAGAAATAAAGGCTATTTCATGCGAAAAATTGCCAAGAAACTGATGATTTCCTTCAACCGTGTGTACTACTCCCTTAAGAGGAGAGCACAAACAGGCTCTAACCAGAGTAGAAAGAGGAGTGGGAGGCCCCGCTGCACAACTGAGCAACAAGACAAGTACATTAGAGTCTGTACCTTGAGAAATCGATGCCTCACAGGTCCTCAACTGGCAGCTTCATTAAATAGTACACGCAAAACGCCAGTGTCAACGTCTACAGTGAAGAGGCGACTCCGGGATGCTGGCCTTCAGGGCAGAGTGGCAAAGAAAAAGTCATATCTGAGACTGGATAATAAAAAGAAAAGATTAATATGGGCAAAAGAACACAGACATTGGACAGAGGAAGATTGGAAAAAAGTGTTACGGACGGACGAATCCAAAGAACATTAGTGAGACGCAGAACTAAAAAGATGCTGGAAGAGAGCCTGACTCCATCTGTCAAGCATGGAGGAGGTAATGTGATGATCTGGGGTTGCTTTGGTGCTGTTAAAGTCGGAGATTTGTGCAAGATAAAAGGGATTTTGAATAAGGAAGGCTATCACTCCATTTTGCAATGCCATGCCATACCCTGTGGACAGTGCTTGATTGGAGCCAATTTCATTCTACAACAGGACAATGACCCAAAGCACACCTCCAAATTATGCAAAAACAACCCCATTGAGCTGTTGTGGGAGCAGCTTGACTTTACAATTCATTTGTCAACTCATTTGATTAATAAAAGTATGAGTTTTCATGGAAAACACAACATTGTCTGGGTGACCCTAAACTTTTGAATGGTAGTGTATACTCATTTGATTAGTATTTACTTGGACTATATTTTTGTGTGTCTTTACCATGTATCTGCTGCCACCGCCATTGCTTGCAAAATCAGGCTTAGAGGGCTTGTGTTCCTGACATAGATTGGGTGTCCCACATGTTATACCTTATTTATATGGCATTAATCATTAAAGTCGTAATCAATTGTTGATGTATTTATATTCAATGATTCCAAAGATCTGGAGCACAACCAAAATCTGAACACATTCTTTAGTCATAATAGTTTCTTTTGCTGTCTTATGGCTGTTATGAGTCACCTTGTAAATGAATTTCCAAAGCTGTAAGTGTAAGTGAGCAAAACTGAATTAAGGTGTTGAAGCAGCAAGGTACACAAACCAGACGACTGCATGTAGAACAGAAAAACTGAATATACTGAATGGTATGTGGAACATCAAGGATCAGTAGAGTTGGATATGCGAACATCACCTTGAAGCAGAAGAGCTGTATGTATAGTCAGGCACCTTGGTACAATAAGACCACTTTAGAAGAGCAAAATCATGTTCAGACAGGGATCTTGTTGCAGCAGAGTTAAGTGTTGGACAGTGTTTTGTGAAAAGGCAGACTTTTTTGTATAGCAGAACCAAATGTATGGTCAGCATCTTGGAGCAACAGAGCCAAGTTGTTAGGCAGGCACCAAGTGCATCTAGCAGTCCAAGTGTATTAACAGCACACTGGAACAGCAAAGCTGAATTTGACAGCCGCCTTGGTATGGCAGAGCCAAATGTGTGGACCATACCTTGGAACAGCAGAGTTGGATTGGCAGACAAGCACCTTGTTGTAGAAGAGCCAAGCAATAGCAGAGCTGGGTTTGTTGTGTGACTAGACTAAACGCAGCTACGTGTTAACAGCATTTGGTTACTACTTGATTAGTCAAATGGTGTGCAGCTGCCGGAGTCAGCCTTATAAGGCTTATGATAGTGATGTCAGAGGTGCATGGCAACCCAAATATTGCTGTACTTCTGTTTGGACGAATGGTAAATAACTCTACTATCCAATATCTTCAGCTAGTTAAAAAGATAAATACAGGTTTTCTTGTGTCACATAGGATGAGACTCTTCATATTTGATACAATTGTAGAAAAAAAAAATTAAAACCGCTGTCTACACTGCTTCTTCTGCTTGAATGAAATTTGAACGATGTAGCTAATCACTAAGCACAAATTACTGCAATCTATCAGTGCTCCTGTTGATACCAGGATTTTGGTCTGGAAACAGCAGTGGGTACAGAGGAATGATATCCGTTCTGGGTGCTGGGTACTGGGTATGGTATCAGTTCAGATGATAATCATTTTTTTCTTTCACTTCCCTGGGAAGAATCTACTATATAATTGTCTAAGGGTCACTTCCGTCTGTCCTTCTGTCTGTCTGTCTGTCATGGATATTCATTGGTCGCGGCCTCTGTCTGTCATGGAATCCAAGTCGCTGATTGGTCGTGGCAAAACGCCCACGACCATTGCCAGCGACGCACACAGTCCGGAAGAAAATTGCCGCTCCTTACTCTCCGCACTCACTGCCTGGCTCCCGCATACTCCCCTCCGGTCACCGCTCACACAGGGTTAATGCCGGCGGTAACGGACCGCTTTATGCCGTGGGTAATGCACTCCGTAACCGCTGCTATTAACCCTGTGTGTCCCCAATTTTTTACTATTGAGGCTGCCTATGCGGCATCAAAAGTAAAAAAATGTAATGTTAAAAATAATAAAAAAACAAAAAACCTGCTATACTCACACTCAGTAGTCTGCCAAGCCGCTCGCACCAGCCGCCATCTTATGTTCCCGGCGATTCATTGCGAAATTACCCAGAAGACATAGCGGTCTCACGAGACCGCTAAGTCTTCTGGGTAATTTCGCAATCCATCCTGGGAACGGAAGATGGCGGCCGGCGCGAGCGACTTGGCGGAGCTTTGGTGGATCCCAAGCATCTGTAACTGCTTCCTGGATCCAGGCGCCATCAGAAGGTGAGTATAACACTATTTTTTATTTTAATTCTTTTTTTTTTAACAGGGATATCATGCCCACATTGCTCTATACGTGGGCTGCGCAATATACAACGTGGGCTACGCAATATACAATGTGGGCTGCGCAATATACAAATTGGGCTGCACAATATACTACGTGGGCTGCGCAATGTGCAACGTAGGCTGCGCAATATACTACATGGGCTGGGCAATATACTACGTGTGCTGCGCAATATACTACGTGGGCTGCGCAATGTACAATGTGGGCTGCGCAATATATAACGTAGGCTGCGCAATGTACAACGTGGGCTGCGCAATATACTACATGGGCTGGGCAATATACTTCGTGGGCTGTGCAATATACTACGTGGGCTGAGCAATATACTACAGCTGCGCAATGTACAACGTGGGCTGCGCAATATACTACGTGGGCTGCGCAATATACAACGTGGGCTGCGCAATGTACTACGTGGGCTGTGCAATGTACTACGTGGGCTGTGCAATATACTATGTGGGCTGTGCAATATACTACTTGGGCTGTGCAATGTACTACGTGGGCTGCGCAATGTACTGCATGGGCTACGCAATGTACTGCATTGGTTACGCAATGTACTGCATTGGCTGCGCAATGTACTGTGTTGGCTGCGCAATGTACTGCCTGGGCTACGCAATGTACTGCGTGGGCTGCGCAGTGTACTGCGTGGGCTGCACAATGTACTGTGTGGGCTGCGCAATGCACTGTGTGGGCTGCACAATGTACTGTGTGGGCTGCGCAATATACTACGTGGGCTGCGCAATGTACAACGTGTGCTGCGCAATGTACTACGTGGGCTGCACAATGTACTACGTGGACTGCCCAATATACAATGTGGGCTGCGCAATATACAATGTGGGCTGCGCAATGTACTACGTGGGCTGCGCAATGTACTAAGTGGGCTGCGCAATGTACTACATGGGCTGTGCAAAATACTACGTGGGCTGCGCAATGTACTACGTGGGCTGCGCAATGTACTGCATGGGCTGCGCAATGTACTGCGTTGGTTACGCAATGTACTGCGTTGGCTGCACAATGTACTGTGTTGGCTGCGCAATGTACTGCGTGGGCTGCGCAATGTACTGCGTGGGCTGCGCAATATACTGCGTGGGCTGCACAATGTACTATGTGGGCTGCGCAATGTACTGCGTGGGCAGAGCAATGTACTGCATGGCTGTGCAATATACTACTTGGGCTGTGCTATACACTACGCACATATATTCTAGAATACCCGATGCGTTAGAATCGTGCCACCATCTAGTATAACATATTCTCACTGTTGCAAGGGAGAATGGCAATTAACTAAAGTTGAACCAGACTATAACCTACTAAATACATAGGAAATAATATGATGTAGCTGTAACTATAGATCACTTTTTCTCATTGTATGAGCTATATACAGTTGAAACCAGAAGTTTATATACACTATATAAAAAACACATATGCATGTTTTTCTCAATATCTGACATGAAATTAGAATATATCTTACCTGGTTTTGGCCCATTTGGATTACCATAATTGTTAATATTTATCAAATGCCAGAATATTGAGCAAGAGAGAATGTTTTAAGGCATTTATGATTAGTGTTGAGCGATACCGTCCGATACTTAAAAGTACCCGATACCCGATACCCATACAAGTCAATGGGACACCAAGTATCGGACGGTATCCTGTATGGTTCCCAGGGTCTGAAGGAGAGGAAACTCTCCTTCAGGCCCTGGGATCCATATCAATGTGTAAAAGAAAGAATTAAAATAAAAAATAGGGATATACTCACCCTCCGACGCAGCCTGGACTTTACCGCCGTAACCGGGAGCCGTTGTACCTAAGAATGCGCACTTGAAGGGCCTTAGATGAGGTCACTGCGCTCTGATTGGTCCGTAGCGGTCGCGTGACCGCTACGCGACCAATCACAAACCAGTGACGTCACCTAAGGTCTTTCAAGCGCTTGAAATACCTTAGAAGACGTCCGCAGCTTCTGATTGGTCGCGTAGCGGTCGCGTGACCGCTACACGACCAATCACAAAGCAGTGACGTCTTCTAAGGTATTTCAAGCGCTTGAAATACCTTAGGTGACGTCACTGCTTTGTGATTGGTCGCGTAGTGGTCACGCGACCGCTACGGACTAATCAGAGTGCAGTGACCTCATCTAAGGCCCTTCAAGCGCGCATTCTTAGGTACAACAGCTCCCGGTTACGGCGGTAAAGTCCAGTAGCCGCCGGAGAGGTGAGTATATCCCTATTTTTTATTTTAATTCTTTATTTTACACATTGATATTAATCCCGATACCGATTCCCGATACCACAAAAGTATCGGAAACTCGGTATCGGAATTCCGATACCCGCAAGTATCGGCCGATACCCGATACTTGCGGTATCGGCATGCTCAACACTATTTATGATACTACAAAGTCAAAAGTTTACATATATTTCATTAGTATTTGGTACCATTGCCCTTAAAGTGAATGAACTCAAAAAAGACATCAATAAACTTGAGCTAGTTCAGAGAAGAGCGACCAGAATGGTGACTGGTCTGCAAACCATGTCCTATGAGGAACGGTTACACAATTTGGGAATGTTTAGCTTGCAGAAAAGAAGACTGAGGGGAGACTTAATAGCTGTCTACAAATATCTCAAGGGCTGTCACATTGTAGAGGGATTATCTTTATTCTCATTTGCACAAGGAAAGACTAGAAACAATGCGATGAAACTGAATGGGATGAGACACAGATTAGATATTAGAAAAAACTTTTTGACAGTTAGGGTGATCAATGAGTGGAACAGGCTGCCACAAGAGGTGCTGAGTTCTCCTTCCATGGAAGTCTTCAAACAGAGGCTGGACAGACATCTGTCTGGGATGATTTAGTGAACCCTGCTTTGAGCAGGGGGTGGGACCAGATGACCCAGGAAGTCCCTTCCAACTCTACCATTCTATGACTTGGGTCAAACATTTGGGATATCCTTCCACAAGCTTCTCACAATAGTTGGTCCAAATTTGGACCCATTCCTCCAGATAAAACTGGTGTAACTGATCTAGGTTTGTAGGTCACCGTGCTCGCACCTACCATTTCAGCTTTGCCCATAAATTTTCAATAGGACTGAGATCAGGGCTTTGTGATGACCACTCCAAAACATTGACTTTGTTATCCTTAAGCCACTTTGTTACCATTTTGTCAGTATGCTTTGGGTAATTGTCCAAGATGTGATGAGATGATGCTTCAGTATTGCCACATAACCTTCTTTTCTCATGATGCTATTTTGTGAAGTGCACTAGTCCCTCCTGCAGCAAAACAATCCCACAACATGATGCTGCCATCCCCATGTTTCACAGTTAGGATGGTCTCCCTTATTTCCTCCGAATGTAACAATGTACATTATGCCCAAAATGTTCAATTTTAGTTTCATCAGACCACAGGACATGTTTCCAAGAATTAAGGTCTGTATTCCTGTGTGCATTTGAAAACATTAGTCTTGTTTTTAATGTTTCTTTTTGAAGCAATGTCTTCTTCCTGGCAGAATGGCCTTTCAGCCCATGTTGATACAGTCCTCGTTTCACTGTGGATATTGACACTATCTTACCAGTTTTTGCCATCACCTTCACAAGGTCTTTTGCTTTTGTCCTTGGGTTGGTATGCACATGTCAGACTAAAGCACGTTAATCTCTGGGGCACAGATTTCGTCTCCTTCCTGAGGGGTATCATGGCTGGACATTCCCATCTTTTTTGTTATTGCGTATAATTGTTTGTACAGATGAACAAGGCACCTTCAGGTATCTTGAAATTGTACCCAAGGATGAGCCAGACTTGTGCAAGTCCACAATTCTCTTCCTGCTATCTTGGCTGATTTCTTTAGACTTTCCCATGATGCTACATGAAGAAGCAATGTGTTTCAGGTGTGCATTAAAATACATCCACAGGTGTGTCTCTAATTAACTTAGATGTTACCAAAAATCAGAAGCCTCCAAACACATGACATCATCATATGGGCAGTCCAGAATTGTTTAGAGGCATAATAATCTTTGTGTATGTAAACCTTTGACAAAGTAGTACGTAATAAAGATGTGTTAAAACATTCTCTCTCTCTCATTATTCTGGCATTTGGCAAATATTAATAATTATAGTATTCCTAATTGGCCTAAAACGTGAAAGGTTTATTCTGATTTCATGTCAGATATTGAGAAAAACATGCACATGTACCTTTTTTATATAGTGAATGTAAGCTTCTGGTTTTAACAGTGCCTACTAGAAGATTGAAGCACCATTTCAGCATTTTTTTTTTACATTTCATTGCCGGAGTGGTGTCACTAATGTAAGTTCTCTGCTCCTAGTCTAATACTTACCAGCTGCCATCTTCTTCTGTTATCAATACCGATCCAGTCGTGTTTTGGCAGGTTCTAACCTGTTGGATCACTAGAGTGTTTGCTGGAGCAACCCGGGGGCCACTTTTCAGTGTAAGTCTAAGAGCCAGAATGAGTCCCTCATAGACTTACACTGATAATTTTTTGACTATTACATATCACTTCTGGTCAATCAGAAGTTGAGTTTACAAGATGGCTGAGCATCAAGAAGAGAGAAAGATGGCAGCTTTCAGCACTCTGGACAGCTCATTATTTCTTAGGAAACTACAAGTAGTGTATCTAACTGAGATAATGTATATCGTATGACAGATATAAAGATTCTCTATCTTTCCGTGCCTTATAACAAAAAAATATATACACTGCTTAAAAAAATAAAGGGAACACTTAAACAACATAATATAACTCAAAGTAAATCAAACTTCTGTGAAACCGAACTGTCCACGTAGGAAGCAACACTGTTTGACAATCAATTTCACATGCTGTTGTGCAAATGGAATAGACAACAGATGGAAATTATTGGCAATTATCAAGACACACTCAATAAAGGAGTGGTTCTGCAGGTGGGGACGACAGACCACATCTCAGTACCAAATCTTTCTGGCTGATGTTTTGGTCACTTTTGAATGTTGGTTGTGCTTTCACACTCGTGGTAGCATGAGACGGACTCTACAACCCACACAAGTGGCTCAGGTAGAGCAACTCATCCAGCATGGCACATCATTGCGAGCTGTGGCAAGAAGGTTTGCTGTGTCTGTCAGCGTAGTGTCCAGAGGCTGGAGAGGCTACCAGGAGACAGGCCAGTATACTAGGAGACGTGGAGGGGGCTGAAGGAGGGCAACAACCCAGCAGCAGGACCGCTACCTCATCCTTTGTGCAAGGAGGAACAGGAGGAGCACTGCCAGAGCCCTGCAAAATGACCTCCAGCAGACTACAAATGTGCATGTGTCTGCACAAACGGTTAGAAACCGGTCTGAGTGCCTGACGTACGTCCACAGATGGGGATTGTGCTCACAGTGCATCACCATGCAGGATGCTTGGCATTTTCCACAGAGCACCAGGATTGGCAAATTCGCAACTGGTGCTTTGTGCTCTTCACAGATAAAAGGTTCACACTGAGCACATGTGACAGACATGACAGAGTCTGGAGACGCCGTGGAGAGTGATCTGCAGCCTGTAACATCCTTCAGCATGACCAGTTTGGCAGTGGGTCAGTAATGGTGTGGGGTGGCATTTCTTTGGAGGGCCGCACAGCCCTCCATGTGCTCGCCAGAGGTAGCCTGACTGACATTAGGTACTGAGATGAGATCCTCAGACCCCTTATGAGACCATATACTGGTGCGGTTGGCCCTGGGTTCCTCCAAATGCAGGACAATGCCAGACCTCATGTGGCTAGAGTGTGTCAGCAGTTCCTGCAAGATGAAGGTATTGAAGCTATGGACTGGCCTGACCATTCCCGACCAGTCCGATTGAACACATCTGGGATATTATGTCTCGCACCAGCCACCAACGTCACGTTGCACCACAGACTGTCCAGGAGTTGACGGATGCTTTAGTCCAGTTCTGGGAAGAGATCCCTCAGAAGACCATCTGCCACCTCATCAGGAGCATGCCCAGTCATTGTATGGAGGTCATACAGGCACGTGGAGACCACACACACTACTGAGCATCATTTCCTTGTCTTGAGGCATTTCTACTGAAGTTGGACCAGCCTGTAACTTCATTTTCCACTTTGATTTTGAGCATCATTCCAACCAGACCTCCGTGGGATATTAGTTGTGATTTACATTGATACTTTTTAGGTTATATTGTTCTCAACACTTTCCAATATGTAATGAATAAAGAGTTACAACTGGAATATTTCATTCAGTGATATCTAGGATGTGTGATTTTAGTGTTCCCTTTATTTTTTTGAGCAGTGTATATATACATATATACATGTATGTAAGTATGTATGTGTATATATATATATATATATATATATATATATATATATATATATATATATACACTCACCGGCCACTTTATTAGGTACACCATGCTAGTAACGGGTTGGACCCCCTTTTGCCTTCAGAACTGCCTCAATTCTTCGTGGCATAGATTCAATAAGGTGCTGGAAGCATTCCTCAGAGATTTTGGTCCATATTGACATGATGGCATCACACAGTTGCCGCAGATTTGTCGGCTGCACATCCCAGAGATGCTCCATACAAGGCAGGATGGATCCATGCTTTCATGTTGTTTACGTCAAATTCTGACCCTACCATCCGAATGTCGCAGCAGAAATCGAGACTCATCAGACCAAGCAACGTTTTTCCAATCTTCTACTGTCCAATTTCGATGAGCTTGTACAAATTGTAGCCTCAGTTTCCTGTTCTTAGCTGAAAGGAGTGGTACCTGGTGTGGTCTTCTGCTGCTGTAGCCCATCTGCCTCAAAGTTCGACGCACTGTGCGTTCAGAGATGCTCTTAGGCCTACCTTGGTTGTAACGGGTGGCGATTTGAGTCACTGTTGCCTTTCTATCAGCTCGAACCAGTCTGCCCATTCTCCTCTGACCTCTGGCATCAACAAGGCATTTCCGCCCACAGAACTGCCGCTCACTGGATTTTTTTTCTTTTTCGGACCATTCTCTGTAAACCCTAGAGATGGTTGTGCGTGAAAATCCCAGTAGATCAGCAGTTTCTGAAATACTCAGACCAGCCCTTCTGGCACCAACAACCATGCCACGTTCAAAGGCACTCAAATCACCTTTCTTCCCCATACTGATGCTCGGTTTGAACTGCAGGAGATTGTCTTGACCATGTCTACATGCCTAAATGCACTGAGTTGCCGCCATGTGATTGGCTGATTAGAAATTAAGTGTTAACAAGAAGTTGGACAGGTGTACCTAATAAAGTGGCCAGTGAGTGTATATATATATATATATATATATATATATATATATGTATATATATATATACAGCTTTGGTAAAAATTAAGAGACCACTGTAAAATGTTCAGTTTGTCTGGTTTTTCTCTTTATAGGTATATTTTTGAGTAAAATGTAAATTGTTCATTTATTCTATAAACTTCTGACAACATGTCTCTGAATTTCCAAGCAATACATTTTGTATTTTTGATCTGAAAAGGAGAAATGGTCAAATTTTTTTTTTAAAAAACAGTGCTTTCAGACCTCAAATAATGCAAAGAAAACAAGTTCATAATAATTTGGAAACATCAATACTAATGTTTTAACTCAGGAAGAGTTCAGCAATCAATATTTTGTTGAATAACCATGATTTTTAGTCACAGCTTTCATGCCTCTTAGCATGCTTTCCACCAGTCTTTTACACTGCTTCTGGCGCAAAAACGTAAGCAGTTCTTCTTTGTTTGATGGCTTGTGACTAGTGTTGAGCGATACCGTCCGATACTTGAAAGTATCGGTATCGGAAAGTATCGGCCGATACCGGCAAAGTATCGGATCTGATCCGATACCGATACCCGATACCAATACAAGTCAATGGGACTCAAGTATCGGAAGGTATCCCTGATGGTTCCCAGGGTCTGAAGGAGAGGAAACTCTCCTTCAGGCCCTGGGATCCATATTAATGTGTAAAATAAAGAATTAAAATAAAAAATATTGATATACTCACCTCTCCGACGCAGCCTGGACCTTACCGCTGTGAACCGGCAGCCTTTTTTGTTTAAAATGAGCGTGTTCAGCACCTTCCATGACGTCACGGCTTCTGATTGGTCGCGTGCCGCTCATGTGACCGCCACGCGACCAATCAGAAGCCGTGACGTCATCCCTCAGGTCCTAAATTCCTAGAAGGGAATTTAGGACCTGAGGGATGACGTCGCGGCTTGTGATTGGTCGTGTGGCGGTCACATGAGCGGCACGCGACCAATCAGAAGCCGTGACGTCATGGAAGGTGCTGAACGCGCTCATTTTAAACAAAGAAGGCTGCCGGTTACCAGCGGTGATGTCCAGGGGCCTGCGGACGGGTGAGTATATCAATATTTTTTATTTTAATTCTTTATTTTACACATTCATATGGATCCCAGGGCCTGAAGGAGAGTTTCCTCTCCTTCAGACCCTGGGAACCATACACTGGAAACTTCCGATTCCGATTCCCGATACCACAAAAGTATCGGATCTCGGTATCGGAATTCCGATACCGCAAGTATCGGCCGATACCCGATACTTGCGGTATCTGAATGCTCAACACTACTTGTGACTATCCATCATCCTCTTGATCACACTCCAGAGGTTTTCAATGGGGTTCAGGTCTGGAGATTGGGCTGCCCATGACAGGGTTTTGATGTGTGGTACCTTAATTTTTTTGCCAGAGCTGTGTGTATATATATATATATATATATATATATATATATATATATATATATATATATATATATATATATATATATATATATATATACAGTGGGGCAAAAAAGTATTTAGTCAGTCAGCAATAGTGCAAGTTCCACCACTTAAAAAGATGAGAGGCGTCTGTAATTTACATCATAGGTAGACCTCAACTATGGGAGACAAACTGAGAAAAAAAAATCCAGAAAATCACATTGTCTGTTTTTTTTATCATTTTATTTGCATTTTATGGTGGAAAATAAGTATTTGGTCAGAAACAAACAATCAAGATTTCTGGCTCTCACAGACCTGTAACTTCTTCTTTAAGAGTCTCCTCTTTCCTCCACTCATTACCAGTAGTAATGGCACCTGTTTAAACTTGTTATCAGTATAAAAAGACACCTGTGCACACCCTCAAACAGTCTGACTCCAAACTCCACAATGGTGAAGACCAAAGAGCTGTCAAAGGACACCAGAAACAAAATTGTAGCCCTGCACCAGGCTGGGAAGACTGAATCTGCAATAGCCAACCAGGTTGGAGTGAAGAAATCAACAGTGGGAGCAATAATTAGAAAATGGAAGACATACAAGACCACTGATAATCTCCCTCGATCTGGGGCTCCACGCAAAATCCCACCCCGTGGGGTCAGAATGATCACAAGAATGGTGAGCAAAAATCCCAGAACCACGCGGGGGGACCTAGTGAATGAACTGCAGAGAGCTGGGACCAATGTAACAAGGCCTACCATAAGTAACACACTACGCCACCATGGACTCAGATCCTGCAATGCCAGACGTGTCCCACTGCTTAAGCCAGTACATGTCCGGGCCCGTCTGAAGTCTGCTAGAGAGCATTTGGATGATCCAGAGGAGTTTTGGGAGAATGTCCTATGGTCTGATGAAACCAAACTGGAACTGTTTGGTAGAAACACAACTTGTCGTGTTTGGAGGAAAAAGAATACTGAGTTGCATCCATCAAACACCATACCTACTGTAAAGCATGGTGGTGGAAACATCATGCTTGGGGCTGTTTCTCTGCAAAGGGGCCAGGACGACTGATCCGGGTACATGAAAGAATGAATGGGGCCATGTATCGTGAGATTTTGAGTGCAAACCTCCTTCCATCAGCAAGGGCATTGAAGTTGAAACGTGGCTGGGTCTTTCAACATGACAATGATCCAAAGCACACCACCAGGGCAACGAAGGAGTGGCTTCGTAAGAAGCATTTCAAGGTCCTGGAGTGTCCTAGCCAGTCTCCAGATCTCAACCCTATAGAAAACCTTTGGAGGGAGTTGAAAGTCCGTGTTGCCAAGCGAAAAGCAAAAAACATCACTGCTCTAGAGGAGATCTGCATGGAGAAATGGGCCAAAATACCAACAACAGTGTGTGGCAACCTTGTGAAGACTTACAGAAAACGTTTGACCTCTGTCATTGCCAACAAAGGATATATTACAAAGTATTGAGATGAAATTTTGTTTCTGACGAAATACTTATTTTCCACCATAAAATGCAAATAAAATGATAAAAAAAACAGACAATGTGATTTTCTGGATTTTTTTTTCTCAGTTTGTCTCCCATAGTTGAGGTCTACCTATGATGTAAATTACAGACGCCTCTCATCTTTTTAAGTGGTGGAACTTGCACTATTGCTGACTGACTAAATACTTTTTTGCCCCACTGTATATTCTAGCTATTGAACCCATTCTATGCCTGGGTGGCAAGCATTTGTATTGGTAAAAGGACACAGGATGAAAGCAGCACATACCAGGATGTAGAACCTATCTTTATGTGCTGCTACCATCTTGCACCTCCATCCTGTCGTATGCTGCTATTATCCTGCGCCCATTTCCTGTCATGTGCAGCCCTTATGCTGTGCTCTTATACTGTTTTGTGTATCTGCATATTGTCATTCTGTCATGTGCTGCTTTGATCCTGCGCCCCGTCCTGTCATGTGCTGCTCCCATCCTGTGCCCCCATCCTGTTATGTGCTGCTCCCATCCTGCGCCCCCATCCTGTCATGTGCTGCTGCTATCCTGTGCCCCCATTCTGTCATTTGCTGCTCCCATCCTGCGCCCCGTTCTGTCATGTGCTCCTCCCATCCTGCACCCCCATTCTGTCATGTGCTCCCATCCTGCGCCCCCCATTCTGTCATGTGCTGCTTCCATCCTGCGGCCCATTCTGTCATGTGCTCCCATCCTGTGCCCCCATTCTGTCATGTGCTGCTCCCATTCTGTGCCCCCGTTCTGTCATGTGCTCCCATCCTGCGCCCCATTCTGTCATGTGCTGCTCCCATCCTGTGCCCCCGTTCTGTCATGTACTCCTCCCATCCCGCACCCCCATTCTGTCATGTGCTCCCATCCTGCGGCCCGTTCTGTCATGTGCTGCTCCCATCCTGCGCCCCCATCCTGTCATGTGCTTCTTCTATCCTGCGCCCCCATTCTGTCATGTGCTCCTCCCATCCTGCGCCCCCAGTTTGTCATGTGTTGCTCCCATCCTGCACCCCCATTGTCATGTGCTGCTCCCATCCTGCACCCCTGTTCTGTCATGTGCTGCTCCCATCCTGTGCCCCCATCCTGTCATGCTCTGCTGCCATCCTGCGCCCCATTCTGTCATGTGCTGCTCCCATCCTGCGCAGCTGTTCTGTCATGTGCTGCTCCCATCCTGCGCCCCCTTTCTGTCATGTGCTCCTCCCATCCTGCACCCCCCTTCTATCATGTGCTCCCATCCTGCGGCCCGTTCTGTCATGTGCTTCTAACATCCTGCGCCCCCTTTCTGTCATGTGCTCCTCCCATCCTGTGCCCCTGTTCTGTCATGTGCTCCCATCCTGCGGCCCGTTCTGTCATGTGCTGCTCCCATCCTGTGCCCCCTTTCTGTCATGTGCTGCTGCCATCCTGCACCTCATTCTGTCATGTGCTGCTCCCATCCTGCGCCCCCCTTCTGTCATGTGCTCCTCCCATCCTGCACCCCCATCCTGTCATGTGCTGCTCCCATCCTGTGCCCCTGTTCTGTCATGTGCTCCTCCCATCCTGCGCCCCTGTTCTGTCATGTGCTCCTACCATCCTGCGCCCCCTTTCTGTTGTGTGCTCCCATCCTGTGCCCCCATTCTGTCATGTGCTGCTACCATCCACCTCCCCTGTTCTGTCGTGCTCCTCCCATCCTGCGCCCCCTTTCTGTCATGTGCTTCCATCCTGCGGCCCATTCTGTCATGTGCTGCTCCCATCCTGCTGTCAGTATTCCGGGTTTTCTAAGTCACCTTGTGAATGATTTTGCCCTTTGTTAAGATGGAGTTTGCTGTTTATGTCTGCCCTACTTCCTGTTCGTTTGTTTAAAACCTGGGTCAGGTGTCAGCCTCTTTGCTGGAGTATTCTGATACTGTTCTCCTTCAGCTCAGCTGCTGGTTCTGAGTTTGTCTCTACCTCTGGCTCTGGACATTTCCTGCATTTGTAAGCTACACTCACTAGGTTATCATTAGTCTGCTGACTTGGAACTTAACCCTCGGTTCACTCCTTCTGGTAAGAACTGTGTTTTTGGAACTTTGTTTCCCGACTGTGTGTTGCTACTTAATCCTTCATTTACTCCCCCCGGTGGGAGCTGTTGGAAACAACACCAGTATAATACTTTAATGTGAACCTGTATCTGAACTTACCCGTGTTTATGCCACATTTGGGATCAACTTGTGAACTAGTTTCTGGACTTACCCATGTTCATGCTACACCTGGGATGAACTTGTGGACTTGTTCTGGACTTCCCTGTGTTTACTTCATACCTGGATTTGACTCTTTCTGTGCCGACAGTGTTTGGATCTGCACCACGTCACCTATCACACTCACCTTGCTGAGGACTCTGCCTTAAGAACTCTGCCGATTTGCTGTATATATTTCAAGGACTCGTTTCATTCTAGGACACTGTGGGTTATCAGTATATTGTTTTGGGTGTTATTGCTGTTGTAAAAATACACTATTTGCACTAAAGAAACCCGTCTCTGTCTGTTCATTGCAACATGCTATAAGAATCCTTGAGTTCCTACAATAGTATTACACCTGCGCCCCAGTTCTGTCATGTGCTCCTCCCATCCTGCGCCCCCGTTCTGTCATGTGCTCCCATCCTGTGCCCCCATTCTGTCATGTGCTGCTCCCATCCTGGGCCCCCGTTCTGTCAGGTGCTCCTCCTTCATCCTGCGCCCCCATTCTGTCATGTGCTCCTCCTATCCTGCGCTCCCATTCTGCAGCCCATTCTGTCATGTGCTGCTCCCATCCTGCGCCCCCGTTGTGTCATGTGCTCCCATCCTGCACCCCCATTCTGTCATGTGCTGCTCCCATCCTGTGCCCCATTTCTGTCATGTGCTCCCATCCTGCGCCCCCATTTTGTGCCCCTGTTCTGTCATGTGCTGCTCCCATCCTGCGCCCCCATTCTGTCATGTGCTTCTCCCATCCTGCGCCCCCATTTCTGTCATGTGCTGCTCCAATCCTGCACCCTTATTCTGTAATGTGCTGCTTCCATTGATATGCCCTGTATGCTGCTCTATAAAGGTTGATGGCCCCCATAAAATGCTCCATAGAATATTCCCTGTATGCTGCTCCATAAAGGTTGATGGTCCCCCATAAGATTCTGCATAGTATATGCCCAGTATGCTGCTCCATAAAAGTTGATGGCCCCATAATAGTGTTATATGCGCCGTATGCTGCTGCGATAAACAAACAAACAAAAAAGACATACTTATCTATCGTCGCTGGTGCAGAAAAGCGCGGACTGCGCAGGTGCCGATTGCTATAGTGTCTCTTCAAGAAAGCGCCGATTCCTGGAGCAGTTGGACATTCGGCAGAATCAGTGGGCGTGGGGACACTGTGGTGGTGGACTTCATCAGTAGGTGAGATCGTGACGCCGACATTGGTACCAGCGCCAGTTTTTCTTTAAGACGGACACTGTGGCTATAATATTAACACAAAAACCAGATTCATTGTGGTGACTGATGTCAGTCACCCCACAATAGCATGTACCTCCATACACCGAGAATGCTAATCAGGAGAAACAATGGAAGCTTGTATAAAAGGTTAAAATGCAATCTTTATTGAAAAATGACACATTAAAACAAAAACACAGCACTTATCAGACCATAATGATAGTGCAATACAAAAAGAGTAACAAAATGACAAAAGACACCAGACAATATGAGGTTTGACCGCATATAAGGTATTATGTGTTGGGGAAATATCCCATATAACAAGGCATAGGCATACTAGTTAGACCTCCAAACACCCATAACTGTTCTCAGGGATATACCATGAATCCCTTGCGTATATTATAACAACCCAGATCCATACCAGGTACCTATAGTCCAGTGCATGGGAATGAACAAGGATAACCAGAAGTGCCTCACCTAATTGCGGATAAGCCTCTGTTCATTCCCATGCACTGGACTATAGGTACCTGGTATGGATCTGGGTTGTTATAATATACGCAAGGGATTCATGGTATATCCCTGAGAACAGTTATGGGTGTTTGGAGGTCTAACTAGTATGCCTATGCCTTGTTATATGGGATATTTCCCCAACACATAATACCTTATATGCGGTCAAACCTCATATTGTCTGGTGTCTTTTGTCATTTTGTTACTCTTTTTGTATTGCACTATCATTATGGTCTGATAAGTGCTGTGTTTTTGTTTTAATGTGTCATTTTTCAATAAAGATTGCATTTTAACCTTTTATACAAGCTTCCATTGTTTCTCCTGATTAGCAGCACTGTGGCTATAATGTAACGCTGGGAGCGTCTGCACAGGCGCTTGCGCAGTATATAAAGTGGTGGAGCAGAGTAACGCTCCCAGCATTATATTACAGATATATATATATACACATATATATACAGTATATATATATATATATATATATATATAGCACTGTGCAAATTTTGTAGGCATATGTGGAAAAAATACTGCAAGAAAGAATGCATTCAAAACTATACATGAATTAAAATGCAAAGTGGGTGAATATAAGAAGAATCTAAGTGAAATCAATATTTGATGTTACCACTAGTGTTGAGCGATACCGTCCGATACTTGAAAGTATCGGTATCGGATAGTATCGGCCGATACCCGAAAAGTATCGGATATCGCCGATACCGATACCCGATACCAATACAAGTCAATGGGACACCAAGTATCGGAAGGTATCCTGATGGTTCCCAGGGTCTGAAGGAGAGGAAACTCTCCTTCAGGCCCTGGGATCCATATTAATGTGTAAAATAAAGAATTAAAATAAAAAATATTGATATACTCACCCGTCCGGAGGCCCCTGCACCTTACCGCTGTTAACCGGCAGCCTGCTTTGCTTAAAATGAGCGCGTTCGGCACCTTCCATGACGTCACGGCTTCTGATTGGTCGCGTGCCGCTCATGTGACCGCCACGCGACCAATCACAAGCCGCGACGTCATTCTCAGGTCCTAAATTCCTAGAATGAGGAGTATAGGGCCTGAGAATGACGTCGCGGCTTGTGATTGGTCACGCGGCGGTCACATGAGCGGCACGCGACCAATCAGAAGCCGTGACGTCATGGAAGGTGCTGAACGCGCTCATTTTAAGCAAAGCAGGCTGCCGGTTACTACCAGGGCGCGTCAGAGGGTGAGTATATCCCTATTTTTTATTTTAATTCTTTATTTTTTACATGGATATGGATCCCAGGGCCTGAAGGAGAGTTTCCTCTCCTTCAGACCCTGGGAACCATACACTGGGAACTTCCGATTCCGATTCCCGATACCACAAAAGTATCGGATCTCGGTATCGGAATTCCGATACCGCAAGTATCGGCCGATACCCGATACTTGCGGTATCGGAATGCTCAACACTAGTTACCACCCTTTCCCTTCACAACAGCATCAATTTTTCTAGGAACACTTGTACACAGTTTTGAAAGAAAACTCAGCAGGAAGGTTGTTCAAAACATCTTGGAGAATTAGCTGCAGATTGTCTTGGGTGCAGGCATGTGCAAATCTGCCTCTTCATACAATCCCAGACAGACTCAGTGATATATTTATTATATACTGTGTATATATATATATATATATATATATATATATATATATACTAACGTATGAATTAATATGTGAAATAAAAAGTATCATGATTTGTATCCAGAGATGGCATTGGTATTGACACTTCATAATCTAGCGAAATCAGTGTCTCTGTCAATCAGAATTGCATTACACAGCTGCTTATGATTCAGCTATATTATGTACTTATTTCTATGTAAAACCTGTTACAGTGAGAATACATTCATTTTTTTCAGTTACTCTACAAAGTGAGTCACCATGTCACTTTGACGTAAGTAGATCCTTTGTTTCATTTCCAATTCCACTTTTCTTTCTTTCAATTTGTTGGCAGTTTTCCATTTATTCAACAATTGATTCCAGGGGAGAACACAAATGACTCAGAATGTAAGAATAGCACATATCACAGAGCAACTGTCACATTTTCTTCAACAGATTTGATAGTTATGGTTGGCAAACATGCTTATGAAATACACAGTATGCAATCATGACATAGAGGAAACATTTAAAAAGAGAATAGTGTATGCTGATCATTCATAGAGACGCAATACAGTAGTGATGCTGAGAGTGGATAAATACAATGGAGAACATTTCACTCAGGAAAACATTCATGCTTTTCTCCATATTGCTGTCGTTTTTGTTTCTGCACTTATAGCATTTTTTTAGCAGACAAAACAGGAGCTTAGCATGCTTCTTGGTTACATGAATTATGATGCATTTATGAAATAATAAAACCTGTCTCTAAATGATAGTGCATTCACATGGAAATGCATAGGACTGAGCTATGGATAAGATTGATGTTTTTTATAGAAACTCACAGAGCATTTTTTTTCTAAATACTGCAATCTTTTTAATATTTGCCCCTCTCCTATATAGGCTTTGTCACCTTTTAATAAATTTCCTTATTTGAATGCTTTGATGCTTTGAGATCCTCCCATGGCAGTGAAAGAACTGCAATGAATGGACTGGTCACCTGAAACTTAAGAGCCTCACACATGACTATGAAGACATCGGGTTCAGGTCACAAGACCTGTGGGCGGCCTGTGCATCACTATCTGTACTCACATCCATGTTTCATGGTCGGTGAATGAGTCTTAGCCTGACTATTTCAACCACTTGCTGATGCTTGTGTATCAACTATTGGTATTCTAACAGAAATGATTAAATCTCCCAACATCACAATTTAGAAAATTGTGTGATTTTTACAGGAAAATGCGATTCACAGTAAAATTATTTGATGCAATATTCCTTATGATGCTCTGAGATCTACCGTGTATAGATCCTTTAACATATAATTTGCGTAATAATTTGGAACATGGTGTATTTACTGACATATTGATGAGCCCAAATTTATGAATAAACAATTGATTTTGGGGAATCAAAAGATTTTTTTGGGACATAAAATAAAATAGATTTTAAAGTACAGTTAAGAAACATATAATATATTGTACTAAACATGCATGACTAAATTTAAATATTGACTTAATGTAGCTAGTGTGGCAAAATATATAGCATAAGTAAAGCTACTGCACATGATCAATAAAGGTGACCTACACTGTGAAATTGATTTTTCTCTTGCATAAAACATGAATGTTCTGCTCAATATTATCTCCTTTTTTACACTACAGCAGTGATAAAAAGGCTTTGAAGTGTTTTTTCTTGTCCACTGCAGCTTATAAAATATTAGGACTTTTTATATGCACTTTGACAATCTTTGCTTCCTCTGTTTGCCAATTTTTTCTGTATTCCTTAAAAAACTGCCTAAGCTCTTTAAAGGCCACCTGCAAGATAATTCATGTTGCCCAAACCATGAGCGGCATGAATCGTAGCCTTGCTGCATGATTGCAGATGGGTATATTACTCTCTGAAAGGCTTCGGTGTTTCAGATAGAATATACTTTGAAGATCCGACAGGTGACCATAGCCAAAGATGAGACTCGTCCTATTCCTCCTCCAGATGGCTCTTCCCAGCATGCAGGTGATTAACAGGTCTCTCCCTCACATTCACACTGAGAAACAAATGAACCACAAAACAGCCGGCGGTAGGTAGAGTCAGACTCGTCTGCTGCTCTAGCCTCAAAGTAAATTTTCTTTGAAATTCTCAATTATTGGAGCATTTTCTCAAAAATGTTCCAATAATTTTCCTGATTGCAACTGTGTAGCCAAGCTGCGATTTATGCTGTCCAGCTTCCGTGGTTTGGGCAGCATGTATCACCTGACAGGTTCTTGTTAACTCTGCATCAGGCATAATAGACCTGACAGGCAAAACTTACACATTTTCTTTTCCCCCTCCTCTCCAAAACAGCAGGGTATCCCATCCCTCCCAATACCTTCCTAGTTTTGCTTACTGCTTGAAAACCCCCCCACTCAGTTTTACCCTCTTCCTTGCGGAGAGAAGGTGTGACCACTGTGGCATCTCAGGCTCATTGTGAATGAAGGTTCTCACTTTTGAATGTTTATATTTTCTGGGTTTTTTCATCACAATTGTTTATTTTGCTAGATTTATGAACGATTAAGGCAAAGTTTGGGGCTATTTCATAGAAATAAGTAGGGTTTTCTTAGAAATGGCCTCTCAGGCACATTGCGCCCGAAAACGTAATAATAATCTCTGATATTATGTGACATGATCTGCCACCCTTGCATTTCTCTCTGGCATTGTGTTTCTTCTGCTGAGCTTTTAACATCTAAATCTGAGTGAACGTATCTCCAGAAGCATCTAATTTCCTTACAATTAAGTTTTTACCTAATTTTAATGTTTAGTAATAGTTATGTCCTAAAAACTGGAGGCTATTTGTGAGTGGTTGCAAAATTTGGATACTTATTGCTTTATGACTTTTATGTTTACTTTTATGGTTATTAATAGGGTTGAGCGACTTTTACTTTTTTGGGGTCGAGTCGGGTTTTGCGAAACCCGACTTTGTCAAAAGTCGAGTCGAGTGAAATCGGCCGATCTTCTTGCAAAGTCGGGGTCGTTGTTCGGCCGAAACACGAAACCCAGTGCAAGTCAATGGGGAAGCATAGTTGGCAGTGAGTGGAGGCCAGGAAAACACCTACAGTGCCCATTTTAATGCCAAAAACATCAATTCTTGTTACTTAAGCTTGTCAATCTTAATTTACCTTACAATAATAGGTAGCCATTGAAAATTGGGGGGTCATTTGGCTAAAGTTGTGGGGGGTAGGGCTGGTTCAAGTTTTCAGTGGGCCCAGGAAACGTGGACTATGTCACGGCGGTGGAGCAGTTAGAGGTAAGTATTGCAATGTTGCAAGTGCTGTGATCCTGAGCAAGCAGGGGGTCCCACTCGTTCGCATTGGCACTGGCACAGGGCCCCTCACAGTACGGCGGTGTGTTTGCACGGCGGGGGTGCCTCCCACCGGCAGCGACACTTTGCGTACTATGAGGGACCCTGTGCCAGTGACGTCGACAACGAGTGTGCCCCCCCACCTGATGAAGGAACCTGCACTTTCACCTGCACCTTCCTCTTTGTCCCCGTGTAAGGTGGTATAGTATGCGGGAAGAGGAACCTGACTTTCAGCAGGGTCAGATTCAGGCTGTGTAGAGTGCAAGGGGAATGTAGTGGTCTGGGTCAATGTACCAGCGGGCTAATCTAGCAGTGGCTGGTCAATGGGCAGGATGAGGAGGAACACACAGATCTAGGCCCAAATAATAGAGTGGCCTAAATGCAGTTCAAAATTGGTAACAGGACTAACCAGGCGGCATTGCTTTGTTCAGTGGAGGACCACTGTAATGAGAGGCTGACAGAGTGAGTAGGGCCAAATAAGTAACTAGGCTAAATGCAGTTCTAAATTGCTAACAGTAGGAAACAGACGGCACTGCTTTGTTCAGTGGAGGAGAACACCAAGGAGCGGCAGACCCCGTTACTAGGCCCCAACCCAAGTAGTATGGCAACTGTAGTGTTAAATTTAAAAATACTTAATGAGAGCCGGAAGATTGAAGCTCAGACAAGGAAACCCGGAGGAGAACACCAAGGAGCGGCAGACACCGTTACTAGGCCCCAACCCAAGTAAACATGCAGAAAAAGGTATACACAGACGGCTGGTACATAAATGTACATTCATATTATCATATTTATATAAAACAGTATGACCAACCTATATATGGATAATGTGTAGGACACACTATAGCTATGAAAGCAAAACCACTAAAGAAAATTAGTGTACACGTCCAAACACGCCCCCTGAGGAAGGATTATACCGAAACGCGCGTCGGGGTGGGCTGGAGTTGGCGTGATCCCCTCTTGTATCGTGGTATGTACGCATTCGTTCTATACACTTGCACCTATCTATGGACATTTCTATATATTAATATATAACACCTGGTATTTCTATATGTCCTTGACAGAGAACTAATATTACTTATGTGTGCTTATCTTGTGATCCCACATTTTTAGTGGGGCTGTTTATGTGATCACTTGCTGGGGATCGCTGCTAATCTCCTAGGTCTCATGAGGTTTTATTTTATTTTACATCCCGTACCTTGTAGCCTGTATCCATGTTGTGGTATTTGTCTAAATAAAATATTTATACTGTTTGGACGTGTACACTAATTTTCTTTAGTGGTTTTCCCAACCCAAGTAGTATGGCAACTGTAGTGTTAAATTTAAAAATACTTAATGAGAGCCGGAAGATTGAAGCTAAGACAAGGAAACCCGGAGGAGAACACCAAGGAGGAGGAGAACACCAAGGAGCGGCAGACCCCGTTACTAGGCCCCAACCCAAGTAGTATGGCAACTGTAGTGTTACATTTAAAAATACTTAATGAGAGCCGGAAGATTGAAGCTCAGACAAGGAAACCCGGAGGAGAACACCAAGGAGGAGGAGAACACCAAGGAGCGGCAGACCCCGTTACTAGGCCCCAACCCAAGTATAATGGCAACTGTAGTGTTACATTTAAAAATACTTAATGAGAGCCGGAAGATTGAAGCTCAGACAAGGAAACCCAGAGAAGAACACCAAGGAGGAGGAGAACACCAAGGAGCGGCAGACCCCGTTACTAGGCCCCAACCCAAGTAGTATGGCAACTGTAGTGTTACATTTAAAAATACTTAATGAGAACCGGAAGATTGAAGCTCAGCTTTTTCAGTGGAGGACAGCGTGATTTAGTGACGCAGACAGACAAAGGTAGTATCGTATGTGTTAACTAAAAAAGTTGGCTCTATGCAGTTTTAAATTGGTTGCAGGAGTACACAGGCAGCATTGGTGTGGTCAGTGGAGGACAATTGCAAGGAGGGACCGCAGACAGACTTCCTAGGCCTAAAATAATAAATTAGGCTCTATGCAGCTTAAATTTGGCAACAGGAATACACAGGCAGCATTGGTGTGGTCAGTGGAGGACAATTGGAAGGAGGGACCGCAGACAGACTTCCTAGGCCTAAAATAATAAATTAGGCTCTATGCAGCTTAAATTTGGCAACAGGAATACACAGGCAGCATTGGTGTGGTCAGTGGAGGACAATTGGAAGGAGGGACCGCAGACAGACTTCCTAGGCCTAAAATAATAAATTAGGCTCTATGCAGCTTAAATTTGGCAACAGGAATACACAGGCAGCACTGGTGTGGTCAGTGGAGGACAATTGGAAGGAGGGACCGCAGACAGACTTCCTAGGCCTAAAATAATAAATTAGGCTCTATGCAGCTTAAATTTGGCAACAGGAATACACAGGCAGCATTGGTGTGGTCAGTGGAGGACAATTGGAAGGAGGGACCGCAGACAGACTTCCTAGGCCTAAAATAATAAATTAGGCTCTATGCAGCTTAAATTTGGTAACAGGAATAGACAGGCAGCATTGGTGTGGTCAGCAGAGGACAATTGGAAGGAGGGACCGCAGACAGACTTCCTAGGCCTAAAATAATAAATTAGGCTCTATGCAGCTTAAATTTGGTAACAGGAATACACAGGCAGCATTGGTGTGGTCAGCAGAGGACAATTGGAAGGAGGGACCGCAGACAGACTTCCTAGGCCTAAAATAATAAATTAGGCTCTATGCAGCTTAAATTTGGCAACAGGAATACACAGGCAGCATTGGTGTGGTCAGCGGAGGACAATTGGAAGGAGGGACCGCAGACAGACTTCCTAGGCCTAAAATAATAAATTAGGCTCTATGCAGCTTAAATTTGGTAACAGGAATACACAGGCAGCATTGGTGTGGTCAGCAGAGGACAATTGGAAGGAGGGACCGCAGACAGACTTCCTAGGCCTAAAATAATAAATTAGGCTCTATGCAGCTTAAATTTGGCAACAGGAATACACAGGCAGCATTGGTGTGGTCAGCGGAGGACAATTGGAAGGAGGGACCGCAGACAGACTTCCTAGGCCTAAAATAATAAATTAGGCTCTATGCAGCTTAAATTTGGCAACAGGAATACACAGGCAGCATTGGTGTGGTCAGCGGAGGACAATTGGAAGGAGGGACCGCAGACAGACTTCCTAGGCCTAAAATAATAAATTAGGCTCTATGCAGCTTAAATTTGGCAACAGGAATACACAGGCAGCATTGGTGTGGTTAGTGGAGGACAATTGGAAGGAGGGACCGCAGACAGACTTCCTAGGCCTAAAATAATAAATTAGGCTCTATGCAGCTTAAATTTGGCAACAGGAATACACAGGCAGCATTGATGTGGTCAATGGAGGACAATTGGAAGGAGGGACCGCAGACAGACTTCCTAGGCCTAAAATAATAAATTAGGCTCTATGCAGGTTCCATTATGTGACAGGGGTACACAGGCAGCATTGGTGTGGTCAGTGGAGGACAATTGGAAGGAGGGACCGCAGACAGACTTCCTAGGCCTAAAATAATAAATTAGGCTCTATGCAGGTTCCATTATGTGGCAGGGGTACACAGGCAGCATTGGTGTGGTCAGTGGAGGACAATTGGAAGGAGTGTCTGACACAGTAAGTACTCCGAGTCCCAAAATCTAAAGTGATGTTAATGTATCCAAAACATAATTACCCCCCCCAAAAAAAAAGGGTGGCATACTTAGGTACAGGGGTGTGCTCCTATGCTGACTTTCAGACATTGTAATTTGGCGCAAAGTATTTACTGGTGCAAATGTAGGACAGGGCCCCTGACTATTTTAACTAGCATCATACATGTCAACAAACTGTTATTGTCTGTGCCAGGCATGAAAGGATTTCAGCGCCTATACTAAACAGTGGTGGAGCAGCGACAGATAATTTAGCAAGTGGTAGAGCACTGTTTGACCTTGGGGGGGACACTCTCTCCTGGCTGGCGGTACAAGCCCAGGGCCCCTCATGTTACAACGGTGTGTCTGACGTTGGGTGCGCGCCACCACCGCCAGAGACACTTCATTGTACTATGAGGGACCCAGTGCCAGTCCCGTCGACCAAAAGTGGGCACGCACCTCTTCAGACAAACGGCACTCTGACGGGTGCTTGCGACAAGTGGCGAGACCACGGCCCCGTGGGGGGAGTTAGTGCATTTAGGGAGGTGAAAACATGTCGTATTCTGGACAAACAGCAGCTGCAAATTAAGAGATTGGAACAGTCAGTAACACCAGTCCCAAAGCAAGACCTTTTTACAGGAAAGCTAGGTGTCAGCCGGGAAAGGTGGGGCAAAATAATTTGAAATCCATGAGTGGTTCATTTTTATGAAGGTTAGCTCATCAACATTTTGGGTAGCCAGACGAGTCCTTTTTTCGGTCAGTATTCAACCAGCAGCACAGAATACTCTTTCTGATAGCACACTAGCTGCTGGGCAAGCAAGCTCCTGCAATGCATATTCAGCCAATTCAGGCCAGGTGTCTATTTTGGATGCCCAGTAATCAAAGGGAAATGACGGTTGAGGGAGCACATCGGCAATGGAGGAAAAATAGTTAGTAACCATACTGGACAAATGTTGTCTCCTGTCACTTTGAATGGATGCTGCTGTACCTGTCGTGTCTGCGGTCATTGCGAAATCACTCCACAACCTTGTCAGAAAACCCCTCTGTCCTACGCCACTTCTGATCTGTGCACCTCTAACACCTCTGCCCTGGTGCCCCCTGTGGCTCGCGTGAGAACCATCACCGGCGCTGTGTGCTGGGAATGCCTGCATCAAACGGTCTACAAGAGTAGCTTGTTTGGTTGCCAATATCTGTTCGAGGTTCTCATGTGGCATGATATTTTGCAATTTGCCTTTATAGCGAGGATCAAGGAGGCAGGCCAACCAGTAATCATCATCTGTCATCATTTTTAAAATGCGTGGGTCCCTTTTGAGGATATGCAAGGCATAATCCGCCATGTGGGTCAATGTTCCAGTTGTCAAGTCAGTGCTTATGCTGGGTTGAGGAGCACTTTCTGGCAAATCCACTTCACTTGTCTCCCTCAAAAACCCAGAACTCGGCCTTGCACCGCCAGCAGTTTCTATTGCCCCCTGAGAAGCTTCCTCATCCAACAAATAGTCATTCCCATCATCCTCCTCGTCCTCCTCCTCTTCGCCCGCCACCTCGTCCTGTAGACTTCCCTGAGCAGACAATGGCTGACTGTCATCAAGGCTTCCCTCGTCCTCAGCTTCAGACGCCTGTTCCTTTATGTGCGTCAAACTTTGCATCGGCAGACACATTAGGGGGATTGTCATGGTTCCCAATGGCAAGGGAACGTCAGAGAACATAAATAACAGAACAGCTCTTGGGTGATGGAATCTCGAGCTGACCGTGAGCTAAACCTACCACACAACTAACAGTGGCCGGGTGGCGTACCTACGTTTTATCCCTAGACGCCTAGCGCCAGCCGGAGGACTAACTAACCCTAATAGAGGAAAAGACAGACCTGGCTTACCTCTAGGGAAATTCCCCCAAAAAGGAGACAGAAGCCCCCCACATATATTGACGGTGAGTTCAGAGGAAAAGACATACGCAGTATGAAGGTAGGTTCAGCAAAGCGAGGTCCGCTTACTAGATAGCAAGAAGATACAATAGGGAACTTCACGGTCAGCTGAAAACCCTATTAAAGTACCATCCCGAAATTACTTTAAGACTCATGTGTCAACTCATGACACCGGAGTGGCAATTTCGGCCCACAAGAGCTTCCAGCTACAGAAAAATAACATAACTGTGAACTGGAACAAAAATGCAAAACAAACTTAGGACTAAGAGTCCAACTTAGCTGATAGTAGTCTAGAAGCAGGAACATGCAACAGAAAGGCTCTGGTTACATTGATGGCCGGCACTAGAATAACTGAGCAGCAAGGCTAAATAGGATACACCCATATCCTAATGGAAACAGGTGAACAGAGAAAGTGAAGCACACAAGTCCAGTACCACCAGTGACCACCGGGGGAGCCCAAAAACCAAACTCACAACAGGGGATGCTCATGCTTATTATGGCGCTGTCTGCACTAACCAGCCGTGTGCATTCCTCAAAACACTGAAGGACTTGACACAGGTCTTGGAGCTTCGACCACTGCACAGCTGACAACTCCATGTCTGCCATCCAACTGCCTGCCCGTGTATGTGTATCCTCCCACAAATACATAACAGCACGCCTCTGTTCGCACAGTCTTTGAAGCATGTGCAGTGTGGAGTTCCACCTTGTTGCAACGTCGATGATTAGGCGATGCTGTGGAAGGTTCAAAGCCCGCTGATGGTTATGCATACAGCTGGAGTGTACAGGCGAACGGCGGATGTGAGAGCAAAGTCTGCACACTTTCAGCAGCAGGTCGGGTAACCTTGGATAACTTTTCAGGAAGCACTGCACCACCAGTTTTAAGGTGTGAGCCAGGCAAGGAATGTGTTTCAGTTGTGAAAGGGCTATGGCAGCCATAAAATTCCTTCCGTTGTCACTGACTACCTTGCCTGCCTCAAGATGTACAGTGCCCAGCTATGACTGAGTTTCTTGCTGCAAGAACTCGGACAGAACTTCCGCGGTGTGTCTGTTGTCACCCAAACACTTCATTGCCAATACAGCCTGCTGATGCTTGCCACAAGCTGTTCCATAATTGGACACCTTGTGTGCAACAGTGGCAGCTGCAGATGGAGTGGTGGTGCGACTGCGGTCTGTGGACGAGCTCTCGCTTCTGCTGGAGGACGAGGAGGAGGAGGGGGGACGAACGCCTACAGCCAACTGTTTCCTACACCGTGGGCTAGGCAGAACTGTCCCAATATTACTGTCCCCTCTGGACCCTGCATCCACCACATTAACCCAGTGTGCCGTGATTGAGACGTAACGCCCCTGGCCATGCCTACTGGTCCATGCATCTGTTGTCAGGTGCACCTTTCTACTCACAGATTGCCTGAGTGCATGGACTATGCGGTCTTTTACATGCTGGTGGAGGGCTGGGATGGCTTTTCTCGAAAAGAAGTGTCGACTGGGTAGCTCGTAGCGTGGTACAGCGTAGTCCATCAGGGCTTTGAAAGCTTCAGTTTCAACTAAATGGTAGGGCATCATCTCTAACGAGATTAGTCTAGCAATGTGGGCGTTCAAACCCTGTGTACGCGGATGGGAGGATGAGTACTTCCTTTTCCTAACGAGAGTGTCATGTAGGGTGAGCTGGACTGGAGAGCTGCATACGGTGGAACTAGCGGGGGTGCCGGTGGACATGGGTGACTGAGAGAGGGTTGGTGACGGTATTCTTGATGGTGCCCTACATACAGTTTTTCCGACCATGAACCTGGTGATTCCCTGACTGCTTTGGCCTTGCTACGAAACCGCCACATTACCTGCAGGTGGTGTGGTAAACGGTGGGCTTACAGGGAGGGAAGGGATGTCGCCTTGCTTATTAGCTTCATTGTGAGAGGGTGCTACAACATTAAGGGACGTTTGGTAGTGTGTCCAGGCTTGCAAGTGCATGGTGGTTAAATGTCGATGCATGCAACTTGTATTTAAATTTTTAACATTCTGACCTCTGCTGAATGTCCTGGAGCATTTCTTACAGATGACTTTGCACTTATCATTGGGATCTTGGTTAAAAAAATTCCACACTGCACTCTTCCTATCGGATACCTTTTCAGGCATTGCACACTGAGCTACTTAAACCTGATGGCCACGCTGTCCTACAACTGGTTTTGGTTTTGCCACACGTTTTTGGCCAGATACGGGCCTGCCAGATGGAACCTGTTGCGATGTTGATGTCTGCTGCGGCTCCTCCTCCTCCGCTTCAGAGCTACTGCAGCCTGCACCCTGTTCCCCCAATGGCTGCCAATCGGGGTCAACAACTGGGTCATCTATGACCTCCTCTTCTATGTTCTGTGCACCTTCCTCTGGGTCACCGTGTAAGCCGGTGCTATAGCGTTCTTGACGGAGATCCATAGTCTCCTCGGGGTCAGATTCTGGATCAGTACACTGCGAGGGCAATATTCTGATCTGAGTCAAAGGAACAGCATTATAATCTGGCTGTGGCTGTGCATCTGTGCACTCCATGTCCGATTCATCTTGTAATGGGCATGGCCTGTTAACAATTTCACTTTCAAACCCAGGCACGGTATGTGTAAAGAGCTCCATGGAGTAACCAGTTGTGTCGCCTGACGCATCCTTCACTGTTGTTTTGGGTGAAAGACGCAAGGAAGCGACTTGTTCCTGAGCGGGAGCATCCACTGACAACACACTGCTCTGACATTTGGCACTTTCCGAGGAGGAGGAGAAAGAGGTAGAGGCAGAGTCAGCAATGAAAGCCAATACTTGTTCCTGCTGCTCCGGCTTCAAAAGCGGTTTTCCTACTCCCAGAAAAGGGAGCCTTCGAGGCCTTGTGTAGCCAGACGATGACGCTGGCTCAACAACTCGAGACTTAGGGGCTATATTGCTTTTCCCACGACCACCTGATGCTCCACGACTACCACCACTAACATCATTACCAGCTGGCAATGAATGCCCACGGCCATGACCTCTTCCACCAGACTTCCTCATTATTGGAAAAATGTAATCAAACTAACAACCGTTATGTGGTCCAGTAAAACCAGGAAGAAGGTGTACGTGAACTGGTTGTGAATTTAAATCTCCCTTTTTTATGTGTGGGAGAATCCAGGGAAAAATCAGGCCCACTGTATTACACAACACCACAGTTTGAATTGCAGAAAGAGACTGGCAGATATGGCACTAACAAGAGTGACGCAGATAAAAACACTGGCAATAGAAATGTCCCTATTTATGTGTGGGAGAATCCAGGGAAAAATCAGGCCCACTGTATTACACAACAACACAGTTTGATTTGCAGAAAGAGGGTGGCAGATATGGCACTAGCCGGAATGACGCAGATGCACCCACTGGCAATAGAAATGTCCATATTTATGTGTGGGAGAATCCAGGGAAAAATCAGGCCCACTGTATTACACAACAACACAGTTTTGTTGGCAGAAAGAGGCTGGCAGATATGGCAGTAACAGGAGTGACGCAGATAAAAACACTGGCAATAGAAATGTCCCTATTTATGTGTGGGAGAATCCAGGGAAAAATCAGGCCCACTGTATTACACAACAACACAGTTTGATTTGCAGAAAGAGGGTGGCAGATATGGCACTAACAGGATTGACGCAGATAAAAACACTGGCAATAGAAATGTCCCTCTTTTTTTGGATATGGGAGACAAGGGATTGAATCAGGCCCACTATATCACGGTATAGTTCCTGTGGCACAAAATGACTGACAGATACCACAGACAGCACTCGCACAGATGCACAGGTTTGGCAAGATTATTATCCCTTTATTTTATTTTTTGGGGGGGATATGTGAGACAAGTGATTTAATCAGGCCCACTGCTACACAGTAGGTTTTCTGTGGCAGAAATAATAAAAAAAAAAAGATGCCACACACAGGACTGGCACTAATGCAGATTTGCCAATCTTAATCTCCCACTTTTATTTTTTTTTCTGTGAGAATTAGGAAGAAATCAGGCCCACTGCTACACAGTAGGTTTTCTGTGGCAGAAATTAAAAAAAAAAAGATGTCACACACAGGACTGGCACTAATGCAGATTTGCCAATCTTAATCTCACACTTTTATTTTTTTCTGGGAGAATTAGGAAGAAATCAGCCCCACTGCTACACATTAGGTTTTCTGTGGCAGAAATTAAAAAACAAAAAAAGATGCCACACACACGACTGGCACTAATGCAGATTTGCCAATCTTAATCTCCCACTTTTATTTTTTTTTCTGGGAGAATTGTGAAGAAATCAGGCCCACTGTTAAAAAGTAGGTTTTCTGTGGCAGAAAAACAAAGACAGATGCCACACACAGGACTGGCACTGATGCAGATTTGCCAATCTTAATCTCCCACTTTTATTTTTTTTTCTGGGAGAATTAGGAAGAAATCAGCCCCACTGCTACACATTAGGTTTTCTGTGGCAGAAATTAAAAAACAAAAAAAGATGCCACACACACGACTGGCACTAATGCAGATTTGCCAATCTTAATCTCCCACTTTTATTTTTTTTTCTGGGAGAATTGTGAAGAAATCAGGCCCACTGTTAAAAAGTAGGTTTTCTGTGGCAGAAAAACAAAGACAGATGCCACACACAGGACTGGCACTAATGCAGATTTGCCAATCTTAATCTCCCACTTTTATTTTTTTTTCTGGGAGAATTGTGAAGAAATCAGGCCCGCTGTTAAAAAGTAGGTTTTCTGTGGCAGAAAAACAAAGACAGATGCCACACACAGGACTGGCACTGATGCAGATTTGCCAATCTTAATCTCCCACTTTTTTTTTTTTTTTCTGGGAGAATTGTGAATAAATCGGGGCCACTGTATTAGAGTATATTTTCTGTAGCAAAAAGTGGCTTGAAGAGATATAACCAAAAAAAAAAAAAAAAGGGACTGTACTACAATTACTATCTCCCTACAGTTGTCTCGGAAAAGTATGTCAGGCAGCAATAAAAAGGACTGCTGCACACAAAAGTCAAAAGTGTGGACAAACAAACAAGATAGATAGCTGTGCAGAGATGAAGGAGCAACAGGATTTGTGCTTTGAAAAAAGCAGTTGGTTTGCACAGCGGCGTACACACAGCAACGCAGCTATCAGGGAGCCTTATAACCTACAGAGCTGTTACACAGAAATCGAGCCTCCACTGTCCCAAAAAGAAAAGGTGGTGTTGGACAGTGGAAATCACTACAGCACAAGCGGTTTGGGGCTTTATGTACCCTGCCTAACTCTATCCCTGCTTCTGACGAAGCGGCAGCAACCTCTCCCTACGCTCAGATCAGCAGCAGTAAGATGGCGGTCGGCGGGAATGCCCCTTTATAGCCCCTGTGACGCTGCAGAAAGCAAGCCAATCACTGCCATGCCCTTCTCTAAGATGGTGGGGACCAGGACCTATGTCATCACGCTGCCCACACTCTGCGTGCACCTTCATTGGCTGAGAAATGGCGCTTTAAGCGTCATATGAAATGCGACTTTGGCGCGAAGATCGTGTACCGCATGGCCGATCCCATGCTGGGATCGGGTCGGGTTTCATGAAACCCGACTTTGCCAAAAGTCGGCGACTTATGAAAATGACCGATCCGTTTTGCTCAACCCTAGTTATTAAATTACCGTAGTTAATTTTTTTGCCTCTGATTTTGCATACTCTCTTTTAATACACCACTATTAATGTAATTGATTACTGAAATTGAGATAAATAGATATTATAGGTGATTTTCTAATCTGTACCTGTCAGGCACATAGTGCCCAAACTCTGGTTCACAGAGATGCGCCCAATGCAGGGTTAAGGGATATATATTTTATAATTCTAACTGATCTCCAAGAGTAGGCATCCTGCTATCCAATATTGAGTGGAGCAGTGGTCATGCATGTGTCATGTCGCTCCTGTCACAGTCTATGGGACGGACAGAGATAGCCTAATGCAGAACTTTGCCATCACTGTCAGATTTAGACAATGATTGGAGTGGTTGTGCACATTCTTGACCATTGCTCTTTCTAAATGGAACACATTTGATGTATAAGGTTAATAACATTGACTATATTTAACTATTTAACATTTTTTGATACCGATAGAAGGGCAATAATGTGTGATTATGTATGAGTTCAGGCATCAGGAGTCAGTTTGCGGTACATATTTTGGATTTTATAATACATGGAAATCATAGAGAGTTGGCTTTCATTTGGACCTCTCCTCTTTGATCTAGAATGAAGAGCTACTTTGTATGAGCTATACCTGCATTATACATTGATCACCATACCTTATTATGGCCACTACAAAATATGGCTGCCCACAGCTGATTTTCCTAGGCTTGGGATCTAGAGTGATCAGTCAAAACTCCATAGGGCCACATTCTGATGGGGATTGTCTTTGATGAGAAAAACAATTTAATCATATACATATTCCTATATTGTTGCATTATGGACAAGCCTAAGAAAGTCCTAATTGCCCCTTTTAATATGTCAACTACAAACCAAGGACATAGAGAGTTAGTTGCATTAAAGCAAGGTACACAAGGTTTGTGTCTGTCACACCTGGGCTGTTGTAACATCTGTGACATGATAAGAAATCATTTAAGGAGCTCATGGCTGATGCTATTTTTATTTGATCAGCATGAAAAGCTATTAGCCTTCGAGAAGGAGGTCACTAAAACAGATGGATGGACTTTCAGTAATTTGATTGTAGCACAGTTGAAAGTGTATTATTTTAGACATTTACTTTTTTGAAATAGTAATTTTGTCTTGTTCAGTGTTTTGGTTGACATTAAATGGAATGGGTCAGAAGAAATGAAGTGCCCCAATTAATCATTCTAAGGATTTGACTGTGTTGGTAACATTAAATTATCCATTTAAAGCAATAAAGAGAAAACAGATTCATCTTTGGCTTCATTTACTTTCCGCAATAGAAGGATGAAATAGCAGTATTTGCAAACAGCTTTTATTTTAGAAAACTGGAAGTATAAATTGGATAAGTAGTGTCTTTGACTTGATCTCTACCCATCAATAACTTTATAACTCTAGAATTAATGTGAAAGAACATGATTACATATCATTGCGCTAAAGATGAATTGCCTTATTCAAAAGAATGAAAACTCAATTTTGGCTGCTTATGATAACAAATATGAAATACTAAGCAAATACATAAAGTGATGACAGATCATGAAGGGTGACCTACACACAGTTTTCAGATGTATTAAACTTGAATGTACTGTTTAATGTTGTCCTTAAAAGTATTATTATTGTTCACCCCTATTCACATCAAGCAGCTAATATAATCTTAGCTTTCATTTACTAACAAACCATAGGCTTTAAAAAGGTTTTTCTGTGTCTATATTACCATTGGTATATTCATGGTAATGATCAAACAAATGAAGCTGAGCTTCTGTGAGTTCAGTACTCAGCACAATCCCGACCATGTGTTTGGTGCAGCAATGAACAGGATGCTACTGTATGACACCCATCTATATCACATTGTTGGCCTATTCTTAGGATAAGCTGTTAATATTTTAATCAATGAAACCCCCTTTAATAAACAATATCTGGCGACTTTTATATGTATACCAGTGGTTTAGGATGCCTAGCAGCCAGAAAGGAACAATTTGCATGCCCCAACTACTATAAAAGGAAAAATCAGTGTCTCTCTGTTAGACTCTGGTGGACCTGGTGCATCCATTGCATGCAGATGGTCATTCGTTGGATGCTAAAGTTTCCCTGCAGCAATTAATATAGTGGAAATATGTAGCGGGCTGTATATTCCTTTGATAATAAAGCTAATATGCCTTGGCATTCTTATTGGACATTCATTGGAGATCTTGATAAGCTTCATGCTGTCAATATAAAAATCATAGGTACCAGAATTTTAGATATGAGAGTAAGTTTAAAAGTTTAAAAAGAGAGTCTCTTTTAGGGGTTAAATAGGAATTGGTTAAATGAATTAATTTAATTGAAATATTGCACATTTGTCACTTTTTAAATTCAAGAAATTGTATTTTCATTTATTAAAGGTGTTGTCCAGGCTTAACAGGAAAGTCTGCAGATACTTTTGTGACTTGTGAATTCTCACTTCGTGCACAATATGCGCTGTCAGGATTTGTTGAGTGCTGGCAGTCAGACTGTAAGTATGCGATATGCATACTCTTCGCCACATTCTGAATAGATGTGCGCAGCCTCACTCAATACAAATGAATTGAGTGAGGTCTCACAATCACATTGAGTGACTGCAGACTTTCATGTCAAAGGGGTTGGCCACTACTTTACATGTCCCTTTCATGCAAACTAACTGCCATAGATAAGCACTTGCTTTTCCAAATCCTTCTATAACCTGATCTGCTGTTCTGGTCATTTGAACACTTGTTGAGAATCTCCTGCCTCCAAGATGTCAGGTCAAAATCTCCCTAAGTTCTGGGCTCTGGAAAGTAATAGTAGACATGGCTTGCAATTTGGGTGGGTGTAGCTCCACTCCGCTGTTCCTGCTGTTGATGCTGTAGACACACCTCTACCTACAGCCCCAGCCCCAGTTATATCTGTATGTATAAAGCAGAGTATGTATTCTATCTATATTATTTATCAATCGATAATATATCTATCAATCCATCAGTCAATGAGTGTCAGTAGGGGATAATCTTTATTGGCAGGACTGGTGCCTCGTGCATTACTTCTGTTTCCTCTACCAGTGTTCTATACAAAAGCATGGTGCTGATGTTGTGTGATGCTGGAAGAGAGGTGGGAGGTGTTTAGGTAGAATTATAGGGGGTGGGCACACTGCTAAATTACATCTCAGTTCAAGGAATGATGGGAAATATAGTCAGAATGGAGTATAGTAATTTGTAGGAGTGATGGATGTTACAGCAGAGGGTTAGGGTAGTGGACAACCTCTTTAATTAGCAATTCAGTATTTGGTATTCACTAAAAGTTTATTTTCTTAAAATTTCAAGTTCTCTATAAAACAATGAGATTTGAAAAATATTCAAAAAAGTAGCAATGTTTACAAAAAGGAGAGGACATATTTTTTAAAGGACATCAAACTAGTAAGCATGTTGTACTGAGATTCAGCAGGGAGGGTAAAAAACACCTCTATTCTAAATCCGGAAAAAATGCCTTTATTGTATCATAAATTTCAGCAACCTACAAGCCTTCAGGCAGAAAACCTACATGTCCAATAGTGACAACCAATGGTCTGCTGGTTAAGGAGTCATGAGAATATCTACTATCTCTAGGTGGTAGTTGATAAATCATCTCAAACACCACAAAAAAATGTACAGGTCATTATTAGGATATGTCTGCACTATAGTTGTGTCTTTTCTTCTGGCAAAATAATGCAAATTCAATTTGTGACAATGACATAATTAGGTCCTTTTGGTTGCATGCTTGCTTCTGTCATTTTGATGGAGAGTATTGAATGTAGTGTTTTTTGTCTGTTAAATCTGCCTAAACTACTGATGAAAGCTCGTGTCAACGCAGCCTAAGAACACGTCATTTATCTACTAACATATATGCTTAACTTTTTCTCTGCAGTTTGACATGCAAAGAATAACACTGGAGGAATTAAAGCACATTCTTTACCACGCATTTCGGGATCATTTAACAATGAAGGACATTGAAAACATAATAATAAATGAAGAGGAAAGTTTAAACGAAAATTCTGGGAACTGTCAAACAGAGTTTGAAGGAGGTAAGAATTGATATTTGCCTAGTAAAATTGTATACAATAAAATATTCCAGCAACAGCACAAATCAGATTATAAATTCTAATTAACATTAGAAATGACAAATGTAATTGCAAATCATTCAACAATTGATTTTGTGAACTATTGATGACAGGGTATGAAGGATGTCTTGTGTATGGTACATATTGCTGTTTGCAGCAGACATGCTGCATTATTAAAAATAAGTGAACCCTTTATCTCTGTTGATTATCTAAATTTTGAAATGCATTATTAGGACATCTGACCTATATATGTATTTAGCTATGTACACTTTTTCGTCATCTACATGATCCATTCAATAAACCGTTATTCTTTGTGTGTAACCCTGACATTACTGAAATCAAACTACTGACTAGACCCAGTGGCAAAACTAGATGCTGGAGGGGTTTCTGCCCAAGATGCTGTTAGGTGCCAACAAGTCAAAACCAGAGTTTTTAAACAGGGGAATAATTAAGTTAACTAAATCTTTATCCTTGTTAAAAAAAAGACCAAGTTGTCAGATATTTATGGCATTGGCTTATCCACAATAATTTGAAAACAAAGGCTTAGATTTGTTAAAATTTAACTTACTCAATTTTTTTCCCATTAGATGGATCCTTGATCCCATTGAAATGGGCAGGTTTGACCAACCTCAGTCTAATGTGTATGACCACCTCGTATTAATTATTGGTAACTGAAGTCAAGTTCAATAGACCCAGGCATTGTAGTCATAAAGCAGAGGCTATAATTTAATCTGAGATCAACCAATTATTCAGCAATTTAACCTTTTAGTAAAATGAATTAGTATAAGATGTCCTTATGGAATGAAAAACATCTAAAGTAAAAAAAAAAAAGAGTTTAACATTTTTGGAACCAATCAAGATTAATCCACAGTACCATATTTGGCCATTCCAAATATGAATGGATTACCTATATAATAAGTTCTCACTCTTAATGGAATTAAACAGTATTTAACATTACTTTTCGGTTTTATATTATACAATATGTGATTACATCATTTTGCTGTATGCAAGCAATTAGAAAAAAATAGGTCAAACATATATCGCCATTCTATCAGAAATTTTTTTGAATAAATTCAATGTAAGAATTGGAATGATGCCAATTTTAGATCGGACTCATATGTGAAGTTGTAGGATGTAGGAATTGGACACATTTAGTTTTGTAACTGCTAAGCTGCTGAATACCTAAATTAAAAATTTCAGTTAGAGATAAGATGAACACATCAATATAAATGGTGTCCTTCTGGAACCCTGAATTTTATCCAGCCTCAGGAATTCATCATCCATCTGTAACTACCATATTTTTCACTTTATAAGATGCTCCGGATTATAAGACGCACCCCAAATTTTGAGGAGAAAAATAGGATTTTTTTTTTATAAAATGGTGGTGCTTCTTATAATCCATGTGTCTTATTGCTTTCCGGGGGTGGTGGCTGCGGTGAAGCAGAGTCCCAGGGTCACTGCTGGAGGGGGCAAGAAAGGGGTGATGCTGCAGGCCTCAAGCTGGGATGAAGGGGTGTATGGCAGTGCTGCTGATGTCTGGTGCTGCTGCCTGGTGCTTTGCGGGTGATTCCAGTGCTCAGCGGCGCTGCGGGGGAGTGTTCGTCGGTCCAGCTGCGGGTGTCCGGTGCTGCTTCCCGGTGATCTGCTGGTGTCTCCGATGCTGCGAGTGCCCGGCCGACGCTGCCCAGTCCTGCTGCGGCAGTCTTTGCTGCTGCCAGGGCTCTGCCGACATTTTCTGAAAGGCCAGAGCCCCAGAAGTCCCATGATTTCCTGTGTGGTGGACTCCGGGAAAATGGCTGATGGGGGAGTGGCGCATGTGCAGATGGAGATCTCGGCACCGAGATCTCGAGAGATGAGATTTCAGCACTGAAATATCATCTCTCGAGATCTCGGTGCTGAGATCTCCATCTGCTCATGTGCCACCCCACCCGGCAGCCATTTTACTGGAGTCCACCACACAGGAAACCATGGAACTGCCAGGAGACTGGAGACTGCCGCAGCAGCATCGGGCAGTGCTGGCCGTGCACCCGCAGCATTGGAGACACCAGCAGGGCACCGGGCAGCAGTGCCGGACACCCACAGTAGCACCACTGGACACCGGATTGATTGAAGAAAGTTTGGTTAGAGCGAGACCGATCAGTAAAGAGTTGCAGCAGTCAAGACGAAGATGAATAAGAGCGACAGTGAATGTTTTTATAGTTTCAAAGGTGAGAAAATGTTGAATGTTGGAGATGTTTTTAGGATGTAGGTAAGATGAGCTAGTGAGTGATTGAATATAGGGAATAAAGGAAAGTATAAAGGAAAGTTCTGTGTCAAATATGACCCAAAGACAGCTAAAGTGCCACTTGGGAATAATGGTTTAACCACCCAAGGTAATTGCAATATATGGTATAGGTAGGTTAGTAGAGGGAGGAAACAGGAGAAGTTCAGTTTTGGAGAGATTCAGTTTCAGATAGAGGGAGGACATGGTGTTAGAGACAGAGTACAGACAATCCTTAGTATTTTGTATTAAGGTGGGGGTGATGTCAGGAGGAGAGGTGTATAATTGGGTGTTATCAGCATAAAGATAATACTAGACACTATTCTGCTGATGGTTTGTAAAATAGCGGTGGTGTTTGGAAAGAAAAGTAGGGGGTGTAGGACTGAGCTTTGATGAATCCTGATAGTAAGGTCAAAAAGAGAGGATCCGGCAAAAGATACAGTGAAGGAGCGGTCAGAAAGTTATGAGGAGATTCAGGAGAGCACAATGTCCTCGAGACTGATAGAGCGGAGAATTGTCATTCTCAGTGTCAAATGTGGCAGAAAGAGCCAGGAGAAACAGCAGGGAGTAGTGGTCAATGGATTTTGCTGTTAATTGGTCATTACAGACTTTGGTAAGGGTAGTTTCAGTAGAGTCTAAAGAGTGGAAACCAGATTGTAAAGGGTCAAGAAGAAAGTGATCTGAGAGATAGTGTATCAGAGGAGAGTTCCAGAGTTTAAAGATAAATGAAGATTAGAGACAGATCTGTAGTTATCAGCACAGCTCTATTCAAGGGATCCTTTTTTAAGTATAGCGCTATGATGGCATGTTTGAATTAAGAGGGAAAGATACCAGAACAATGAGAGAGGTTAAATATTTTAGTTAGGTAGCTAGTGACAGCTGGGGAGAGAAACTGGAGGAGATGTGACTGAATAGGGTCACTGGTGCAGATTGTAGGGGAGAAAAAGCAAGAAGTCTGGTCAATTCTTCTGTGACAGGCTCAAGATGTAAAGTGAGCTTGAGGTACGGGAAGGGGATCAAGGTTCTGAGGGGATTCTGCAAAAATGTCCTCACAGATGTAGTTGATTTTTTGTATGAAATAAGTGGCTAGATTGTGAGTGCTGAGGTTGGAGACTGGAACCTGTACTTTAGGACTCAGGAGGTAATGGAAGGTTTTAAAAAGTTGTTTTTGATTGTTGGCTAGTGATGACTTGGTTCATGTGAAATTTCGTTGGTTTGAAATAAAAAAAAAATTGGTCTCCTCCAGGTGTAGAAATTTTGATGTTCAAAAATTGAGCATTGTCATATATACTGTAGAACTTGTTTTGTATAATATGTTGTCTCTTTGTAATAAAAGCAAAAATTGTCCTACCTGTGTAGAAATAGAAATAGAATATTGTCATGTATACTCTAGATCTTTGTATGTGAGAAATTTTGACTATCTGAAATAAAATTTGGTATGGCACACGTACAGAAATTTGGTCCAACATTACTCAGTCCCCAGCCTCAACTATTTCTCTAGTTGTGGCATCCCGCCTTGTACCAGCATGTGGCCAGGAACATCACCCATGCTCTTACCAAAGCAGTTACTGGGATTGGCCACTTAACAGCTGACAAGTGGACAAGCGCTTGTGACCAGGAACGATACATTTCCCTGACTGCACACTGTGTGAACATTGTGGAGGCCGGTGCCTGGCACGGTACATGTTCTACCGACACCAAGCATTACTTCTATCAGGGTTTCCTTCACCTCCTATACCAGTTCCTGCAACCCCTCCTGCTTCTCCTCAACCTCCATCTTCAATGTGGTATCTCAGAGCACGTCGTCCACATCAGCCAGAACCTGGAAGCTTTGCAGCACTACTCAACAAACCGGAAACAGGTTCTGCTGAAGCTAATTTGTCTAGGAGACAAACCGCACACCACAGCAGATTACTTAAAGGAACAACAGTCCAGATAGATCTGTTTTTTACCACTGAACCTCCAACCAGGCGCGGTCGTGTGTGAGCCTAACCGGGTGACAGATGAGAAGCTTGGGAAGCTCACACATGTGCCATGCTTGGCACATGACCTCAACTTGGTAGTCCATTGACTCCCATTATACTCTTTATTTGAAGTGAGCATCCAAGCATTAGGAATTGCTCAGTTTGAGAAAAGAGCATCCAAGCATTTTAGTGCATTTTCATCTCTAGTCCATAAGATTTTTTCATTGTGGTTTATTTATATTTTTTAGATGCAGAATGAGCTAAAGTCTCATTTTCGTTATTGGTGGTACATTGTCCACTAAATAACACAATTATGCTATTTATATGTATGGCTTTTTTGTAAAAAAAAAATGGTTATTTTATTGATGAAAAGATTTAGAATTTTTTTCATTTTGTGTGTTTTTTTTTACATCTTTAGAGCTTTTTTTTACTCTGTCCCTCTATGGGACATGAATACTTTTCACTTTGATAATTGTTCTTATACACAGCAGTACTCATATACTGCTGTACATTATACCAGTTTTTCACTGAAACAGCCTGTTAGAACCTGCTGATGGCTGGGCCTATCAGGCCACTGTACCCTGGGATCATTATGTCCTTGGGTTGCATTAGGACCTAACACCCATTGCAATTGTGATTGCTGGGTGCTGATAGGGTTCAAGAGGTAGCTCTCTCTATTTTTTAACTATCTACAGTACATGCCATTGTCATGATTGACAAAAGCATTTTAGGGTTAAACCCCTTCCCAATGTATGATGTTCAGTTACGTCATATGTTGGGTTCCTGACTTGATGCGGGCTCATGAGCCAAGCCCAAATCTTCCCCAGCAGATCATGACTAAATTATTCAGCTATCATCACAGCCACAGGGGGAGTGAGGCTGTTAACCTGTTAAATGTTAAATGTATGCCGACAAGGGACAGAACCATGATGTGATCATGGGGCCCTGATCGGTTGCCATGATGGCCAGCGGTCTGCTTAAGACTTCCGTGGTTGTCATGACAGTACTCCTGAGAAAGCCAGTGCATAGGAGACCCTGATTTTCTCTATACATGCACTGTTATGTATAGTAAAAGCGATCAGATAATTGCAGGTTCATGTCCACTAAGAATACTTTAACACATCCGTCGGTACAGGGCCGTCGCAAACCATCGGCCCGATGTACCGACGGACGTTGTGCTAAATTTAGCACAACATGGGCAGCGTATGCAGTCTTACGACGCATCCGCTGCCCAGTGTGATGAGCGGGGAGGAGGGGCCACGCATGCGCTGTCGGAAAAAGCGGAACCGACGGACAAAAAAACATTACATTGAACTTTTTTTGTGCCTCGCGGCCGCCAAAAACACGACGCATCCGTCGCACGACAGATGCGACATGTGGCCATACGTAGCAATGCGTCGCTAATGCAAGTCTATGGATAAAAAAAAGGCATCCTGCGGGCAACTTTGCAGGATGCGTTTTTTCTCCAAAACGACGCATTGTGACGTACATCACATGACGCAAGTGTGAAAGTAGCCTTAGGGCTCTAACAAATATAGTTAAATTGAAAAAAATGTTTTTTAAGATATGAAAAAAATCTTAAAGTTCAAATCATGCCATTTTTGCCCAATTAAAAATTAAGCAATTAAAATAAAAAAAAAATGAACATTTGATATCGGTGCACTCTTGAAATTCTGATCTATCAATATTTAAAATAAATTAAATTAATCCGAGTAGTAAACGGTGTAATGAGAAAAAAAATTAAAACACCAGAATTATATTTTTTTGGCTGCCGCAATATTGCAATGGAATGCAATAAGAGGCGATCAAAACATCATATCTACCTGGAAATGGTATCAGTAAAAACATTAGCTCAGGGTCTTGGAAGAAGGGGAGGAAAAATGAAAATGAAAAAATGGAAATTGGCCATGGCGTGAAGGGGTTAAGTGGTTCTGATCGATTCTAAAGCCATTTGGTTCCATTGCAGTAGGGTGTCAGCATGGTGTGCTGCCAATATCCACAACATTTTCCTCTACCGGGAGGTGCTTTTCACTCAATTCCAAGTGGCAGTGAGCTTTAAGGCTCTTTATTGACCATTGTTAAAAGGCGTATTGATGGTTTTAACCACTTACATGTAAAGCTACACTGTCATAGTTATTATTACTAATTAGTACTGCAATATTTTCACTGCTTCATAAATTTTTAAGTATTTGGTAAAATCTTAACTTTAGGAGTTGAGTGTTATTGATGGGAAGTCAGGAGGTCGGTCCTGTCTACCTACATACATAATGTTTGTATAAGTGTGCATACTGCATAACATTTATGTTATACAGCTTTCAATTACTGCGTGTATTTTGATTTATTGGAAAAATTTGAAAACTGCAAAAGTTCAAGCATGTTGACCTAGACTAACATATAGGATAGCTCATCAATATGAGATTGGCACCAGATACACCCATTAATCCGCTAATATCTGCTTTGGTAGCAGTCTGATGTAAACACTGTACAAAGTGTAATACATCTGTTTCATATATTATTTAGTGGCTGCTGTTGAGTTCTGCAGTTTAATTATAATTCTCTTGAATGCTCTGCCAACGATATACTGATGACTTATCCTATGGATATCAATATGTTAGACCTGGACAAACATTTTAATGCTTCTACTGATTCACCACTATACATTTTTATTGTTAGAGCTTATGTGACTGCACTTTAGTATGTGTATTACTCCCACACTGACTGTGGGACCTATATTTTTTTTAACTTATATCTATGATGTCATAAGTTTGAGTTATTAGGCCAGTTGTCAGGCCATGACTTGTGGCCATAATATACATTAGGTTTGTCTGAATGAGCCCTTACGGAGTACTAAGCACAGTTCCCAAAAAACATGACATGAGTTGACTTATTAATAAGTACATTAGAATGTATTCATAACAGTAGCTGCAGTTTAGTGGTAAAGTAATATATTTTATATTCAAAATATTATTTTTCTAAAACAACTTTAGTCTAAAGGTAGTAATAATCTTCATATAGACGGCAGATATGTTGCAGCTGCTAATACTATTTCACTTTATTAATTGACAATTTTTAGGATATCCTGAATACATTTTTTTTTACTAAGGTAAGACCTGTAAGACCTTTAGTGTCTATAATGAAAATTAAATAAAACACGAATTAAGCTTTAGAATAGTTCACTTCATCATTGTTAACAGGCTTATAAGATTATTTATCTTTATCTTAATCAATATACTAAGAAAAATATTTTGGTACCATTCAATTATCTTTGGATTTTACAAAAGTAATACATTCGACTTTAGTGACAATTTCAATGATATGTGCAGCACTTAAAAATACAATCAATGAAATGCATGAGTGAAGTTCATGTACTATGTAAAACGCTATCTATATTCTGTGCATGTTCATTTTTTAGCAATGTGTTTATTCTACCAAGGATTTTCCTGACTTGATTGATTATTTCATTGTTGCAAAGGGGTTAAAATGCTTTTAAATTTTCTTTTTAAAGATGTAATAAAGGTGTTAAATAACATGTCAGATAGTGTAGTGATGGAAACCTCACTGTAAGTAGAGCAGTATAATTTTTATTTGGACGGATGAGATACATCCTGCAACTTCAAACTGGAAGTGATGGTAGCTACAGTAGATCATGGAAAAATCAATTTATGACAGATAGGAAATATTTTAGAAGTTCAAACTAACCTTTATACAAACTCAACAAAAATAACTAAATTGAATTGGATTTCATCCATACGTCCTTTGTAGTTTGAATTAATATATATTGTATTGTATTACAATAAATTCTGCAGTTAATGGTTTATATACAAGACAGAGACAAAGGCCTAGATTCATCAAGACCTGCGTTGTTCACACCGGTCTTGATTTAGAGACATGTAAGAGTGACATACCCTTGATTCATTAAAAAGTGCCTCTTAATCCCTTTACAACCTTGGGATTTTCCCTTTCGCATTTTCGTTTCTGGCTCAACTTCTTCCCAGCGCCATTACTTTTTTTTTTTGTCTGTTTTTTTTTAATTGGTTTTACTATTTAGTGTACTGGAAAGTAGGAAAACTCATTTAAATGTTGACAACCAAATCCACAGTTCTCAGTTAGCCGTTTTCCAATCAGACTAATTTAGTTTATATTTTGATACATCTGATATTTCTGAACATAGAGATACCAAATATGTGTATTTTTTATTGTTTTATTTTGAGTGGGGCAAAAAGGGGGTGATTTTAACTTTTATATTTTCTTAATATTTAAAAAAAAATGTTTTACTTCCTTCAATAGTCTTCTTAGGAGATTTGAAGCTGCAATCATTCAATCGCTTGTTCGACACATAGCAGGTAGTGTTGAGCGATACCGTCCGATACTTGAAAGTATCGGTATCGGAAAGTATCGGCCGATACCGGCAAAGTATCGGATCCAATCCGATACCGATACCCGATACCAATACAAGTCAATGGGACTCAAGTATCGGACGGTATTCCTGATGGTTCCCAGGGTCTGAAGGAGAGGAAACTCTCCTTCAGGCCCTGGGAACCATATTAATGTGTAAAAAAAAGAATTAAAATAAAAAATATTGCTATACTCACCTCTCCGACGCAGCCGGGACCTCAGCGAGGGAACCGGCAGCGTTGTTTGTTTAAAATTCGCGCTTTTACTTGGTTACGTGAGGTCCCGGCTTGTGATTGGTCAGGGCGGCCATGTTGCCGGGACGCGGACCAATCACAGCAAGCCGTGACGAAATTACGTCACGGCTTGCTGTGATTGGTCCGCGTCCCGGCAACATGGCCGCCATTAACCAATCACAAGCCGTGACGTCACGGGAGGCTGGACATGCGCGTATTTTGAAAAGCGCGCGTGTCCAGCCTCCAGTGACGTCCCGGCTTATGATTGGTCACGGCGCCATGTTGCCGGGACGCGGACCAATCACAGCAAGCCGTGATGAAATTACGTCACGGCTTGCTGTGATTGGTCCGCGTCCCGGCAACATGGCCGCCATTAACCAATCACAAGCCGTGACGTCACGGGAGGCTGGACACGCGCGTATTTTAAAAAGCGCGCGTGTCCAGCCTCCAGTGACGTCCCGGCTTGTGATTGGTTAATGGCGGCCATGTTGCCGGGACGTCACTGGAGGCTGGACACGCGCGCTTTTCAAAATACGCGCATGTCCAGCCTCCCGTGACGTCCCGGCTTGTGATTGGTTAATGGCGGCCATGTTGCCGGGACGTCACTGGAGGCTGGACACGCGCGCTTTTCAAAATACGCGCATGTCCAGCCTCCCGTGACGTCCCGGCTTGTGATTGGTTAATGGCGGCCATGTTGCCGGGACGTCACTGGAGGCTGGACACGCGCGCTTTTCAAAATACGCGCATGTCCAGCCTCCCGTGACGTCCCGGCTTGTGATTGGTTAATGGCGGCCATGTTGCCGGGACGTCACTGGAGGCTGGACACGCGCGCTTTTCAAAATACGCGCATGTCCAGCCTCCCGTGACGTCACGGCTTGTGATTGGTTAATGGCGGCCATGTTGCCGGGACGCGGACCAATCACAGCAAGCCGTGACGTAATTTCGTCACGGCTTGCTGTGATTGGTCCGCGTCCCGGCAACATGGCCGCCCTGACCAATCACAAGCCGGGACTTCACGTAACCAAGTAAAAGCGCGAAATTTAAACAAACAACGCTGCCGGTTCCCTCGCTGAGGTCCCGGCTGCGTCGGACAGGTGAGTATAGCGATATTTTTTATTTTAATTCTCTTTTTTACACATTATTACATTAATGTTGTTGCGATACCCGATACCCGATACCACAAAAGTATCGGATCTCGGTATCGGAAATTCCGATACAGCAAGTATCGGCCGATACCCGATACTTGCAGTATCGGAATGCTCAACACTAATAGCAGGGCTTCATCCCTGCCATGTGTAGCAAGAATGATCATCTCCTATAAATGCCAGTCAAGGGCCAGCGGTCATAGGAGATATGCAATGACAAGCATGGGAGTCTTCTGCAGAACCCCGTTGGTCATGCCAACCTGTCGGTGCCCCGCAATCATGTGACGGGGGCATCGGTTTGTGACGAGCTTCTGGTAAGTGTGAGTTAAATGCTGCTGTCAGAGATTAACAACAGCATATCGTGATTCCACCCAAGATTGTTAGGAGCACATGACAGCTGATCAAATCAGCAGCTGTGTGCCTGAAAAGATGCAGGCTCAGCGCCGGAGCCTGCATCAAATGCTGCTACATGACCTATGATGTATCCAAAAATGTAACAACTTTTCAAAGCGTTTTAACTAATTTGATGAATATAGGCCTAAGACTCTATCCTCTGTGATGCTCTTGTCCAGTCATTTTGTATTCTTTTACTCATTGAAATATATTTTTTTCTGCAAGACTACTGGTGTATTAACAATTTTGAGCAATATTTTTGCAAATGTAGAGAACGTCAGTAATATGCAATATAGCACTCAATTTTTAAGATAACTGCCAAACCACCTATTCTTAAACTACAGACCCCCATTTACTTTCCACAAAATTCTTGAATCTGACTATGATTAAAAATGAGTAAAAAGATTCAATTTTAGTTATTTCTATACTCTCAAAAGGAAATGTTAAGATTCTCTGCAAAGTGATACTGTCAAAGCTTTTATTTAAACTTAAGTTTTGTCCATGTTTAATCTTTAACTCTAATATTGAACTTTAGAAATGCCAATGCACAATATAACTTGCTCTATTGAGCATCACACTTTTTTCTGCTTTTTTAAATAACCAATTAGCATTTCAGCAAGGATGAGCTAAAAGAGCAATGAGTGTTATAAATGGGTCTTTACAATCATTTATGAATATTATATTATAAATCATAATATTCACAAGGCAATGATTATTTGCACCAAGAAATGTATTTATATTTTAAAACAATTTAATAGTAAGTTGATTAAATAGTGGAGCTAGATCCAATTGGTGCTGTTAACCATTTAAATGTTGATGTTAGTCTGTGATAACAGTATTTAAATTGATCAATTGCATGGTGCCATTGTTCCAGCATCCATGCACACCCCCATGATGCAATAATTGGACTACGATAGCTGAGGAGCTAATGGCTGGGCTTTATAGGAAAGCAGTACATTTACTATATGCATTATAAATTTACTATATGCACCATAAAAATATAGTTCAAGTTTTCACATGATTAAGCTCATAATCCATAGGGCGACTTAAAATCATCCTCTTTTCCCATTTCAGAAATAATGACATTTGAAAAAATGCAAAAAAAAACCCATTGTATTACTTGCTGTACCTCCGCAAACAAAATATAAAAAAAAACTATCAAAGGATTGTATGTACTCCAACATGATATAATTATAAACATCAGCTTGCCATGCAATAAAACAAATCCTCATACAAGTGGGTCAACAGAAAAAAAAAATCTGAAGTTCTCAAAAAGATATGTTTTTTAGGCAATTTAGTCCAATTCATTTATGCTCAAGTAAATAACAATGGTTTTAAAACAACATAATGATGGCAATAGTTATGAAAAGCACTAATTTGGACCTATGTAGAACCAATGTACTGAAACAATATATACTAAGATAGTTAAGTGCAGTTTATGATCATTAGTGCAAAATAACACCACAATTGTTATGTAACGTATCAATAATAAATGACAGTTATAGAACCAGCGCAATTCAAACATGTATAGTATATGTATAAGAAGACATGCGCCCCTTCACTCGACCCTCATTTCGCTCTGCTAATTCTGGGGTCGTGTCTGGGGGAGGGGAGTTGTTACTTTTAACATACCCGGGACAAATAAGAAGCAAACAAGTGTTAGTGTGACCTATCATCTTCCAAGAGCTATTGGCCAATCGTAAGGTGATCCATCAGTGCATATGATTATTGCGGTGCATTCGATGCCGATATCACCACATAGCAAGGTGACTTCCGGTCCATGGCCATGATAGAATGCATGGATTCAGTGGCGCCAAAGTAGTTGGATGCCGAAAACCATTGTCACTGGTTGCCATGAACCACAAGTCAGACGTGTTTAGCGCGGCTAGCGCATGCTCACAATTATAGCAAAACTCACAATTTAAACTAAAAGGTTTCTTGGGACAAACTATTCTTTATTAGGTAAGAATAATATTGTAAACTCAGACTGGGATATTGAGCAGCATAAAGAATCTAGAATAATTACTTCAAATAAATAATAATAAATAATTATTGAAACAAAGGAATGCTAATTTGATATTATGTGGTAGTTCAAACCAAATGGCAGTGTTGCCACGGTGAGAATTATGCAGAGATATAGTATTAGGTGAATATAGTTCCAATGCAGTATAAAGTGCATAAGATTAAGATAAGAATGCTATTTCATTGCTTTTTATTTTACGCACTTACAGTGGGGGAAATAATTATTTGATCCCTTGCTGATTTTGTAAGTTTGCCCACTGACAATGACAATGACAATCTATTTGGGTGATATATAAGCATTGCATACAATATTTTTGAGAAATGTTTGCTCTGTTTAATTTATCATACTGTGAATTACATATACGGGAGTATTGGTTATAATGTTTTATAATATACCTCTCTCTATGATCTGCTCTGACACAGAGAAACTAAAAGCAGTTTAGATTTTGGTCTGTCAGTAGATTTATTATCTGCCTGATTCCGGATTTCATTAGTTATCCATCTTGTTTTTAATTAATCTCTCTTTATCTCAGTTTTATCCTGTGGGATTAGCTTAGCTTTGCAACAGACTCAACGATCCATTGCAGGGAGCGTGGTAAACCATGTAGAGACAGAAGCATCACGATAATGTAGCCTTGTGATAAAATAGATCATTTTAAATAAATTATAGGAATGGGAAGGTAGAGTTCAGGTCCCGATGCACATGTAGGGGTGCCCTATTATAAGGGTCTGTCTAAAACTTTGTAGTGCCTTATAGTTTAAAATGTATGCCACTTTGTCTGAATATTTTATTTACAAAGCATGGATTTAATCATGTATTTTTATTATTATAGGACAAATATTTTAAGTATACATGTAATAATGGTTGTTAATATATGTGATGTTACTAAAGAAAGCAAAAATACTTATTCCTTACTTTGTTATATCTAATAAATTGGTATAAAGTATGACAGCATGCAAATTGTGACAATGCACAGTTAATAAAATGTTCAACCTATGACATCAAGGCAAGATGGTTTTTTATGGATTTTGCTACACTGATTGCACACTTTTAGTCTCATAAGTAGTTGTTTATACCTTTTAAAGAGAATTTTTAATCAGAGTTTTGCTACCCTATCTGAGAGCTGCATAATCCAGGGCCAGAGACGCTGATTCCAGTGTAGCATCACTTAATAAGCTGCTTGCTGTGATTTTGATAAAATCACTGTTTTATGTGCCGCAAAACTACCAGTTATCTAATGCCGAGCTCTATATAACCCTGCCCCCCAACACTGGCAGCTTTCTGCCCAGGTACAGTGTACACAGAGATCTGCCAATCAATGGTGGGAGTGGAATATTCAGTCCCTGACTACCTTGGAGCATGGTTACTAGTCCTCTAATAATGAACTCCAGCTAATAATACAATGATTTTATCAAAACTATACTAAGCATCTCAGTAAGTTATTCATCACTGGAATCAGGGTCTCTGTCTCTGCATTAGGCTGCTCTCAGATAAAGTGGCAAAAACCTGGTGACTGATTTAATTTATTTTGAAACAATTTGTTTAAGTTAGTTACATTTCACAGAGAAAGGCTGCATGCAAAGTTTCTCCAGCTTTGACCTTGACAAGATGCACCAAATTCATCATAGTAGATTTTTATTGCAGAGTCAGATTGAGCAAGATCAGAACCCAGTGCACGGACTGGCCAGTGGTTCTCTCCACCGTGAGCATGACGGCTGTATAGAAATACATGAAGCTATCACTATGGAACGGAGAGCAGCAGCCGGTCTGTACACTGCGTTCCGATCTCGCTCCAGTTTATATGGAGCTGTCTCACTCTTCTCTTAGAAATATTTGTCAAGCTTTATGTCATCTCTTGGTTGGTTTATTTTAGATCAATGTATTGTTGCAAAAACTTTAATCTAAGCCAAAATGCAAGAATTTATAAACATATTCCATACAAAGAAAGCTTGATATTCACCAAAATATAAAAAAAATATCCAGCAGTTCTATTGAAAGAATTCTTTTAATGTTTGATCTATTTACAGTAGCGCTTGATGAGTGAATTGCCACACTGTACATTGCACAGTCCCAATGCCCAAACTGTTGTCGATAAACACAATCAGAAGCTACAAAAGTTGGTATCGGAAGTTTAGATGCCATGGTCAAAGTGTTTGACAGAGAGTGGATGCTAACTCTCTCAGTCCATATTTACTCCCCCTCCCCCAATGAAATCATCATAAGGGTGTCTTCTGCAGTAGGGTGAAACAAATGCCTCAAGGATGCTATAATTGCAAGGCTAAAAATGATAAATAAAAAGTGTTATAAAAAATTATAAAATAAAAATAAATAAAAATATTTCACTAATATACCTTTTTTATGTAAAAAAAATCTGTAAGAGTGTCACACTACTTAACCCCTTCAGTCAATGTAATAAAAAAAAGCGTGGCAAACTATGCTTTTTCATCATATCACTGGAAAAAAAGCAGAATAAAATGTGATCAAAAAGACGAATACAAGGAAAAATGATATAACTGAAAATGTCATCTTGTCCGACAAAAAACAAGCTGCCATACAGCTTCATCAGCAGAGAAATTAAAAAGTTATAGCTCTCAGAATATAGACATGCAAAAATAATTACTTCTTCTATAAAGCTTTTTATTGTGTAAAAGTGCCAAAATATAAAAAAAGACATAAATGAGGTATCTCTGTAATCGTACTGACACGAAGAATAAAGTGGCTTTATCAATTTTACCACATGCGAAACTACATTAAAAAAAACAATTCCTGAATTGTTGTTTTTTGTTCATTTTGCCACCCCAAAAATAGGAATACAAGGCAATCTAAAAAAAATGTCATGTGCCTGAAAATGGTATAAACAAGGCCTCACATGACTGTCGGCAGAAATATGGAAAAATTATAGCTCTCAAAATATGGCGATGGAGAAATTAGTTTTTGGAAAAAATAGCGTATTTTAGTGTGTGACAGCAGCCAAACATTAAAAAATATAAACTTTGTATCACTGTAATCACATCTATCGAAAGAATAAAGTCATTTAATCACTTATGCCGCATGAGGAACAACATAAAAAATAAATAAAACCAATTCTTCACCTGCTGTTGATTTGTTCATTCTGCTCACATTTTATCATGTGCTCTGCATGGAGCGCTTACACCGGGGTTTTCATGTAAATCACTGAAACACATGATTTAGATGGAAACCCCGGTGGAAGATTTCCTATAATGAGGCAGACTGAGGCACTGTGGATGCTGTCTGGCCTATAATCCGGCGGTGTCCGTCTTTTTAAGTGTGCATAAAAGTGCCATCAGCCACAGTTTTATGCACTTCTGAAAAAAAGGACACTTCTTAACAGAGGCCAGCAGAGTCCAGAGTAACTCTGCTGCTTCATCATGGTGAATGGATCCCTCAGGTGTTTCATCTGAATCACGACATTTGGAAATTTTGATGGAAACCCTGATGCAAGTGCACAACGAAGAGTGCCTATTACATGTGATTCCCAAGTTATGTAAAACGTTCCCAACAGAAGGTTCAATGCAATGCACAAAATAAGCAATTCCCCACTCAGGTCCATCATCTGTGAATGGAAATATGGGGGGATTCCATGTTACTGGTAGTACACAGGCTCTGGAAAAGCGCTATGCCCCCACACCACCCCAAATAAATCCAGCGAATTCTGCACTACCAAATTCCAAGTGCCCCCTCGCAACTGAGCCCCATAGTGTACCTAAACCACATTTAGCTTACACATATATGTCAGGGGTATAATTACCAAAATGGGATCACTTGAGGGGAGTATTCTGCTCTTCTAGCACTTAGGGGCTCTGTATATGGTGTCGTCAAACTGTTCTGGGAAAATCTGCGAACCAGAAGGCATATATCTCTCCATCCCAGTGCTGTACAGCCACATATCAGGTATTGCCACGTTCAGCAGAAATTGTGGGATATATTTTGGTGCTATTTTTACCCATTTCCCCTTGTGAAAATTTAAAATCTGCGGCTAAGACAAAATTTTTGTGGTAAAAATGTAATTATTTTTTCTTCACTGCCCATTGGTAGAAAAAATTATGACATACCTGTGGTGTCAATATGATGACTGCACCCCTAGATTAATTAATTTAGAGATGTAGTTTGTAAAATGGGGTCACTTATGGGGGATTCTGCAATTCTGGCACTTCGGGGGTTTTAGTAGTAAAATCTGCCCTGTAATATAGGTTACCGATTACATGTAGGGTATTGGCACAATCGGGAGAAATTGCACAAACTGTGAGCTGCATGTTTTTCCTATTTAACCCTTATAAAAATTAAACATTTGGGGCTAAAACAACATTTTAGTGGTGAAAATGTAATTATTCTTTCTTTACCTGAGGCACATTTCTGTGAGGCACATGTGGGGTTAACATGCTCACTGTACCCCGAGATTAATTAATTGAGAGGTGTAGCTTGTAAAATGACATCATTTATGGGGATTTCTGCTGTTCTGGCACCTCAGGCTCTGCCAAATTGAAATGGCACGCTCAAACCATTCCAGTAAAATCTGAACTTCAATATGGCATTTCTTCCCTTCTAAGCTTTGCACTGTGCCTCAATCATAGTTTTTGACCATATATGGGGTATTGGCACACTCAGGAAAAAATGCACAATAAAATTGTACAGTGCATTTTCTCATGTTACCCTTGTAAAAATAAAAAAAATGGGTCTAGAAGACCATTTTTGTGACAAAAATGTGATTTTTTTGATTTTCATGGCTCTACGTTATAAACTTCTGTGAAGCACCTGTGGGTTCAAGGTGCTCACCACACATCTAGATATATTCCTTGAGGGGTCTTGTTTCCACTTGTGGGGTTTTTCACTGTTTAGACACATCAGGTGCTCTCCAAATGCGACAAGGCGTCCGCTCATCGATTCCAGCCATTTTTGCATTCAAAAAATGAAACGGTGCATGTTCTGTCCACAATAAATGAGCCAGGCTCATGTAGCTATGCAGGCAGATAAACTGCTATACTGGGGTCCAATAAGGAGACTGTGGTTGAGTCTGTGTTTTACTGAAAGTGATAGTATATTGGAGCAGTGAAACTGGAAACAATCATAATGCAAGCAATCAGTGCATGATACAGCAGAAATACTTATTACACATGTTACACATTGTGTATGAACGTTTACAAAGCTAGTAACTGACCTAGGGGTACGACTCACTAAGCTAGGCTAACATTAGAGCAAAAATTACCTATAGAAAGCATACATACATACCGGCAATGCAATCACAAGGGGACTGTAGTGGAGATGTCTCTTCTTGAATGCAGGGTAAAGGGAATGGAGGCTGAGCTACCACAATGCATTGCAAAGGGGAGGAGAATCAGACATAAGAAATAGAAAATAGAAAATTGGACCGTAAACTTGACTTTAGCCGCTAGATGGAGCAAAACACTACAGACCAAATAAAGATTATTAACATTCTGAGTATGCAAGTTTTCTATATTCGTACTAATGAATAACCTGAGGCATTATGCAAAACAAATAGAGGTAACAAATTAGATGTTGGAGACTGAACAGTGCTCCTTCTTTTCTGAGCCCTGCCATGCTCCCAAAAAGTAGTTTTGTCCCACATATGGGGTATTGGCGTATTCACAAGAAATTACACAACAAATTTTGGTATCCATTTTCTCTTCTTACCATTGTGAAAATTAAAAAATTGGAGATAAAAGAACACTTTTTGAGGGAAAAATGTGATTTTTTTTATTTTCATGTCTCTATGTTATAAACTTCTGTGAGGCACCTTGGGGTTCCAGATGCTCACCACACCGCTAGATACATTTCTTGAGCAGTCTAGTTTCCAAAATTAGGTCACTTGTGGGGGTTTACTGTGTTTATGCACATCAGGGGCTAATTTTTGCGTTCAAAAGGTGCTCCTTCCATTTCAAGACTTACAGTAGTTTTCCCCCCATATGAGGTATTGGCGTACTCAGGAGAAATTGGGGCTAAAATAGAATTTTGGTTTTAAAAAGTAGAATGTTCATTTTTTCCTTCCACATTGCATTAATTCCTGTGATGCACCTGAAGGGTTAACAAACTTCTTTAATGTGGTTTTAACGACGTTTAGGGGTGCAGTTTTTAAAATTATATCACTGTTTGGTGTTGTCTGTTATTTAGGCCCCCCAAAGTCACTTCAAATGTGATGTGGTCCCTAAAAAGAATCGTTTCGTAAATTTTGTTGGAAAAATGAAAAATTTCTGATCAACTTTTAACCCTTCTAATTTCCTAACAAAAAATATGTTTCAAAAATTGTGCTGATGTAAACTAGACATGTGTGAAATGTTATTTATTAACTGTTTTGTGTGACATAACTCTCTAGTTTAAGAGCATAAAACACAAGTCATATTGAACAAATTTTACCAATATCATGAAGTACAATATTTAATGGAAAAGCATTCCGTGAATCCCTGGAATCCGTTTAAGCATTCCAAAGTTAATACCTCATAAGTTGACACTTGTCAGATTTAAAAAATGAGGCCCAGTAATTAACCAACAAAGTGGCTTGGTTCCTAAAGGGTTAAAAAAAAATAAAAACCTCATTTAAAATAGTTTACCTTAGAAAATATGTTTATTAAACCTCTCATTGTAGCAACTCATAGAATAAAGGTAACTTGTTGTTTTCACTGTAGTGTAAAACAAAATCAAGAAAGACAAATTAAAACTAAAATTTGGATTTGGCTGTAAGTCAACTGGCTGCCGCAGGAGCCCCCTCCCTTTCCATGTATGCAGAAAGAAATTAACCTTTGTGTTCTTCATAGGATTTATAGAAGAATGCTTGTGTTACTTGTTGTCTTAAAAGGAAACTGTCACCAGGTTTTCCCCATATGAAGTAGGGCCAGTATCTTACAGCACTCTGTTACAGCAAACTGGAATGTTTTATATAAGTCTCCAGGTCTCCCTGCAAAACAAAAAAATACCTTTTACTATACTCACCTACAGGTTGATGTGGTTCAATGTGTATTGCTGATCTTGATCCGGCCCCTCCTCTCTTTACGCGATCGCCGTCCTCCTTTCCTGCTTTATGTGGATGTGAATCATACATCATCCACACAGTGTTCCCCATCGTGCTTATGCATAGGCGCACTCCTCTCTGGTCTGCTGAGTGCAGAGTACAGTAATGTATTGCACATGCATGGGGAAAAGCCAAAGAACGCTGATGAGCTGTAAGTAAATGCAGCTCATGTGCACTACAGTGCTTTGTTTGACGCTTGGCAGGACAGAGAGAAGAGTGCCTACTCAGGAATGTGATGGAGAACACTGTGATTGACAAAATATGCATCATCTGCAAGAAGCTGGGATGGGGGACAGTGATTACAAGTAGAGAGAAGATGCAGGATCAAGACACCCTTCTTTAAAAATAATAAAAGCTATTTTTTTGTCTTGCAGAGTGGATTGGGACATACAGTGGGGAAAATAAGTATTTGACACGCTGCCGATTTTTGCAAGTTTTGGGACCTGCAAAGAATGGAGAGGTCTGTTATTTTTATTGTAGGTTCACTTCAACTGTGAGAGAGTGAATCTAAAAAAAAATCCAGAAAATCACATTGTATGATTTTTATGTAATGAATTTGCATTTTATTGCATGAAATAAGTATACAATATACAATAGAGAAACAGAATTTAATATTTGGTACAGAAACCTTAGATTGCAATTACAGAGATCAGACTTTTCCTGTAGTTCTTGATAATGTTTTGCACACACTGTAGCAGAGATTTTTGCCCTGTGCTCCATACATATCTTCTCCAGATCTGTCAGGTTTCGACGCTGTTGCTGGGCAACATAGAGTTTCAGCTCCCTCCAAAGATTTTTTATTAGGTTCTGGTCTGGACACTACCCGGGCCACTGAGGAACCTTGAAATGCTTCTTACAGAGCCACTGCTTAGCCTGGCTGTGTGTTTTGGGTCATTTTCATGCTGGAAGATCCAGCCATGACCCATCTTCAATGCTCTTAATGAAGGAAGGAGGTTGTTGGCCAAATTCTCATGATACATCCTTCCTCCTTTCAATTCGGTGCAGTCATCCTGTCCCATTGAAGAAAAGCACCTCCAAAGTATGATATTTCTCTCACCAGGCATCATAGTTTGGATGGTGTTCTTGGGGTTGTACTCATCCCTCTTCTTCCTCGGCAAGTGGAGTTGAAACCAAAAAGTTCTATTTTGGTTTCATCTTACCACATGAACTTCTCCCATGCCTCCTCTGGATCATCCAGATGGTCATTGGCAAAATTCAAATGGGCTTGGACATGTACAGGCGTCAACAGGGGGACCAAGCTGGCCCTACAGGATTTTAATCCATGGCGTCATAGTGTGTTACTAACGGTAATGTTTGAGACTGTGTTCCCAGCTATCTTCTTGTCATTGACCAGGTCCTCTCATGTAGTTCTGGGCTGATTCCTGACCTTTCTCAAAATTGTCCTTACCCCACTAGGCAAGATCTTGCATGGAGCCCCAGGCCTTGTGTTTCTTCCATTTTCTAATAATTGTGCCAAAATGTGTTGCCTTCTCACCAAGCTGCTTGCCTATTGTCCTGTAGCCCATCCCAGCCTTGTGCAGGTCTACAATTTTGTCCCTGGTGTCCTTAGAAAGCTCTTTCTGTCTTGGCCATGGTGGAGAGGTTGGAGTGTGATTGATTGTGTGGACACGTGTCTTTTATACAGGCAACGGGTTCAAACAGGTGCAATTAATACAGGTAATGAGTGAAGAGTAGGAGGGCTTCTTAAAGAAAAACTAACAGGTCTGTGAGAGCCAGAATTCTTGCTAGTTGGTAGGTGATCAAGTACTTATTTCATGCAATAAAATGCAATTGAATTATTTAAAAATCATACAATGTAATTTCTGTTTTTTTATTTTTAGTTTCTGTCTCTCACAGTTGAAGTGAACCTATGATAAAAATTACAGACCTCTCCATTCTTTGTAGGTGGGAAAACTTGCACAATCGGCAGTGTATCAAATATTTATTTTCCCCACTGTGTATACAGCATTCCAGAATGCTGCAACAGAGACTTACAGTTGCTGGCCATACTCTATATGGGGAAAGCCTGGTGACAGATTCCCTGTAGTTTCAAGCTTTAGGGAATGCTGTGCCATTCTGCTATCTCGACAGTTTGTATGATGGCAATGGATTCTCAAAAATTAATGCATAATGATAATTTTTTTTTATGTTTTTTTTTCTTTTGTTTCTTTCAGTACATTCCCAGAAGCAGAACAGGCAAACTTGTGTACGGAAGAGCCTTATATGTGCATTTGCCATGGCCTTTATCATAAGTGTCATGCTCATTGCAGCCAACCAGATTCTTCGGAGTGGCATGGAGTAGGTCTTTCACCATAGCACTGTGAACAAGAATAATCATGCATGCGCATGCCTAGCTGAACATTTTTCTTAATGAATATTTAATGGGAACTGCTGTGAGAAGAATCGTTCTGCAAACAATACAAGGCCAGCAGTTGTGAAGTGATGTGCAGAACAATTGAACCTTCTTGGCAGGGACGCAAAAAGGGCTGTCTTAATGCTTTAATGGTTTTGTTTCCTAATGCAATAAATCTGCAGGAGTTCTGAATTATTAATTCAAAGTTAAGTAGATTCCCTACAATGTCGAATCTGCGCACAGATGCTTATGATCATTGATAGATGAAATATTCATGGTTATCCATCCACACCTGAAATTTTAAAAATTAATCATTTTATATTTTGCACTATGCCAATGGCAACCAAGGAAGCATCCTAAATAAATGGCTTATTATTCATTTCCCTTTTCACATGTTATCATTAAGCAATTTATAAAACTTTATTTCATTTTTACATCTTGGATGTCAATTTATCTGAAGTTAACTAATTGACATCTGAAGGTTGAAAATGTTTGGGTTTTATTTATCTAATAGAATTTTTTTTATGATTATTGAAGCAATACTAACAGCAATGACACGATGGGAAAGTCAATTCACTTTCAAGATATTCTTGGCATATATGGATGACAAGACTATTCTGATGCTTTAGTTAAGGCCTCATTCAGACGTCAGTTTTTTGCATACGAGTGCTTTTAATAAATAGCACTTGTACATATGATGGTCTATGATGCCATTGATATGGGAGACTTGTCCGATTTTGATCTGGGGGTCAGATCAAAATCAGCCATGTAAGTCAATGGGTCCGTGAAAACATCGGTCTGCACTTGAATTAGATCAGAGTGCGGAACAATTTTCATGGGTAGTCAGATTGGACAAGGTGGAGAAATTGTTTTTTTTATTTCTCCACATACAAGAAAATCAGCTGGTACTCGTATCACACTCTGAGTCTGATCAGAATAATTGATCCGATTTTCTTCTACATGAAAAAATTGGATGTCTAAGCGAGGCCTAATTGACCTGTTGGGAATGTTATAACTTTTAGATGTAGATCTGTGAATAGTGTAACAATGTACTCGTGGGAAATGTCTATACATTTACCACTATTAATATCATCTGAATTGCCTAAGCCATAATAATATTTCTCTGCACTTCCATACCAAAATAACCTATAAATGGCTTTTCATTTCTGACCTCTCATAGTCACACGTGGAGGGTCAAAACTTTGAATTTATTTCACTATTTTCGAGTTCCCAATGCTTAATTTATCTTTTAAAATTAAACTGAATTCCTTTATTTTTTCCAATTACAACTTTGGGTCCAGAAATTAATGTTGCTTAGCGTGTCCACTTTGTAAGTAACTTTAGTACACACACATATATATATATATATGTATGTATATATATATATATATATATATATATATATATATATATATATATATATTTCTATGTGCAGGCAAACAATGTCTAAATAACTGGGAAAATAAGAAAATTTTCGGATTAAGTGCTATAAAGCTTGTGGCAAATACTAGCTATTCTTGATCTGCAAACACAAGAATTGTTCGTTGAATGAACAAAGCTTCAGTTTTCTTTGGAAGAACATAAAGAAAAATACTGAGTGGTTTCAACTGCGCTCAGAACAGAAATTCAATGACAGAACCTGCTGATTTCGACTCCAACATTGCATTTGGTATTCAATCTATTTTGATTTTCCTTTCTCCTGCGTATAGTGTGAATGTAAATGTAGTCACAAGGTAATAACAGATAGATTTGCATACTTTGCTTGCAGAAGAATTGTAGAACAATATAGATTTAATTATTTTTGTCTCGATAAAAGAACAATCATAACAATCAATTGTATGTGACTTTACAGCAAACAGGCGGGGTGCTAACTGCTAATGGACATTTCCTCAGAAAGCAACCATGGGAGGTTAGGAATTGGCAAAGTCATATTGATTCAAGAATAAGAATATACTTTTACAACAGTTTATTTGTGATATTATATCGGTCTTTTTGGGTTTGTTGTGTATCTTTATGGCAATTAAAAAGCCAAGATGCACTATAAACTCTCATTTTCATTTATTATCCTGGTAACGTTTATGTATTGATCTATTTTGAAGTGTATCTGTATTTGCCAAGTTAGGTTATGTTTACATGCAGTATTTTTTGCTGTTTTTTTTCTGCAGAGAAGAAGCTGCGTTTTACAGTACCAGTGAAAGCTATGAGATTTCAGAGATTTCATGCACATTCTTATTTTTTTTACTTGATTGACTTTGAGTGCTGCAGTTTTTTAAATCTGAAGCATGTCAATTCTTTCAGTGCTGTTGCAGTGTTTAAAAAACGCATCAAACAGGCATTGCTGCGTTTTTGCAAAGTTTTGTTGTTGTGTTTTTAGTGAAAAAAAATTGACTTTATTAATCATATAGTGTAGACAAACCCCACATGTAATCCGTACCAAAAACACAGCAGTTAGACACAGCAAAAATACACCAAAAAATGCAGCACAACTTACGTTTCGAACACAGCATTTTTGCTGACTACAGAACATGTTATGAATACAGAAAAAAACGCTGTAAAAATGTTAACTGTAAACATAGCTAAAATGTAGTTTCCAGCAATGACTGATTGTACATGTTACTATATTGCAATATGGGGCATCTAAAATCTCTCCTGTAATGCGGATGTAGATGTTAAATGAAGACAAAAGTTTAAAAAGATCAGTTATTTTTAGAGATGAGCAAATATGTTTAAATGGAATTGAATTCTATTTGAATATAACAAAAATCTGCATTCAACAAAATACGTTTAGCGGGCGTTCATAGGAGATCAGTATTTTCACTATACATAGCCGTGCTGATGCACGGCTATATTAGCACAAGCGATCAGATGATCGCAGCTTCCAGTCCCTCAAGGGGACTATTAAATATGGCAAAAAGTAAAAAAAAAAAAAAAATGAAAAAAACAGAAGCCACAAAAGTTCAAGTCATCCCCTTTTGCCCCATAAAAATATAACTATTAGAAAAAAATAGACATATTTAATATTGCTGTGTTCATAAAAAGTCCGATCTCTCAAAATATACTGTACAGGTAATTAAATTAATTAAATTGGTAAACAGCATAACGTGAAAAAAAAATCAAAATGCCAAAATTGCGAATTTTTTTTTGGCTGCTACAACATTGCAGTAAAATGAGAGGTGATCAAAACATTGTCTCTACCTCAAAATGGTATCAGTAAAAACATCAGCTCAGGACACAAAAAATTAGCCCTCACAGAGTCCCATATCCTGAAAAATTAAAGCTTTACAGGTCTCGTAAGATGGCGACCCATGCAAAGTTTTATTGTTTTGTTTTTGTTTGTTTTTTTACAAATTTCAGAATTTTTTTTCACCACTTAAATAATAATAAAAAAAAGTTTTAACATGTTTGGTATCTGCATAATCATGCGGACCTGAAGAACCATTTTGTTAGATCAGTTTTACCATATAGTGAACAGGTTAAATAAATAATAATTGTAAAATTGCACTTTGTTTGCAATGTCAATGCACTTAGATTTTTTTCCAGTGCATCACATGATAAAATGAATGATGTCATTGAAAAGTATAACTCATCCTGCAAAAAAAACAAGCGTTCATATGGCTATGTCGATTGAAAGATAAAAAAAAGTTATGGCTCTTGGAAGAAGGGGAGGAAAAAACAGAATTTTCCTCATTTGTGAAGGGGTTTAAAAACTACAATTGCAAAAAATAAGGAAACATGAGAGAACATTTGGGAGCTTAAATCACTGATCAGAAAAAAGAAATGTGGATAATATTAAAAATAAATTCTGAGTCTTGTTTATAACAAAGTACAAAATTAAGTTTTGTTTATAATCACACAAACAAGACAAGACCACATATAACATAATGAATGTAAAAGGCAGGCCGTGATATAACCGTGAGGCAGCGAAACAGGCAAATCATTACATAAGGTAGGGGACCAGCATAGTAGCCAAAATAGCAGCAATTAGCATTTTGTAGTCAGGTCATGGAGGTAATAGATAAGTAACGCATACATGCTGTGCAGAAGCCCCGCACAGCGTACAGGCGTCACAAACCATGGGTAAGAGGACTTTATACATGCTTTGGCTGAGTCTTAGTTAGGGAGTTGTTTTGGCTACCATGCCCTGATGGGTGTATTGACGCAACACACAGCATGTTCAGCTGCATATTACTCTATGTGTTTTAAACAAACAAAAATTACATGTTACTTATCAGCAAATGCTGGAGGAAAATTTGCACTCATCAGCCCGAAAGCTGCGCATGGGACGTACTTGGACGTTCCAACTTGACAATGATCCAAAACACAAGGCCAAGTTGACATGTCATTGGCTACAGCAGAGCAAAGTGAAGGTTCTGGAGTGGCCATCTCAGTCTCCAGACCTCAATATCATTGAGCCACTCTGGGGAGATCTCAAGCATGTAGTTCATGCTAGACAGCCCAGGAATTTACAGGACCTGGAGGCTTTTTGTTAAGAAGAGTGGACAGCTTTTCCTTGTCAGAAAATAAAGAACCTCATCCACAACTACCACAAAAGACTTCAAGCTGTCATTGAAGTTAGATGGGGCAATACACGGTATTAAGAAATGGGGAATGTGAACTTTTGATCAGGGTCATTTGGATTATTTGGGTTGTCATTATGATTTAAAGAGAGAAAACACAGTAGTTTGACAATAAATGGCTTCACTCAACCACTAACTATGAGTGGAAAAAAAGTTTTGGTGTTATCACTTATTTTCTCTGAAAAAAAGACCAAGAAAGCAAAAATTCTGCTGGGGTATATAAACTTTTGAGCACAACTGTATATCAATATGTCTTGTTTGTGTGATTATAAATAAAACATAATTTTGTACTTTGTTATAAACAAGACTTAGAATTTATTTTGAATATTAGCCACATTTCTAATCAGGAATTTCAGCTCCTAAATGTTTTCTATGTTGTATGGAGATTTTCTCTTGGCAAATAATATGTTATCCCCCTTATTCCACATCTCTAACTATGTGTTTGTAACAGCAATAAGTCAGTCTTTATGCGTAGTTCCCATGATACGTTTTTGGTGAGTTTTATGCACTGTGGATTTTTGAAAAAATGCCACTTACCTATTTTACTTTATGGGTTCAGAAATGGTGCAGAAAATCTGCAACATCAAAAGCTCACCAAAATGCTCATCGTGTGAACATAGCCTAATCAGGCTATGTGAATGGTAAAAACCCAGCTGGAATAATGGGAGGAAATAGATATACAAACAGTGGTACTAATGTGACACCAGTCCCTATATGCTATGATTGCTTGAATAACACTCAGTACATGGTCTATGTGGGGCCTAAACTATCGCTTATCTAATCATCAAGGATTCTACAGACTCCAATGAGCTGATGTTAGTAATCATGCTTTGCAACGTTCACCGCTATTTTACAATGCTTAGAGAATATTCTTGATGTGATGTTCTGGAAGGGACATAATGTTAACTAACTGCTTTGAAATTTAAACCAAATTCTGATTTCCATAAAAGCAGGGTTAGCAGTCCTAAATGTGATGGAATGGCTTCCGATATTTGCATAATATTCTTGACAAGAAAGTCTTCAATTCCTTTTCGCCATGGCCCTAGACAGGTATTCCAAAGTTAGACATGCATGGGATTTCCATAAGATATGCCATAAGTGTGTTATAGACGTATATATTGTATATCTCTAAAAAGGATATTGGAGAAGTGACCATACGTTGAGTGCCTATTTTCAGCACTCCAACAGAAGTGAATGGGAAGAGTTGCAGATGTGATAAATGTCTCAGATCAGCATACCGCTTTACAAGTGTAGGCTAAATAATATAAATGGCATACAGATGATTTTCCAGTGACACTCTTGTCACTTAATTGTTACCATCTCTGAAAGCAGACGTACTAATAATAAGATATGATTATAGAGCACTACTATGCGGATGCATTATGCTTGTCATTGTAGTTACAGCTGTTGTATTATTCATCACTGCCATGTCTAGTCTACTCAGTAAGAACTGATGGAGACAGTAATGTGTTCCTGCTCATTGATTTAACCTGGGCTGTATAGATGAGCAGATCAGGAAAAATTCGAATTCACCTGTTTGCGTGGATTTTCTCAGGAAATTTAATTTGCGGGAAAGTTATTCCTCATGAATAGTGTTGAGCGATACCGTCCGATACTTGAAAGTATCGGTATCGGAAAGTATCGGCCGATACCGGCAAAGTATCGGATCTCGCCGATACTGATACCCGATACCAATACAAGTCAATGGGACTCAAGTATCGGAAGGTATCCCTGATGGTTCCCAGGGTCTGAAGGAGAGGAAACTCTCCTTCAGGCCCTGGGATCCATATGAATGTGTAAAATAAAGAATTAAAATAAAAAATATTGATATACTCACAGCTCTGTCTACTGTATAGTGGCCACTGCCAAGTATGGCACATTGCCGACACAGAGAACAGCCTAAGGATAGGCCATCAATGTTAAAGTAGTGGACAACTTCTTTAAAGAAGTTGTCTACTACTTGGACAACTTCTTCTTATACACCTTGCTTAACCTTAATAAAATAATAAAGCCTATAATTGCCTCCCATGCCAGCATCATTCCCGCTGTGTCAGCCTTCGCTCTGCCCGGTGCCCCCGTATTGTGTTGTGACATGTGACGCCAACGGCCAATCAGCGCTGGCATCACTGACCCCACCTTCAGACAAATCAACCATGAAGACGAAGTGCAGGCTGCTGCTGCCAGGACAGTGATGCCAGCTCTGATTGGGCGCCGGCATCATGTGTAACAACAGTGCATGAGAACCCTGGTGAGAGCAGGTGCCAACACCGCGGGAAAGACTCCAGAACGGGAGGTGAGTATAGGGTTCATTATTTTATCGAGGCAAAACAGTTTGATCAAGAAGAGGTTGTCCCCAGTAGTGGACAGCCCCTTTAAGTCATTTTATACTTTTTTATCCCAAAGCAAATTGATTTTTCAGTGGAAACACCTGCAGCATGCATGCCATGTACAAGTAATGTATCATCTAGGCAATAAACATTATAATAGTAACTTTTCTAAAAAACTCTTTCCCTTTTTTTCTAATGGAGAAAGTTGATATAATCATTTTAAAAGAACAGTTCAATTGCATGCAAATTAATCCTTCATAAACCATTACATCCGATTTCCATAAAAGGGAAATTCTATTTCTAAATTAATTTGCAATCTATGGGGCGAAAGCTGAACTCATTATCCACAAAATATATCCTGTCTATCTGAAACTTTACAATAGGGAATAGTGATGGACAGTAATGAATTACGGGATGTAACTTTTCAAATAACTATAAAAGAGATTGTTCCCTTTGACAATTAACTTGTCTTAGTGGGATAAAGTTTATACCAGAGTTTTGCAAACCAAACATGAATTTAGCCTCAGCTTTTATAAAAATACCGTATTTTTTTTCCTTTACATGATTACAAGATGTGGATACTGTAACTGTTTGTTTTGCCACCTAGTAGTTGTGATGTGAGTTGTGGCCTGTCAGTGATTTCGAAACCATGTTGTATTGTATTACAATTATTTCATGAAATATTTGACTCTGATTTCACTCTGTGACTGTCTGATTGTGTGTCTATACAGTGGGGGGAAAAAGTATTTAGTCAGTCACCAATTGTGCAAGTTCTCCCGCTTAAATTTTTTTTTAGAGAGGTCTGTAATTGACATCATAGGTAGACCACAACTATGACAGTCAAAATGAGAAAACAAATCCAGAAAATCACCTTGTCTGATTTGGCAAGATTTATTTTGCAAATTATGGTGGAAAATAAGTATTTGGTCATTAACAAAAGTTAATCTCAATATTTTGTTATATATCCTTTGTTGGCAATGACAGAGGTCAAAGTTTTCTGTAAGTCTTCACAAGGTTGGCACACACTATTGGTGGTATGTTGGCCCATTCCTCCATGCAGATCTCCTCTAGATTATCACCACAGACTGAATAGTGGAAAAAAGTCCATAAGTATTACAAATTATTGCACAATAGAAAAATCTTTATTGTTTAAAAACACATATAAAGGCAAAAGACAGGGGCACAACTGGAATAAGCGGTGACACAAACCACATCACTGGTAAGGAACCACACATGTTAGGGACGTATCATATCATAAGCGCAAGTGCGCAGCATAAACTGTATAGTGACTGCGATGGACACATATCGATATAACATACCTAGTGATCTGTAGATCAAACACGTGTGGACCTCCACCCTCCTCCAGGAGGGTGGAGGTCCACACGTGTTTGATCTACAGATCACTAGGTATGTTATATCGATATGTGTCCATCGCAGTCACTATACAGTTTATGCTGCGCACTTGCGCTTATGATATGATACGTCCCTAACATGTGTGGTTCCTTACCAGTGATGTGGTTTGTGTCACCGCTTATTCCAGTTGTGCCCCTGTCTTTTGCCTTTATATGTGTTTTTAAACAATAAAGATTTTTCTATTGTGCAATAATTTGTAATACTTATGGACTTTTTTCCACTATTCAGTCTGTGGTGATAATATTGATTTTTGGTGGGTCCGGACTTGTCCTGTTCTCTGGGTGTGTATGCCTGTTACTCACTACACTAGTAGGAATTTGTTAATATTATGCGGCACTCACCCAATTATATGCGTTTATCTGTTGTTCAAGATCTCCTCTAGAGCAGTGTGGTTTTAAGCCTGTCGCTGGGCAACACGGACTTTCAACTCCCTCCAAAGGTTTCTATGGGGTTAAGATCTGGAGACTGGTTAAGCCACTCGAGGACCTTCATGTGCTTCTTACAAAGCCACTCCTTCATTGCCCTTGTGGTGTGCTTGGGATCATTATCATGCTGAAAGACCCATCCACGTTTCATCTTCAATGCCCTTGATGATGGAAGGAGGTTTGCACTCAAAATCTCACGATACATGGCCCAATTCATCCTTTCATGTACACGGATCAGTCGTCCTGGTCTCTTTCAGAGAAACAGCCCCAAAGCATGATGTTGCTACCCCCATGCTTCACAGTAGGTATGGTGTTCTTTGGATATATAGCTCAGCATTCTATCTCCTCCAAACACAAGTTTTGTTTCTACCAAAACAGTTTTACTTTGGTTTCAACAGACCATATGACATTCTCCCAATACTCTTCTGGATAATCCAAATGCTATCTAGCAAACTTCAGACAGGCCCGGACATGTACTGGGTTAAGCAGGGGACATGTCTGGCACTGCAGGATCTGAGTCCCTGGTGGCATATTGTGTTACTAATGGTAGCCTTTGTTATGGCGGTCCCAGCTCAATGCAGGTCATTCACTAAGTTCCCCCATGTGGTTCTGGGATTTTTGCTCACCATTCTTGTGATCATTTTGACCCCACGGGGTGAGATCTTGCATGGAGCCACAGATCAAGGGAGATTTTGAGTGGTCTTGTATGTCTTCCATTTTCTTATTATTGCTCCCACCGTTGATTTCATCACACCAAGCTGCTTGTCTATTGGAGATTCAGTCTTCCCAGCCTGGAGCAGAGCTACAATTTTGTTTCTGGTGTCCTTCGACAGCTCTTTGGTCTTCACCATAGTGAAGTTTGGAGTGTGACTGTTTGAGGTTGTGGACAGGTGTCTTTTAGTCCGATAACAAGTTCCAACAGGTGCCATAACTACAGGTAGTGAGCGGAAGACAGAGGAGCCCCTTAAAGAAGAAGTTACAGGTCTGTGAGAGCCAGAAATCTTGCATGTTTTTAGGAGACCAAATATTTTTTCCACCATAATTTGCAAAATAAATCTTGCTAAATCAGACAAGGTGATTTTCTGGATTTGTTTTCTCATTTTGACTCTCATAGTTGTGGTCTACTTATGATGTTAATTATAGGCCTCTCTCATCTTTTTAAGTGGGAGCACAATTGGTTGCTGGCTAAATACTATTTTTCCCCCTGTGTGTCTTACTAACACTATCTGTCAATCCTGTTGAGTGTGTTTCCTATGTGAGAGAAGAGGAAGGGAGAGTGTAGCGTCTGGGGTGGCATAGTTGAATATGGTTTAGTTCCACTGTGTCATATGGACCCCATAGTTGTGAGCATCAATAGCTGATTATTATTAAGTGTAAATTCCCTCATTGTAGATTTTGTTGTTGGAATTTCTGAGACTGAAAATTGATTCCATTGATTTGAATGTTGTTAAAGGGAATTTGTCAGTAGGTCATTGCTATGTAATGTGAGGACAGCATGAGGTAGGGATTAAAACACAGAATGCAATGATTGTTCACAAGTCAGGCTGTGTGCTGTGGTTTACCTTTACCTTTACTAGGCAACAGACACTTACAAGTTTTTCTAAGTATGACTCTACCCCCTCCTTTGATAAGCACCCCAGGGTCTATAGCTATGTGCACTGTGAGCCTGGGTGGGTGGGGTTAGCTTTCTCAGCTCTGCTGAATTGCTAATTCGAAAATCTCTGAGTCAGAACAGCTGAACCCAGTAAACTTAGTGATACATAGTTGGATTCAGGGTCTTTTTGTCTACATCATGCTGCGCTCAGATTAGGTATGATAAACCTGCTGACACATTCCCTTTAATTTGTAAAACTTTCCCAACATGTGAAGGTACCCTAATAACTTGTCATATTTCAGTGGAATACAGTTTAATTAACCTCTTTCTGACCTCGGACGGGATAGTACGTCCGAGGTCAGATACCGCGCTTTGATGCAGGGCTCCGGCGGTGAGCCCGCATCAAAGCCGGGACATGTCAGCTGTTTTGAACAGCTGACATGTGCTTGCAATAGCGGTGGGTGAAATTGCGATTCACCCGCCGCTATTAACTAGTTAAATGCCGCTGTCAAACGCAGACAGCTGCATTTAACCGGCGCTTCCGACCGGGCGGCCGGAAATGAGTGTATCGCCGACCCCCGTCACATGATCGGGGGTCAGCGATGCTTCTGCAGTGTAACCATAGAGGTCCTTGAGACCTCTATTGTTACTGATCCCCGGTAGCTATGAGCGCCACCCTGTGGTCGGCGCTCACAGCACACCTGCATTTCTGCTGCATAGCAGCAATCTGATGATCACTGCTATGTAGCAGAGCCGATCGCGTTGTGCCAGCTTCTAGCCTCCCATGGAGGCTATTGAAGCATGGCAAAAGTAAAAAAAAAAGTAAAAAAAATGTGAAAAAAAAAATAAAAAAATAAAAGTTTAAATCACCCCCCTTTCGCCCCATTTAAAATAAATCAATAAACAATACAAATCTACACATATTTGGTATCGCCGCATTCAGAATCGCCTGATCTATCAATAAAAAAAGGATTAACCTGATCGCTAAACGGCGTAGCGAGAAAAAAATTTGAAACGCCAGAATTACGTTTTTTTGGTCGCTGCGACATTGCATTAAAGTGCAATAACAGGCGATCAAAAGCATGTATCTGCACCGAAATGGTATCATTAAAAACACCAGCTCGGCACGCAAAAAATAAGCCCTCACCTGACCCCAGATCATGAAAAATGGAGACGCTACGGGTATCGGAAAATGGCGCATTTTTTTTTTTTAGCAAAGTTTGGAATTTTTTTTCACTACTTAGATAAAAAATAACCTAGTCATGTTAGATGTCTATGAACTCGTAATGACCTGGAAAATCATGGCAGGTCAGTTTTTGCATTTAGTGAACCTAGCAAAAAAGCCAAGCAAAAAACAAGTGTGGAATTGCACTTTTTTTGCAATTTCACTGCACTTGGAAATTGTTTCCCGATTTCTAGTACACGACATGGTAAAACCAATGAAGTTGTTCAAAAGTACAACTCGTTCTGCAAAAAATAACACCTCACATGGCCATATTAATGGAAAAATAAAAAAGTTATGGCTCTGGGAAGGAGGGGAGTGAAAAACGAACACTGAAAAATGGAAAATCCCAAGGTCATGAAGGGGTTAAAGTCTTGATTGACAGTGACACATGATATCAGAATCATGTTCAGCATTAGATAGATAGATAGATAGATAGATAGATATGGGATAGATAGATAGATAGATAGATAGATAGATAGATAGATAGATAGATATGGGATAGATAGATAGATAGATAGATAGATAGATAGATAGATAGATAGATAGATATGGGATAGATAGATAGAAATGGGATAGAAAGATAGATAGATAGATAGATAGATAGATAGATAGATAGATAGATAGATATGGAATAAAAGATGGATAAATAGATATGAGATAGATAGATATGAGAAAGATAGATAGACAGACAGACAGACAGACAGACAGATAGATAGATAGATAGATAGATAGATAGATAGATAGATAGATAGATAGATAGATAGATAGATGTGCTAGCAATTCAACCAGGCTCACTGCACACAGAAGGGTTAGAGGCTTTTCATGTGAGTCCACCTAGCATTTCACTTCAATCTCTACTGGGCTGTGCATTATCTGAAGTGCAAAGTAGGACATGTTTGACTGACCTCCAGAGACAATTCACTGGCAGAACCGTTGTGCCATCTGCTGGTCATAAGTGGTATATTTTAACTAAAACGGTGATCCTGTGAGAGATGCAGTTTCAGAGCTCCATAATTTTATTTGCACCTTTCTTTATGAAATGTAATTTCTGAAAGCTTGTAGTTTTTACACCTGGATGGAATAAGTATATACTTGTACAGCTGGAGATGGATACTTTTAAATCTATTAATTTTTGCCATTTTTTTCAGTTATTTTCAGTTCCTTTCAATAGTTCCCATTTTATAAATAGAAATAACATTTGGCCAGGAGCATGCCCCTTGTGGAGAAAATCTACTCCACTGTTATTATGCTTTGCATCAAATGCCAAAAAAGCAATTCTAAGATCTAATAATGGCACTTTTAAGAGAGGGGAGCAACAGGAAATAATACAATGAAAGCATTAGTCCATAAAAATAAGTCAGAAAGCTCAATAGTATCAAATCTAAACTGAAGCGACACTCAGCGCTGCAGCAGCTTTTAGCTATTTACCTTTGGCATTGGATTACTATGGAAAGACACATTTGTGATACTGCAGTATAGACTTCAGAATATTAGATATTTATCATGATGTGATGTTCCATAAATTCCTTCTTCGAATATACGATTACTGTATAGAATAATAAATGATTTTAATCTGTGGACATCTTGGATAAGCTATAACTAAACATTACTTTTGTTTATAAGTGCAGTTAAAAGAGTATTCCCATCTAATACTTTTATGGCACATAATAATGTGTTTCTTCTAGTAAACTGACAGCACTATAAATATGAGGTGTGGGGTTTACAGTCCTGCCTGAGACAGAGTTCGTGAGGGGCGAAAATACCTCTTGTACATACCGTTATACCATAGTTACATCTAAAAATCATGGCCTCTATACCTTGCACCTATAGTTATAGGACTTGTATTGCTGATGTTTCTTGCACAGTTAAGGTAATAATGACTAGTGAGTGGTTAAAGGGGTGTTCCGAAACACAACTTAATTTTCATTCTAAATCCCTATCTATTTATTGCCATAATCTAATCTATTTTCTAATACACTTTAATTAAAAAGTATTTCCTTCCCTAACTACACTACTTAACTGTCTATTTTTGTACTACTTCATTTTGTATGGCACTTTGTTTGAAAATTCCAGTGCATGCTGGGATATTCAAATGAAGTGTCATCATGGGGCAGAGACTGAGGTCACTGCTGCAGCCTCTGCCCCCTCCCTGATAGGAATAGTCATCAGTGACCTTTTTACAGGGGCAGGGCTAGTCCCTATTCTACTGAGCATGTGTCGGTTGTCAATTCCCACATATGCTCAGTAGATTCTTGTCATGGTGCAATATGCACAATGACAATGTGTTCTCTCATCGGCTCTGATCAGAAGCAATGAGCCTATAGAACAGTGACAGTGCGCTTGGTAAGAACATTGGAAATGCAGAGAGCAGTGGCGCAGGGGCGGCACTGATCTCTGCACTCCGGTTAATCCCTTTACAATGCGCACTGACAGTGCCCAAGCCCTGCCCTTGAAACATCAGTCACTGTGATAACCTCTGCCCACTTATGACACTTCGTTTGAGTATCACAGTATACACTGGGAATTTCATAGAAAAAGTCTTCACAAAGGAAGTAATAAAAAAATAAAGCCGTTAGTGCAGTTAGAGAAGGATAGTGAATTTTTAATTAAAGTGCATTAGATTCGATTTTTGCATTAAATAGATAAGGATTCGGAATTAAAATGAATTTGTGTTTCGGATTACCACTTTAATTAATTTCCATAATGTTGTGATAAAAAGAGTCTTTGGGTACAAAATCAAATTTCAGAATTGCAGTACATAATATAATTAGAGATGGGCGAACCCGGACAGTAAAGTTTGTTCCTTACTGAACACCTACTGTTCGGGCATGGACTCTGAACACGGACTTCATCAGGAAGTCTGTGTTACTGTTTGGGTTTGGCACTTCAAATGCCAGGCATGATAGCATGGCAAACACTGTCTCTGATCGTTAAATCATTACAGCTGGTGAGACATCCGTGGTTCCCATGCTGTCAAATAACAGTGTGAGCCCGCAGCTGTGATCGGAGGTAAAAAGTTTACTGGTGTCGGCTGATGGGACTACTACTCCCATCAGCCTATGACTGCTGCCACTAGTAACAGTGAACGCAGGCAGCGGCTGGTGGGAATATTCATCAGAATATCAAGGAGACATGTCCGATTTTGATCCGATTCTTGGATCAGTCTTAAGTCTATGGTCTTTGAAAGAATCGGACAGGACTCGGATGCAATCAATACATTGTCCATTATTCACGGACTCATTAACAGGAGAAGCTTGAGAAATCTCCATCAGATTTTTTGTATACAAGAAAAAGTGATGAATCTGTAATGGTCAAAACTGACACAATAACCAAGCTGAAATGAAAATCTGGTCGAAAACACTGATGAAACTCAGAACAGTTTTTTGTGTACGAGGAAAATCACTGACGTCTAAATGAGCCTTTAGCTTATGATATAAATATAATTGCCATAAACTGAATTCTATTTTAATTTATACTTACCAGTACTTGAGAGATGAATACAGGGGCTGAATGAAGAGCATACGGTATATAACTGTTTTTTATATTTATTTTATGGGTTCCTGGTAATGTGCAAGCGTTTTACGACTGATATATAAACTATGTCATTAACTGGTGTAAAACTGGATTAGCACAACGGCAATACCCACAGTAAAGAATATCTTCTTAAAATGTTTACTTAAAAATCTGTGTATTATTTCTGTTTTACTAAACAAGCAGAAAATTGTGTCTTCCTTGGTTGCCTGCCAATGAAATGGGATTAAATTAGTGAACTGTGATCATCCTCTGCTTTGTATTTTCTAATATGTGGGCTCATGTTAAAAACTTGTATGAAGTCCTGAACTCCTGGTTACTTGATGCCTTGATAATGAAGGTTCCGATAAAATTTGTATATGTAAAATGACAATTATTCTATGTCTGTAATATTCTTAGGTGAACATTTAGAGAATGTTATTGTGAATGAAGTGATCACTGTTGATTAGCAATATCTGTGCAGATACATTCTACTACGTTGAATTACATTAAAACACTAAATGTTACATGTAAAACCCCCAATATCTATTTTGGTTTGGAGATACTCTGGATTAATGATACCTTAAGGGAGTAATCTGGTTTATAAAACCAATTTTTAAATGTAATTCCTTATTTACTTTTGTAGCCTGGCAATCAGACAGGTTATGGAAGTAATAACACTGGGGCGTCTGACCTCTGAAACCTTCCTGCTGCAGGAACCAGTAGGATTTAGTTACCTTTTATAGGTAAAAAGCAGGTAAAGCACAATCCTCTCTTTAGACCTGAAGTAGTGCTTTAAAATGGCCCTCAATCAGCCATGTCCACATGTTCTTCCACCTCTGCAACTAAGATCGGGGGCTAAGGGGGGCAGTGGGTTTCTGACATCCAATTGAAAAAATTAAATAAAGATTTGTCACCGGACAACCCTGTTAATACAGGGGAGTTTCCTTTTTTGGGATAGTCATCAATTAGCCTTACCAGAGAGCCACTAAACAGAGTCCCACTCTTTCTTCCTAGAAAATGTGTGCATTATCAGGTCAAAAATGGCCAATTTTTGCTTTTTTAATTCCCACTGCTCCTCTAAGCATTCTACTTGTTTTCTTTTTTAAAACCCAACATATGGTCCCAGAAATATAGGCCTTTGTAATTTAGTGCAGATCTTATTAGTCTTTATCAAGAGGGTGTGCTGGTGTGACTCTCTCGGTGCTTCGTCTTTAGACAGCTCTGTATTATTATCTTGTGAGAGCCGCCCAGTTGTAAAGACCACAGAAAGTAACGCTAAATGAAAAGACCCCTATCTCTGAAATTGTATGGCAGATTTTTAAAATGAAAAAGCGCAATACTTAGGGAAGCAGTGGGAATAAAATAAGTGAAATATCTGGCTACTTTTGACTTGGTGACCTGTCATCTTTAAATTAGCACAACGTAAAGCTGGTGACATTGTATAAAAATTAGTGGATTGTTTTTAGACTACAAATAATCACTAAAGGTACCAATAGTGGGACCTTTCACAAATATCATAAAAGGATCCTTGTAAGGCCGGGGTCACACTTGCGAGTTCAATGCGAGAATCTCGCACGAGTCTCTCACATCAATTCCCGGCACTGCCGCCAGCACTCAGGACCGGAGAGTTCAGCTACATAGAAATACATGGAGCCGCACGCTCCGGTCCCGAGTGCCTGCGGCAGTGCCAGGAATTGATGCGAGAGACTGGTGTGACCTTGGCCTAACAAAAAGGGTTAGGCCACAGTAAAAAAAACTTTGAAAAAAGAAAGTACAATTAGCCTGAATCTGGAACAGTTCAAAGCAAGGTAGTCTACATGAAAATTAATTTCCAGGCTGCCTATAAACAGTCCATCTAATCTACCCTTTAGGCAAATATAAAGGACGGCAGTGTCATTTTATGTGGGTTTTTTTTTGTTTATTTGTTTATTTTTCATGGGGTTTTGAGAATTTCTTTGAGGATATTGAATCTCTTCTCTTTGTTCAGATTACAACTGTGAGTAATGATTTGGGGAATACAGCTGCCCAATCATTGAGCCTGAGTATCTCCAAACAGGGTATTAATATTAAGTCAAATTTGAACCTTTTCTTTTTTAAATAAAACTACTGCAATTTTGCTTTTTTCTTCTACGTCATATACTCTACTTTGATTTGAATAATTAAGAACTCCTGTTTAACAAAAAGAAAAAAAATGACTAGAGCACATGTCATATTCAATGTACATGATGTTATTAACATTTCTTTGTTTTCATTTCCCGTGAATCATTGTTTTCCACTGATTGTTGCTGCATCCAAAATGAGGAGAATAACTATTCAATAGATTGCCAGCAACACAATTGTGTGTAACCCCTTTCTTACTGACTCCTGCAGAGCCTTATTGCCCATGTTAGCCCTTTGTGACAGTCTATGTGCTTGGAGGACAGGGATGGGAGGAATTGTTCCTCCACCTCAGTATTAGGATACCCATGATTTCAAGCTGAGCTGATGTTCATCCCTGATGCAAAGCTGTGTAGAGGTCACAAAGCGACTCCTATGGGTTAAATAACTCTTAAATCTGTAAATATCAAATACTGTGTATATATTGATGATATAATAAATTTCAGCATGCAACTTATTTAAATGAACAGAAATATATATATATAATATATATAGATATATATTTAAAGTATTTCAGCATATAAAGGAAAGAAGACTGCCATATGTACTAGAAATTTACAATAACCAAACATGTAAATATAGAGTATGTAAAAATAATTTTGCCATTATTTCTGACATAGAATAAAGTGTTTCTTTCTTTTGGATATTGCATTTGTTTTTACACTATGGGTGTTTTTTTTAACAAAGTAACTGCAAAAAAAACATATTGCACACAACAATGTTCTGCTTTTAAAAACAAAATGACATCCACTTTTCAGAACATAGTTGTCAAGTACTACACGTTATACTCCTGACTCAAAATTACCCAGTGTTGGCATTAATGTACCACCTGAAAATAGCTGCATCCAGGTAAGTAAGTGGAACGCCCACTGGAAAGTTGCAGACAAATTTTGATGACAGACAAGAAAATGTATTTTTTCACATAGAAACACTCACAGACAGGATCAGATGGTCTGGAAGCAATCTATCAGATAGCTGATGTAGGGCAGACAGACATGTTCGTTGCTTGAAACTTTTTGTGAGTGTTTCTATCTTCTACCATGAAACTAATATTGCCTGCCTGCATTATTCCTTGAGGGTCAAATCACCTATCATTGGGACTCCCAGGGTCAGCCATCATTGAGCGGGTGCACCATATCATCTGTCAAGTAGGGTGCCAACCTCCGCTGCTAGACAGGGCTATTCAGACAGGTAACTGCATAGAGGGGTATTTGCAATTACACACATCACTAAATGTTGAATATTATTCATGTATCTGGTTTATATCCAAATGATGCTTTTAGGGTTCACTCACCCATTTTTCTCTTTTTGATACTGTCCTGTAAGGCAGCCAGTGTTGTAGCCGTGGCAACAAACTGTGATAGTCCCACACCCTGGCACCACAGAGATGAAAAACACAATCCCTTGTGTCGTGTGTGTGAGGCGTGCAGCAGAATACTCACTGTAGTTACTGAGGTTCCTTCAGTGTCTGTCACTTCAGTCTCAAGCTCCCAGGTTCCATTAAACATGGCAGAGCCACAGTCCTTTTCCAACAGTTCAACTTTACTTATAACAAGAGCACACGTCACTTTCACAGCATAGTCCACATAAAAATGATTTTCCTGAACTTTCTCTGCTTCCCAGGCAGATTCCATTCTCACTATATTCTTTCCTTGTTTCCTTCCAGCAGTCTCTGCTATCTCCTTAAACACTCCGTGTGCCGACCATGTTTTCCTTGTACCTGCCCTTAGGGCAACTTCTCTGGAGAATCCATGTCCCATCTGCATTCTACATGTTACCAGCTCCCAGTCAGTCCCTTGTCTGTTCCCATAAGGAAGAGGTGCTGATCCTGGTACAGCATAGGATGCAAAGGATTATTCTTTTGCCATCCACACTTTCTTTAAAAAGGCACCAGACTGGGGATCACCTAACCCTTTGCCTGGGAACTTGCCGCGTGTGGGTTCTCTGGGCAATAGTTGCCTGCCTTCTCCTTCTGGGCACCCCACTGCCATTTCCTTACTATACAGTCCCTCCCCTCTGTGCTGCTGACCTCGCTCTGCATGGAACCTTCTCAGGTTGGGTCAGTGACTTCCTGATCCACAACCTCGTCTTCTACTTCTGTACTCTACTCCTCCTGCCTTTTTCACTTAACAGCATCACTTATTGACAACTGTGTCTCATCATCATTAATCTTTTGAGACACTAATTGGTATTCTCCACCATTGTCTTCTTCTGACCATGGCTACCCAAATATTTGGGCATCTCTCCGCATGATCTCCTCATGTCCCTCTTAAATCACGTTCTGGCCTTTTGCACTGGACGTTTCGTGATACTATCACACTCAAGTATCACAGTGCCTGAATGTACTTGTTACTCAGCTAGCAATGGGTGGTGCTCTAAGTAAAACTCAAATCCCCACCCCGCATTTTTCGCAACTGTTACACAGCCAATAAGCATGCGGGGGGTGCCTGTGTGTCACTGTAATGCCATAGCCATCTTGGTTGTAGCATTACTGTGATTGGCTAGCCGTGTGACATCATGAGGGGTTATAAAAGAACAGGTGCTGCCCGGCTTTGCACACTGACACCATTGCACCGCTCTGTGTCACTTCCTATTGGAGGGATAGAGTGCTTGTATAGGCCTCCTGTGTGTGCACAGCATAATGAATCAGAGGTAGTATTGATACTGGTGCTGAAGCTGAGCCATCATTCTAACAGTTCTTCTATGGGCTAATCATTTACTGTTTGCAGGGCTCTATTTGCTACTAGGCACTTGAGGGCATGTGCCTTGGATGCCAGGATGAGAGGGGGGCGTTACCTGAGCAAGGTCTTTTTTTTATAAATCCAGGGGTCAGCTCGCCCACCCACCTCAGTTTTCTAGCTGCTGCGGGGATCTCTGTGATGCAGAGGAGGAGAAGAGCTACAAGTGACAGCGGCACTGCACACACACATCCAGCAGAGGAGAGAAAGTGAGCAGAGCAGGGGAGCAGAAGGGTGACCTGAACATGATATGATATGGGTATGTACCCTGATGCTGTAATCCGTATATCACCACACACATCTCCCGTCTGTCTGCAGCCTCCAGACTCCTCCCACAGATGTGACCGATCACATGCTCATGACATCATCAAAGGTCCTTCAGTCCACTAGGTCCTGGCATGTACAGTGCTACGTCACATCGGGCACACCTTATCTATGAATGCAGAGTCGGGAGGGTGTGTGCTCGGTGTTGGGTGCAGATGAGCCGGTCCTTGTGGGGCGGGCCGGGAGGCTGTGATACTGCGGGCGCGCAGTGTCCTAGCTGCAGTCACTAAGGGAATCCTCACAGGAGATATGAGGTAAAGCAGCCGTCATTATATGGTGTGCTAGGGGGTGCAGCCATATCTGCTGCTGAGGACCCAGGCTGTGACCCCCAGGACAAGAGCCACCACCTTTTCTGTCCAGATTAACCTTTCCAGTACCACAGGGTTTAGTCTCTATATGTTTGGGGGTCTGTAGTGCTCAGTGACGTCATTCCTGGGGACATGAGGCTTTTGTAGTGGGAGAAATATGAGATGCATTACTGATGTGCGTTTTCTATTATTTTTTTCTTTTTTAAAATATTTCTCATTTTCTCCCTGAAAAAGTTCCGCCTTTTTAAAGAAAGTGTGGATGACAAAAAGTTCCGCCTTCATTTTCTCCCTGAAAACGTTCTGATGGGTGTCACAGGTCCGTGTTTGTGTGTTTTTGTTTTTTTTCTCTTACGTTTTACTAAATCTACATTTTAAGTAACTTTATTACTGTTATAGATGAAAACCCATCGAAGACCTGAGAATACCAGGGCTATGGAGTTGATAAGCCAAACCTCCGACTCCTCAATTTCCATGACTCCAACTCTGACTCCCTCATACATGGCTCATGTTTAAATTTATAGCAAACCTGTAGCCTGTTTTGGCCACTATAAGATGCGGCCACTGCCTTTTAGGACTTATCTACAGCATTCTATAATGCTGTAGATAAGTCTGCGGTCTGACCTGCAAGATGAGAAAAATAAGTTTTAGTATACTCACCCAGGGGGCAGTCCGATGGGTGTCACAGGTCCGGGTCCGGCGCCTCCTATTTTCTTGGGAAAAGGATAGAATAGATGGTTTACATATAGTAAATACATACAGAATAGGTAGCTACTGTATATAGATGTGTGGGACAAATTAAATTAGTATAGTGTGTGTGCAAATTACTGTACTTGTATTTAAATAATAAAAGATGATTTTGGTGAAAAAATTGGCATGGTCTCCCACGCAATTTTTCAAACCATACAAGGAAAGCTAGCGACTGGGGGCTGATGTTTATAGCCTGGGAAGAGGTTAATACCCATGGATCTTCCCAGGCTATGAATATCAGCCTGCAGCGCTATATTTAGCCTTTACTGGCCATTGAAATAGAGGGGACCCCTCAAAAAAATGATGTGGGGTCCCCCTATAATTAATAACTAGAAAAGTCTATGCAGATAGCTGCGGGTTGATATTCATAGCCTAGGATGGGGCCATGGATATTGGCCGCCCCCTGGCTACAAACACCAGCTCACAACCATCCCAGAAATGATGCATCTCAAAGATGCGCCAATTCTGGCACTTAGCCTCTCTCTTCCCACTTGCCCTGTAGCAGTGGCAAGTGGGGTGATAGTTAGGGGGATTGATGTCATCTTTGTATTGTAATGTGATATCAAGCCCACTTCTTAGTAATGGAGAGGTGTCAATAAGACACCTATCCATTACTAATCCTATAGTTGTTATACCTATAGTTATTATAGGTTAAATAAAGACACAGCCAGAATAAAGTATTTTAAAGAAATAAAACACAGTTTTCCATCTTTATTATACAGCTAATTCATGCAAAGCCGTCTTTCTCCTGTAATAAAAAAAAACAAAACAAACCAACAATATACCATACCTCTCAGTGACTAGCGGTTATGTGACTGATGCTGCGCATCCTCACAGCCTGACCTGCACTGAACTCTGGAGAGTGGGACAATGCAGGTAATTCTCCCACTCTCCGGTAATCAGACCTTTTTTTCCCACATATGGCCCATATCATAAGAATATTTAAGTTAATAAATTGCTTTTCTAAAGCTTTATAGTGTAGTTTTAGACGGGGATGGTTAGGGATGAGCTAGCAAGGTGCAGGGACAGGTAGTGATGGCTACTTGCGGACATGAGCTGTACTTTCGGTTTTGCACTTGTGGTGAGACAAAAAAACAAGTACCGCATTTGCCGGATTGTGGCAAAATTGCAAATGCCGCACATGTCTGCAAGTCCCATATGGAAAGAATGAGGCCGAACGCAGTGTTGCCATAAGTGATCCATTATGTGGCAGATGCAGAAAAACTGCCAGATATGTCGTAAATGGTAAAAATCGCTGATGTGAAAGTAGCTTAATTACTGCCAACAGTGTCTACATTAGTCATACTCACCAATGGGGGAGACATCAATAAAAGTGCCTAGGGCAGCATAAACTCTAAATAAGGCTCTGGCTGTTTGTATCATATACAATCTGAATTTAGCCTACAGAGGGATAGAGAGTCGCAGGAGCAGGGAGAGTGCCTGAATTCAATCTGTAGACAGGGATTAGGGCTGTGCAGTCCATTGGCAAATATATGCCACAGGCCCGTGAGAGGCTCCTTGAAGTGGCTCAAGACAGGGCTACTACCAGGGCTCCCACATAGGAGGTGGGAAGCCCCAGAACTTTGCCTAGGGTTTCCCACCTCCTATGCGGGAGCAGGCAATGGTGCAGGTAACACAGGGGCTGTTGCCCATTTCTTTATGTCAGTGGCTCTGACACAGCTGAAGCAAGGTCACTTACAGCCCAGGCACCTGGGAATCAGGCTCCAGGAAGGAGGTGGAGACAGTCCCCCAGCCTTCCAAGGAAGGAAATGAAGGACCGGACACCTGGAGAGAATTACTGTCTTACCCTCCTTAGAATTTTATCCTGGCTTTGTACTTGTGCAAAGTCTTTATGAGTGTAGAAGTATAGCAACTACACTTTTAAAATATTTGAATGAGGCCTGCTAGTTTTTGCGTTTCAGTGGTTTATGGATAACCCTCCATATAATTTTTGCCTGGCTTTGATCTTTCTGCAAAGCCTTTATGACTGTATAAGTACATCAGCTACACTTTCAAAATATTTACATTTTAGATTTTTTTATGAATTCAATGAGTCAACAACACAGTTTAACATTATTATTGCATTATGGTGGAATGTAAAACTCACAAAAAGCGTTGAAAAATATTTCTGGATTAGATTACTCATCCATAGAGTATTACATGCTTTCTGTCACATTTTGGTGGTATATAACAGTCAAAAAAGTGGTTATTAATGTTGCTTTCTCACCCATACCCTATTCTGTGGTCTGGGGTACATTTTGACACAGTTCCACCCCTCAGGGTGTCTGGGATGCAGTTACTGACAGCTCGGCCATCCAATCTGGTATAGGGGGTGTGACCTGAAAATGGCTGACCGCCAACGCTCACCATCCAACCTGATGGAACTGAAGAGGATCTGCATGGAAGAATGGCAGGGGATGCCCAAATCCAGGTGTGAAAAACTTGTTGCATCATTCCCAAGAAGACTCATGGCTGTACTAGCTCAAAAGGGTGCTTCTACTCAATAATGAGCAAAGGGTCTGAATACTTATGACCATGTGATATTTCAGTTTTTGTTTTTTAATACATTTTTAAAAATTTCCACATTTCTGCTTTTTTCAGTTAAGATGGGGTGCAGAGTGTACGTTAATGATAAAAAAATATAATTTTTTTTAAATACCAAATGGCTGCAATGAAACAAAGAAACAGAGAAAAATTTAAAGGGGTATAAATACTTTCCGTACCCACTGTACATCTTGTATGTATGTATGTGCCTGCATATTTTGTGTGTATGTACCTATATATATATATATATATATATATATATATATATATATATATATATATATAGGTATCTACCTGTATATCTGGTATGTGTGCATGTGTCTATATACAATGGCATGTAAAAGTTTGGGCACTCCTGGTCAAAATTACTGTTATTGTGAACAGTTAAGCAAGTTGAAGATGAGATGATCTCGAAATAGCCTAAAGTTAAAAATGACACATTTCCTTTGTATTTTAGGCAAAATAGATATAAACTATGTTTTCATCTTTTACATTTTAAAAATTACAAAAAGGAAAATAGGCCAATGCAAAAGATTGGACATCCTGCTTGGTTAGTACCTAGTAGCACCCCCTGTTTGAAATTATCACAGTTTGTAAACGATTTTTGCAGCCAGCCAAGAGTCTTTCAATTCTTGTTTGAGGGATTTCCATCCATTCTTCCTTGGAAACGTCTTCCTGTTCTGTGAGATTCCTTGGTCGTCTTGCATGCACTGCTATTTTGAGGACTAGCCACAGATTTTCTATGAAGTTCCGATCAATGAACTGTGAGGGCCATTGTAAAGCTTTCAGCTTGTGCCTTCTGAGGTAAATACCAATGTGAAATAAGGTGTTAAATGGGTCTCATCAAATATACAGTTAATTGAAAATAATAAAACAATGCATAAATGTTGTGCATAAATATATGATTCTTCAGAATTTTTATTAGTCTATGCCTGATGCCATCACACAAAACTAAAGTCATTTCAAATGGCAACTTTTTGGCTTTAAGAAGCACTAAAAGAAATCAAGAACAAAAAATGTGGTAGTCAGTAATGTCCAAATCAAAACAGGTGGCTGAAACACAACCAATAAATAGTCCCGAATAGTGGAAAGTAAGATGGAAAAAGAAGGTCCATTTGAACTCTGGCCAAGGAAGATGATGCCGTCGCTGCTAACCGATGTTCTCATGTTAACAGCACATATATCAAATAGAGGTCATCAGCATAAATTCTATAAAAGAGGAGAAAAGCAACAATTAAAACTCATAGTAAAATGCAATATAAGGACCCACCCTTAAAAGAATCTTTACAGGAAAGCATTAAAACCAAAGCGCTCCTGGAGACCCCCAGGCACAACTGTGCCGAGTCTGTAAATCCACTTGCTCTCGATTCCGGCTAATTTGTTGAAGATATCACCTCCTCAAAATTGTAGTGAAATTCATCAATTTCTCTGACTTTCAGTCCATTAGCATTGCTGTGATGGAACCTCTTAAAATGATGAGTGAACATTTTCAAGGAATTCAAATCTGTACTTGTCTTTGCTTTTTCTATGTCTCTGCGGTTTTCTCTAGTGGTCATCCTGATATAAATTAAAAGTCGGCATCAGTGGAGCAAATTCTACTGATCCGCATAAATTGGCCAACTGGAATTCGATGAATGGTTGATGGTATATGTGAAGATTCTGCATGAAGGGAAGAATTGATGGTTTACGGTGGACATAAATGGCGATCCTGCCATTTTCAAATAGACTGATGTTAATGCCTAAGAACTCCTGTTTTCTCCCATAATTATAAGTGAGTTTGGTGTAGATTGAGCAATTTGCTGTTCCCAATATCCAAGAAAGAGGTTCGCATAAGAGGGGGCACAAGCTGCCCCCATTGCCGTACCCTGAGTCTGTAGATTTGTCCGATCTTTAAACACAAAGATGTTATATGTCAAGGTAAATCCTAATAGGACAGTAGCAAATGGATCAGATTTTTATCCAGACTGCTAACCTTCAGAAACCAGGATACTGCCTCAATGCCATCTCATGGAAGTATAGAGCGATTCAGCATCCACAGTCACCATGTACATGTTGTCCAAATGTAAATCATCCAGTCTGTGAAGTGTCACAGTGGTATCTTTAATATGTGATGGTAGAGAAGTCGCAAAGGGTTTCAGGTAAGTGTCTATGAATTGGCCCACTACATCACAAAGTCTAATAATAATAATAATAATTTTTATTTATATAGCGCCAACATATTCCGCAGCACTTTACAATTAAGCGGGGACATGTACAGTGTTGTGAATTCCGCTCTTGGGCTCCCTCCGGTGGTTGTAAGTAGCACTTTTGTGAATTCTGCTCTTGGGCTCCCTCCTGTGGTTTTGAGTGGTATAGCTGCTTCTTGGATTTAGCATCAGCAGCTGCTTCCACTGATCGTCTTTCTGGCTCGGCTATTTTAGTCTGGCCTTATCCCTCAATCAATGCCAGTTGTCAATTGTTCCTGCTTGGAGCCACTGCTCTTTTGGATTTCCCTGACACTCTGTCCAGTTCAGCAAAGATAAGTCCTTGTTTGTTCTTTTGCAGTCCACTTGTTGTGGACTTATTGTCCAGCTTATCAGTATGGATCTATTTAGCTAAGCTGGAAGCTCTGGGCTGCAGATTTTGCCCTCCACACCTTTAGTCAGGTGTGGAGATTTTTTGCATATCTCTGCGGTGGACTTTTTCTAGTTTTTATTACCGACCGCACAGTATCCTTTCCTTACTGTCTATCTAGCTAGAAGTGGCCTCCTTTGCTAAATCTTGTTTCCTACTACGTATGTCATTTCCTTCTCCTCTCACAGTCAATATTTGTGGGAGGCTGTCCTATCCTTTGGGGATTTTCTCTGAGGCAAGATAGCTTTCCTGTTTCTACCTTTAGGGGTAGCTAGTTCTCCGGCTGTGACGAGGTGTCCAGAGAGTGACAGGAACATCCCACGGCTACTGCTAGTGTTGTGTTAAGATCAGGAACTGCGGTCTGTATAGTTACCATCTGCTCAGAGCTAGTCGCATGTCGCTCCTAAATTACCAGTCCATAACAGTACAGACAATAAATTCAGTACAAGTTAAGACAATTTAAAAATTTAAACAGAGACATTAGGAGTGAGGTCCCTGCTCACAAGCTTACAATCTACCTAAGATTACCACCCTCAGTCTGTACCCCTTTCACCATAGTACACCAACCAGACTAACAAGGTAATATGAACACTAGTAACGAAAAATACCAAGCATACAAATATAGTCACACATATAATAGAGGAATGCACCAGGGAGTGGAGGGTGGAGTTAAACCAAAGTAGAAGAAAGGGAATTATCACACACTCAAAACCTAACAACAGTCACAGATAAACTCACCTTTTAGTATAATAGCCAACAACAACCTCCAGCCATGCAGCATAAGCTACCTCTGACAATGAGTGCTAGCAAGTGCCTAGTTTGTATCCGAGATGGGAGTGGCTAACAGTGCACAGCTGAGAGCCTAAAGAAATTTACACCTTTTAAGAAGAAGGTGAAGTGCTTCTAATCAGTGCAGGAGTAGGAGAAATCAGGCACTGCGGTCTTTTGGCTCCTCTCTTTCACAGTAAACCCGTGACAATACCTTTGATAAATGTAGCCAAGGAGTTCTATTTAACCTCATTGGTCAACACTACTTGTTTACAAAATGCATCAGGCTTGTCTAAATGTTCTTTTGCATACTTCTGACTCTGAATTTTATGGTGAGGATGCTGGAGAGGTTTTCTTCTGATTACTCTTCCATGAAGGCCATATTTGTGCAAGTGTCTGTGAACAGCAGAACAATGTACCAGAACTCCAGAGACTGCTAAATCTTTCTGAAGGTCTTTTGCAGTCAAGTGGGGATCCTGATTTGCCTCTCTAGCAATCCTATGAACAGTTCTCACTGAAGTTTTGCTTGGTCTTCTAGACCTTACCTTGACTTCCACTGTTCCTGTTAACTGCCATTTCTTAATTATATTTTATACTGAGGAAAGAGCTGCTTTAAAAACCTTTGCTATATTCTTATAGCTTTCCCCTGCTTTGTGGACCTCAACCATTTTCATTTTCAGTGTACTAGGCAGCTGCTTAGAAGAAACCATATATGCTGTTCTACAGCACAAGGTTAGAAGAACTGTTTTTTTAAAAAGCTAGGAAATTTGCATCACTTAGCCTTTCCCAACAATCATAGTGAACAAGTCATAATTAGTGTTGAGCGATATCGTCCGATACTTGAAAGTATCGGTATCGGAAAGTATCGGCCGATACCGGCAAAGTATCGGATATAATCCGATACCGATACCCGATACCAATACAAGTCAATGGGACTCAAGTATCGGAAGGTATCCCTGATGGTTCCCAGGGTCTGAAGGAGAGGAAACTCTCCTTCAGGCCCTGGGAACCATATTAATGTGTAAAATAAAGAATTAAAATAAAAAATATTGATATACTCACCTCTCAGACGCAGCCTGGACATCACCGCTGGTAACCGGCAGCCTGCTTTGTTTAAAATGAGCGCGTTCAGTACCTTCCATGACGTCACGGCTTCTGATTGGTCGCGTGCCACTCATGTGACCGCCACGCGACCAATCACAAGCCGTGACGTCATGCCTCAGGTCCTAAATTCCTAATTCTAGGAATTTAGGACCTGGGAATTACGTCACGGCTTGTGATTGGTCGCGTGGCGGTCACATGGGCGGCCGCGACCAATCACAAGCCGTGACGTCATCTAAGGCCCTGAACGCGCTCATTCTTAGGAAGGAAGGCTGCCGGAAAGAAGCCGAGGGTGAGTATATTCCTATTAGGTATATACTCACCCTCAGACGCGCCCTGCTTCTTTCCGGCAGCCTTCCTTCTTAAGAATGAGCGCGTTCAGGGCCTTAGATGACGTCACGGCTTGTGATTGGTCGCGGCCGCCCATGTGACCGCCACGCGACCAATCACAAGCCGTGATGTAATTCTCAGGTCCTAAATTCCTAGAATTAGGAATTTAGGACCTGAGGGATGATGTCACGGCTTGTGATTGGTCGCATGGCGGTCACATGAGCGGCACGCGACCAATCAGAAGCCGTGACATCATGAAAGGTACTGAACGCGCTCATTTTAAACAAAGCAGGCTGCCGGTTACCAGCGGTGATGTCCAGGCTGCGTCGGAGAGGTGTGTATATCAATATTTTTTATTTTAATTCTTTATTTTACACATTAATATGGTCCCGATACCGATTCCCGATACAACAAAAGTATCGGATCTCGGTATCGGAATTCCGATACGGCAAGTATCGGCCGATACTTGCGGTATCGGAATGCTCAACACTAGTCATAATCCTAACAGGCTAATTAAGGTCTAAAACCTTGGTCAAATTTATCTGAGTACACAAATCTCCAGTGTTGCCCAACCTTTTGTATCAGCCCATTTTCCTTTTCATACTTTTTGAAATGTAAAAAATGAAAATATATATTTTATGCTTAAAATACAAAGTAAATGCGTCGTCTTTAAAGGGACACTGTCACCTGAATTTGGAGGGAACAATCTTTAGACCTAGGGGCGGGGTTTTCGGGTGTTTGATGCACCCTTTCCTTACCCGCCGGCTGCATGCTGGCTGCAATATTGGATTGAAGTTCATTCTCTGTCCTCCGTAGTACATGCCTGCACAAGGCAATCTTGCCTTGTGCAGGCATGTACTACGGAGGACAGAGAATGAACTTCAATCCAATATTGCAGCCAGCATGCAGCCGGCGGGTAAGGAAAGGGTGCATCAAACGCCCGAAAACCCAGCCCCTAGGTCTAAAGATTGTTCCCTCCAAATTCAGGTGACAGTATCCCTTTAACTTTAGGCCTTTTAGAGATTATTTAGTCTTCTGCTTGCTTAACTGTCCATAATAACAGTAATTTTGACCTGGGGTGCCAAAACTTTTATATGCCACTGTATGTGTATCTACCTGTATGTCTCGTATGTGCCTCTATATATATTTATCTACCTGTATATCTGGTGTTTGTGTATCTGCCTTTGATGAATATCCTTAGTAGTGTGATTGATTTCTTTATGATATAGTATGTGCAGTAATAATTGTGCGCATGATGTGTCTTTTTATGCTTATCCAGTGTACAGTTGAAATCAGTTTACATACTCTATATAAAAAGACACATATGCATGTTTTTCTCAATATCTGTCATGAAATCAGAATAAACCTTTCTCATTTTAGACCAATTAGAATTACCATAATTATTAATATTTGCCAAATGCCAGAATAATGAGAGAGAGAATGTTTTAAGGCATTTTTTCTACTTAATGCAAAATCAAAAGTTTACATACACTAATATTACTATGCCTTTAAACAATTCTGGAGTGCCCACATGATGATGTCATGTGTTTGGAAGCTTCTGATAGTTTTTTTTTGGCAACATCTAAGTTAATTAGAGACACACCTGCAGATGTATTTTAATGTACACCTAAAACACACTGCTTCTTGTGCAGCATCATGGGAAAGTCTAAGGAAATCAGCCAAAATATCAGGAAGGGAATTGTGGACTTGCACAAGTCTGGCTCATCCTTGGGTACAATTTCAAGATAGCCGAAGGTGCCTCATTCATCTGTACAAACAATTATATGCAAGCAAAAACAAGATGGGAATGTTCAGTCATCATACTGCTCAGGAAGGAGATGGGTTCTGTGTCCCAGAGATCAACGTGCTTTGGTCCGACATGTACATATCAACCCAAGTACAAAAGCAAAAGACCTTGTGAAGATGATGGTGGAAGTTGGTAGGATTGTGTCAATATCCACAGTGAAACGAGTATCAACGAGTACTATTTCTAAAAGGGGCTGAAGCCCTGTGATTGGCTGCAGTGGTCACATGTGACATTACCACTGCTGCCTGTAAACATAGATGGTGTCATAGCAGAGAGACATTAATAGATCAGGTGAAAATGAGTAACTCTGATTTTATTATGTTTTCCCTAGCTCAAGCCAATGAGCACAAAAAAAATAACATGAAAGTCCCCTTTATTAAGAGGGGACCATACACAATTCTTGAACAGGGGCACTTTGCTCTCAGTGTCTGCCCCTGATATATATGATTTACAAGTGTACTGTATTTGTATTAAGAATTTTATTACTAGGGTTATGAGCTCAAAGGGTATATATATACTGTATATACAGGCAAAAGAGACTTTCTCCACTATCTCTGCTGGTTTCTTATAATAATTGGAGAACAAGCAGAAAATGAAATTACATGTGATGAGGCTAATCACTGTGCGTTAGTACAGGATGGCTATCAACTGATTGCAACTTGACAAGGCTTATTAAATATAATTCAACTCATTTGCATGTGAAGAAAGATGTGAAATAAATAGAAAAGACATCAATATTCAGATTTTTTTTAAATCACGCAAACATTGTGTGTACAGCAAGACTTGTGTTTCTTTGTAATCATGTCAATGAAGTAAGTATGAATCTCTTAGAAGAAAATGGTAGGGAACATTTATGATGGAAATGATGGCTGTGATTATATGGTTGCATAATTACTATGTAAGTGTAGTCTATACATATATATATATATATACTGTAGAATGCATTTATAGATGTGGAACATATTAGCCCCTCAGCCAATTTTTATTTTTTCCCTAATCTATCATATTTAAATGTTTCCAATCATTCCACCAATTTTTGTATAAGATAAGGATGACTTGAGTAGCCATAAAATGGAATTCTGAAATGATCATTCCATTGATTGAAAGTAAAGATTTTTTCAAAACATATATCACCCATGTGAAAAGTAATTACGATAACTTGCAATTAGTCTCTTAAATTGCTGAAGAGAAATGTTAAAGATTACATTAGCATGACCTACTCATTTAATGTATTGCCAAAGCATGTCAATACAATTCAAATCAGGACATTGACTCACTCAAAAACTATTTTCGTTATCCAACTCAAAATTTTTTCCAATATCTGTACATTCAAGAGTCTGCAAAATCACTAGAACATGCCCTCATCATCTCCCGCATCAACTACTGCAACCTCCTGCTCTGTGGCCTCCCTTCTAACACTCTTGCACCACTCCAATCTATCCTAAACTCTGCTGCTCGACTAATCCACCTGTCCCACGCTATTCCCCAGGCTCTCCGCTCTGTTAATCTCTTCACTGGCTCCCCATTGCCCAGAGACTCAAGTTGAAAACCCTAACCATGGCATATAAAGTCATCCACAACCTGTCTCCTCCATACTTATGTGAGCTAGTCTCCTGATACTCACCTACACACAACTTCTACTCCCCTCTTATCTCATCTTCCCACAATCGCATACAAGATTTCTCCCGTGCATTCACTCTACTCTGGAATTCTCTAACCAACATATCATATTCTCACCTACCATGGAGACCTTCAAAAGGAACCTGAAGAACCACCTCTTCCGGCAAGCCTGCAACCTGCAGTAACCATTGTTCCACCAAACTGCTGCACGACCAGCTTTACCCTCACCTATTGTATCCTCACCCATCCCTTGTAGACTGTGAGCCCTTGCGGACAGGGTCCTCTCTTCTCCTATAACAGTCAATGACTTGTGTTGTTTAAATTATTGTAATTGATTTTTTTATACATACCCCTTTTGGCATGTAAAGCGCCATGCAATAAATGGAACTATAATCTACTATATAATTGTCTAAGGGTCACTTCCGTCTGTCTGTCTGTCACGGATATTCATTGGTCGTGGCCTCTGTCTGTCATGTAATCCAAGTCGCTGATTGGTCGTGGCAAAACAGCCACGACCAATCAGCGACGGGCACAGTCCGGCGGAAAAATGGCCGCTCCCTCCTCCAAGCAGTCAGTGCCCGCTCCATACTCCCCTCCAGTCTGCCCTCACACAGGGTTATTGGCAGCGGTAACGGACCGCGTTATGCCGCGGTGTAATGCACTCCGTTACCGCTGCTATTAACCCTGTGTGACCAACTTTTTACTATTCATGCTGCTTACGCAGCATGAATAGTAAAACGATCTAATGTTAAAAATAATAATAAAAATAAAAAATCGTTATATACTCACCGTCCGTCGGCCCCCGGATAGACAACAGGCCTTTCCCACTCGCGACGCTCCGGTAACCGGTCCATGCTGCAATCTCGCGAGATGATGACATAGCGGTCTCGGGATACTGCTACGTCATCATCTCGCGAGACCGCAATGCACTCTTGAGACCGGAGCGCACGAGCAGCGTCGGTAACCGCTTCGCTTGGATCCGGGGGCTCTGGAAGGTGAGTATATAACTATTTTTTATTTTATTTCTTTTTTTTTAACAGGGATATGATGCCCACATTGCTATATACTATGTGGGCTGGGCAATATCCTACATGGGCTGGGCAATATCCTACATGGGCTGTGCTATATACTATGTGGCTGGGCAATATACTACATGCGCTTGGCAATATACTGCGTGGCTGGGCAATATACTACATGTGCTGGGCAATATACTACGTGGCTGAGCAATATACTACATGGGCTGGGCAATATACTACATGGGCTGTGCTATATACTATGTGGCTGGGCAATATACTATGTGACTATACAACGTGGGCTGCGCAATATACTACATGGACTGCGCAATATACTACGTGGGCTGCGTAATATACAACATGGACTGCGCAATATACAACATGGGCTGCGCAACATACAACGTGGGCTGTGCAAAGTACTGCGTTGGCTGCGCAATGTACTGCTTTGGCTGCGCAATGTACTGCGTTGGCTGCGCAATGTACTGCATGGGCTGCGCAATGTACTGCGTGGGCTGCGCAATGTACTGCGTGGGCTGCGCAATGTACTGTGTGACTGTGCAATATACTACATGGGCTGTGCTATACACTACGCATACATATTCTAGAATACCTGATGCGTTAGAATCGGGTCACCGTCTAGTAATAAATAATAATAATAATCCATCCAAATGTGTACCTACTTCTGTGATTCAGATCATTGTTCTGCTGCATAACCCAACTGTGCTTGAGCTTTTCGTATACTGTGCAAATTGATCATAACTAGTGTTGAGCATTCCGATGCTGCAAGTATCGGGTATCGGCCGATACTTGCTGTATCGGAATTCCGATACCGGGATTCCGATACTCTTGTGGTATCGGGTATCGGAACAACATTAATGTTAAAATGTGTAAAATAGAGAATTAAAATAAAAAATATCGCTATACTCACCTGTCCGACGCAGCCGGGACCTCAGCGCAGGAACCGGCAGCGTTGTTTGTTTAAAATTCCCGCTTTTACTTGGTTACGCGAAGTCCCGGCTTGTGATTGGTCAGGGCGGCCATGTTGCCGGGCCGCGGACCAATCACAGCAAGCCGTGACGAAAATACGTCACGGCTTGCTGTGATTGGTCCGCGTCCCGGCAACATGGCCGCCATTAACCAATCACAAGCCGTGACGTAACGGGAGGCTGGAAACGCGCTCATTTTAAAAAGGGCGCGTGTCCAGCCTCCCGTGACGTCACGGCTTGTGATTGGTTGCGTCGCGGTCAACCAATCACAAGCCGGGAGGCTGGACACGCGCCCATTTCAAAATGAGCGCGTCCAGCCTCCCGGCTTGTGATTGGTTGATCGCGGCGCAACCAATCACAAGCCGTGACGTCACGGGAGGCTGGACACGCGCCCATTTCAAAATGAGCGCGTCCAGCCTCCCGGCTTGTGATTGGTTGATCGCGGCGCAACCAATCACAAGCCGTGACGTCACGGGAGGCTGGACACGCGCCCATTTCAAAATGAGCGCGTCCAGCCTCCCGGCTTGTGATTGGTTGATCGCGGCGCAACCAATCACAAGCCGTGACGTCACGGGAGGCTGGACACGCGCCCATTTTAAAATGAGCGCGTGTCCAGCCTCCCGTGACGTCCCGGCTTGTGATTGGTCAGGGCGGCCATATTGCCGGGACGCGGACCAATCACAGCAAGCCGTGACGTAATTTCGTCACGGCTTGCTGTGATTGGTCCGCGTCCCGGCAACATGGCCGACCTGACCAATCACAAGCCGGGAATTCACGTAACCAAGTAATAGCGCGATTTTTAAACAAACAACGCTGCCGGTTCCCTCGCTGAAGTCCCGGCTGCGTCGGACAGGTGAGTATAGCGATATTTTTTATTTTAATTCTTTCTTTTACACATTTATATGGTTCCCAGGGCCTGAAGGAGAGTTTCCTCTCCTTCAGACCCTGGGAACCATCAGGGATACCGTCCGATACATGAGTCCCATTGACTTGTATTGGTATCGGGTATCGGTATCGGATTGGATTCCGATACTGTGACGGTATCGGCCGATACTTTCCGATACCGATACTTTCAAGTATCGGACGGTATCGCTCAACACTAATCATAACTATGAGGAATTATGGCAATTTCCTCAGGTGTTCAGCTTGGTTCTTATCGACCTTGATAAGTCTTATATGTAGTGGTGGGTTTTTACTGAATGATCAAGTACAAAGAGCCGGCTTCCTACTGTTATTGATGGGAGCTGATATTCCAGTGAGAGCCTTTTACAGTTTCTGAATGACTCTTATTGGGGTAAAATGATGATATTTAGCAGATGATACGCTTCCCACAATGATGAAACACTGACCAAACAGCCATTTAATTGCTTAGCTGTAGTTGTAAGTGATTTTGGCGATGAGTGTGCAGGGGGTCTCGATTTTATCTTAAATACATCAGCATAATTCAGTACATCCCATTTGATAAGTAAGATTTTATTCAATATTTCACTGAACAATTTCCAAAATGTTGACAAGACGGTTACATAGAACATTTTTGAACCCATAACTTGAAAGTAAGGTTAAAAATATTTCTGTCATTATAAAATCTTCAGTTTTACTCAAATTCCATGATGCAAAATTAAAAACACCCCACATAAAAAACTACTACATCTAGTATTTTGTATGACTCAATTATTTTTAAGTATGAGAAAACACCGTGTGCACAGTCACAATATGGTGCATAGACTAGGTTCCCAAACCGTAAGTATAAACAAAAAAGAAAGTCTAGCACTCAACTTCGGTAAACGTGAAAAGACGCTTTTATTACGGATACCGCGTCTGAAGGCTGCACCCTCTCCCTGCAATCGGCACTGTCTTCGCCCATAGGTGCCACTATCTACCAGAGGTATTATCATCCACGAGTTTTTAATACCGCAATTCAGCATATACTACTTTCCTTATTTGTGCCGCATAGGGTTTTCCTCTATACCTTTATTTATAGCCTACATCTCCTGGCTCTTGCCTGACCCCACAGGCCTACACTGGCACGTGACTGATGAAAGTCCATGTTAGGACTGAAACGTTTCGAGTGCTACAAAATAAAAGCGTCTTTTCACGTTTACCGAAGTTGAGTGCTAGACTTTCTTTTTTGTCAATTATTTTTAAGGACAGCCACCAAATTTGTTTAAAAATTACCTCTTTTAGATCCTGGATGCTGAATGGAGAAGGATGTTCAACTTGCCTCTTCAAAATTCCCCATAGGTGTTCGATTGGGTTCAGATCGTGAAACATACTTGAGGAATGAATCACTTTCACTGTTCACTGTTCTTCAAAAATGCAGCAGATCTGTGTTTTGAATCATCATCATGTTGGAAAAGTGCACATCTACCAAGCACACAGAGTGATTGCAGCACCTTCTTAATCAATACAGAGCAGTACATTTGTAAATTCATAACACCATCAATACCCGATTGGGAGGGGGGTCTTATCTACACCTTCCTCCCAGACAAGGTTTTAAATGTGAGCTATGCCTCATTTCCTTTCATTTCCCCATTTAGATGAAGCCTGGTTTGGCACATGGACATTAGAGATGGGGACCATCCATATTTAAGTACATCTTGACATGGTTGGATGGCTTTTGCATTCTTTGATCAAAATACACTAAGTACCTTGCTTTTATAAGACTTACAGCAATAGTGGAGCTCAGGAATTCATTAATCACAGTGTGTTGATGCATCGTGTATATGTTTCTATATTTGCCAGGCAACATACTTGTGCTCCTTTTCTTTGATTTAATGCTATAGATGTGCAAGCAATATATGTTTTGTCTGCTTTTTTGTATTTTTATTTATTACTGTGAATTGTGCATCACATCTCAGGAAGGGGATATATTACTAAATGTGATGACAAAACTTGTGACTCTTTATTAAACAAAGATTTAAACTCTTTTACAACTTAGTATGTTTATCATTTACTTCTATCATACATATCACTTATTGCAATTGACTTTCCAGGTTTCTCTCTATACATGCATATTTGTATTTTGTCTTTTGGATCACAATCTTGCTGAATAGCCCAATTATGCTTCAGCTCACAGATAGATGACCAGACGTTCTTTTTAAGAATTTTCTAGTACATTGCAGAATTTGTGGTTCATTAAAATATAACAAGCTGTCTCAGGCCTTGGCTGAATAACTTATTGCCTTTTACCAATGCTGTATTATTGTCCTTCAAGGTTTACAAAGGCTTTTTTCACTTGATTATTCTTCACTTAAAATCCTTCATAGTACGCAAGAGCAGGGAACGAGCGTCTCTGGAGTAGATTGCATGAAATTTAGCATTCTAGAAAAACAATCAGTTCATCTCCACAGTAACTTAAATCTACAATGCTGTTGACTTGATGAAACTGAAATGTGGCAATGAGAGGTAGCCACAGGCAAGGCATTAGTCATGGTTGCTCTGGCATATTACATGAAAGTGGAGGTCACGGCTGGGTGTGTGGACTTGTGCTGTGACCGGATTACGCCCGTGCAGACCTTATGCAACTGATGTTGCAGGTTTGCCAGGACCAGATGATTCACAGTTCAATGAGGGAGACCAACGTTCACTAATAAACTCTTTACTAAACAGAAACTTGATAAGGGATAGTGGGTACAAAGATTTATGGACGTTTCATTTACAGTACAAAGCATTTTACATACAGTATCCTTCCTTTGTAGTTGTTAGGACTCTGAACATTTTTTACCTTTTGTGCATTACTGCCCTTTTCCAAGATGGCGTCTTTGGTCTCATGTGCACTATGTCTCCTGCTATAAAACTCCACCCCAGCCTTCAGTCTGTGCTAGAGTATTCTGCCTTGCATCCAGCTCCTGACCTCTGATTACTCCCTGGCTATACACCTGCTCCTGTGAACCTGTGTGGTGATCCTGCTACTCTGCTCTGAGTTCCTGCTGCATACACCAGTGTTATGACCTGGTGGGTACGGAGCGGTACTGAGATGACCTGGTGGGTAAAACCAATCATGGACTCGCTTAGAGGAGGTAGCAGCTCCACAGACAGTAATCACTGATATGACTTAGTGAGTACGGAGCAGCACTGAAATGACCTGGTGGGTAAAGCCAAAGTAGTACTAGCTCTGAGGAGGTGGTAACTTTACTGACCGCAATCCCTACTCCTAACACCAACACTAGAAATAGCCATGGAGCATACCTAACTCTGCCTAGATGCCTCTGCACAGCCTAAGAACTAGCTACCCCTGAAGATGGAAACGGAAAACTATCTCACCTCAGAGAAACCCCCAAAGGAAGATAGCCCCCCACAAATATTGACGTTGAGTGGAGAGGGAAATGACAAACTCAGAAATGAAACTAGATTTTTAGCAAAGGAGGCCAATACTATCTAAATAGACAGAGATAGAAAAGGTTACTGTGCGGTCAGTATAAAAACTAAAAGTCCACGCAGAGTTTACAAAAATAACCACCACACCGACTCACGGTGTGGAGGGGCAAATCTGCGACCCCAGAGCTTCCAACTAGCCGGAATTTTTCATAATGACAATCTGGACAAAAGAGACATAAATTGAACTGAACAGAAGGTCATAAGCAGGGAAACACCCAAAAACTAGCAGACTTATCTTAAGCTGAAAATGGACTGGCCAACAGAGAACTTCCAGGAAAGGACTGAATCCACAGGAAATACATTGACAGCTGGCATCCACTAACAGCCAAAAGCCCAGTTAAATAACAAGGCCAGGAAACCGATTAGTGAACGCAGCTGCTAAGTTCCACTTGAAACCACCAGAGGGAGCCCAAGAGCAGAACTCCCAAAAATACCATTCGCAACCACAGGATGGAGCCCAAGAACGGAATTCACAACACACCAGTTCCAGTAATCCTCCTTCATCTGCTGTTCGTGTTTACTTCCATCTGCATTTGCTGGTCATGTAAGCTGTTGCTGCTTTGCAATAACTTGAGACTATTAACCAGGCCTCCCTGGTTGAGCTAAGATAGGATTTGAACTGCCTAATAAGCATATATATCTGTGCCTGGACTAAGACAAGGATTTATTCATGTCAAGTATCCTCAAGAATAACTGTGCTTCATAGACTTTCTGCTTGATTGCATTTTCCTCTGAAGTTTCTTATAGACTTCTAAGCTGTGTTTATTATTTGCACCAAGTGTTGTGGACTTGAGTTTCTCTCTGAACCTGTTTGAATCACCGTGTGATAATATGGACTTTACCACTTATAAAACTGTGTCCTGTAGTTGTCTTGTTCCACGCAAAGAGTCTCCTGAGTTATCCCCTATAATTATTACAGTAGTATACTCCAGGGCTATTTAAGTCTACTATTTCTTCCAACTTGACCACAACCCAGCTTTAATGGTACAGTCCTGTTTAACTAGTCTTCTTCACTTGATCAGTAGTGTTGAGCGATACTTGAAAGTATCGATATCGGAAAGTATCGGCCGATACCGGCAAAGTATCGGATCTAATCCGATACCGATACCCGAATACAAGTCAATGGGACTCAAGTATCGGACGGTATCCCTGATGGTTCCCAGGGTCTGAAGGAGAGGAAACTCTCCTTCAGGCCCTGGGATCCGTATTAATGCGTAAAATAAAGAATTAAAATAAAAAATATTGATATACTCACCTCTCCGACGCAGCCTGCACCTTACCGAGGGAACCGGCAGCCTTCTTTGCTTAAAATGCGCGCGTTTAATGCCTTCCGTGACGTCACGGCTTCTGATTGGTCGCATGCAGCCCAAGTGACCGCGACGCGACCAATCACAAGCCGTGACGTAATTTTCAGGTCCTGAATGCCTAGAATTAGGCATTTAGATCCTGAGATTCAGCTTGTGATTGGTCGCGTCGCGGTCACATGGGCGGCACGCGACCAATCAGAAGCCGTGACGTCACGGAAGGCATTAAACGCGCGCATTTTAAGCAAAGAAGGCTGCCGGTTCCCTCGGTAAGGTGCAGTCTGCGTCGGAGAGGTGAGTATATCAATATTTTTTATTTTAATTCTTTATTTTACACATTATATCGATCCCGATACCGATTCCCGATACAACAAAAGTATCGGATCTCGGTATCGGAGTTCCGATACCGCAAATATAGGCCGATACCCGATACTTGTGGTATCCGAATGCTCAACATTATTGATCAGCGATTCTACATCGTATTTCTTTCACTACTGGCACCCTGGAACATATATTTACGTCAAAGGTTGACACCGAGGCTGCATCTTTCCCCCGCACTTGATGGCTTATTGAAGTGCCTTTAACAACCTTTGGTGGATCGGTGTTCCACCCACATCTCTTAACATTTAAATCCAGCTGTATATGACTGATAGTGGGATTAAACCCATGCCACCAGAAAGCATGTCACAAATCCAACCTACTGGTGCCCTGTCACGTGAGTGTAGGGTGCCGATGGGTTGCAATGACGTTTGGAGGTTTGCAGAAGAACCCCGTTGTTAGGGTTGGTGGAACACACTGAATATATATATATGAGACAGTAGGTGCATCCACCGTGCAGGAGAGAAACCTGCTGCTAGTAGCAGGTGGTACTATATGGTGGTATAAGCGAACTCTGTTACTTCACAGATTCACTACAAAAGAGAACGCTGTGCCCTGTTAACCTCACAGGAGATCACAGCTACCTAATAGAGCCAACAGTGGTCATGCAGTCAGAATAGCACACAAGCAACTCCTCTCCAGTGGAGCCGGAATTCTAATGGTTATATGCCAGCCATGAATCCACATACACAAAACTCCTCACCGGAGGTGCTGGTATTCTAGGGGCTTATTTCAGCCAAACCCTGACCACATACAACCATGACCACACTAGCGCTGAGCTCATAACATAGGTTTGATGCTAGCGCATGCGAACCTTTTATAGTTTTAGCACTCAAGGACCTTCCTAGTGGTCCAATAGGAACTGCTTCAGGACTTGCGCATGTGACCCCCGACCTCCAATGGGAAGTCGTCCTGTGGGCATGCCCAGTATGGGAAAAGCAGGAGTTAGTCCCCAGAAAGATCTGCTCACTGCTGATCAGCGCTGGCTACAAAGGCAGAGCCTGAAAGAACAGTAGTAACTAGTCACCCAGTATCAGCCTGAGTCAGACGTTGGGACCGACGTCTCTGCTGAGCAGGCTCCACTGCAGCTGGAGAAGAATGGGAGACCGCAGAGGAGATGGTTCGAGATGCCCCCTGTGCAGAGGCAGGAATTCGACACCTAACACCCGTGCATGTCATTATGAGTCTCTTGTGAACGTTGGCTCGTGATTTCTGATATACATAGCATTGCTGATACACTGCTTTGTATAGCACAGGCGATTGGACGAAGCTTCAGATCTCCTATGAAGACTTTTAAAGTCAGTAAAATTGTGAAAAAAGTTTTTAACAATATGAAAAAAGTAAAAAAAAACACAAAAGTCCAAATCACTCACCCTTTGCCCCATTAAAAATGAAACAATTAAAAAAATAAAAAATGCACATATTTGGTCTTTTTGTGTTCATAACATCCTAACAATCAAAATCTAAAAACACTTAATCTGATTGGTAAACCATGTAAAGAGAAAAAAAATCAACACTCTAGAATTACGTTTTTTTGTCCACTGCAACAGTGCAATAAAATGCAATATGAGGTGATCAAAACATCATATCTATCCCAAAATAGTATCAATAAAAATGTTAGCTCTAGTGATGGGCAAGCACTAAAATGCTTGGCTGCACACAGACATGCAGACACATGCACACAGATGCACACAAAAATGGCAATACTCACACTGGCTCTATGGTGGCTAGAGTCAGGGTGTGGCAGTAGTCTAGGTGGCAGGCTGGAGTCTAGCTGGCAGGCAGGAGTCTCACTGGCAGGCTGGAGTCTCGCTGGCAGGTTGGAGTCTTGCTGGCAGGCTGGAGTCTTGCTGGCATATGTGAGGTTGAAGGCCCAGGCCAGGTTTATATAGATTTGGGGGTGTCTGGTGAATTGGCTACAAAATCCTGAATCTGAGCATGCTCAGTGTAAAAAAACGTATTGCAGCGCTGCATTGCATCGTACAACGTGTCTCGACGGATCCTGCGTCCATAGACTTCAATTGTAGCCAACGACGCATGCCGCAGGATGCGTCGTGACACATTTTTTAGGCGGAGACAAAAAACGTTACAATCAACATTTTTTCCAGACGACGTGTCGCTAAATTTTGACGCATCCGTTGTACGACGTACACGACGTATGACAATCCATCACCATGCGTCGCCAATACAAGTCTATGGGAAAAAAACGCATCCTGCGGGTGATTTTGCAGGATGCGTTTTTTTCACAAAATGACGCATTTCGACGTCTGCAGAAAAATGCTAGTGTGAAAGTAGCCTAAATATTAAACACAGCTTAGCAGTCTATAGGAAACTTCAGAGGAAAATGCAATCAAGCAGAAAGTCTATGAAGCACAATTATTCTTGAGGATACTTGACACGAATAAGTCCTTGTTTTAGTCCAAACACAGATAGATATGCTTATAAGGCAGTTCAAATAATACCTTAGCTCAACCGGGGAGGCCTGGGTAATAGTCTCAGGTTTTTGCAGAGCAGCAACAGCTTACATGTTCAGCAAATGCAGATGGAAGTAAACACGAGCAGCAGATGAAGGAGGATTACTGGAAACTGGTATATGCAGCAGGAACTCAGAGCAGAGTAGCAGGATCACCACACAGGTTCACAGGAGCAGGTATATAGCCAGGGAGTCATCAGAGTCAGGAGCTGGAAGCAAGGCAGAATACTCTAGCACAGACTGAAGGCTGGGGTGGAGTCTTATAGCAGGAAGACACAGTGCACATGACTCCAAAGACGCCATCTTGGAAAAGGGCAGTAATGCACAAAAGGTAATAAAAAATGTTCAGAGTCCTGACAGGTTCAGCCAAGAGGTCGTATTTGCAATTCCAAATAGTTTGCAACTGGTGGCGGCCCTACGCTGGTACAACCTCACAGACATGCATTGCATGGCTCACATCTTTAACCTGGTGGTACACCAATTTCTCCACCACTATCTCGGGATGTATGCGCTGCTGCAGAAAGCATGGTCGCTGTATGCTCACTTCTGATGATCGCACCCTGCAGGTCATCGACTTGCATCGCTACAGAGGTCTTTCAGCCTACCAGTTAAACGATTAATTTGCCATGCAAAAACATTAGCAGCAGCAGCAGTAGTGTAACTGTCTTAAGCAATTTCTGTGAGTCATTTCACACATTTTTCAGACAAGCACAACAGAGTACAAGTCTGGCACATTATGAACGACTGGAGAGGTTAGTGCAGGAGTATTTTGAGCTCAGTATCAATGCCATCAAGGGGAACTTGGACCCTTTTACATTTTGGTCTTCAAAAGTGAAAGAGTGACTTGAGCTTGCCTGTCAAGCCTCGGAGGATTTGTTATGTCTGACAGCCAGCATCTTTCAGAATGTGTCTTCTGCGCTGCTGGTGGAGTCCTGACGGTTAAGCGCATCTGGCTGTTTTCTGAAAGTGTAGACCGCCTAACTTTAATCAAAATGAACAAGTCATGGATCTCCAACGACTTTTGCACCATATTCGCAGACTGGACAGACTAAGAGATGGTGCAGTTTTTAGTGTGCTGCTTTGAGCTCGCATTATTGCAGTCTGTGCCACCTTTGTCATTTCTTCTCTGTCTGCTGTTGCTACTGCTGCTTATGTTACAAACAAGTTTTTTAAATGTGGAGACTCCAAGTTGGGTCTTCATCTGGGTTTCCTGTAGGGCAGAGGTGTCAAACTGCATTCCTCGAGGGCCGCCAACAGGTCATGTTTTCAGGATTTCCTTGTATTGCACAGGTGATAATTTAATCACCTGCACAGAATGATTCCAGCACCTTGTGGAATGCTAAGGAAATCCTGAAAACATGACCTGTTGGCGGCCCTCGAGGAATGCAGTTTGACACCTCTGCTGTAGGGGAAGGTGTGTAAGAGGCCTATGATACTGTTTCTACTCTGTAGCAAACGATGCCACTTTGGTGGTGTGTGACAATAATTTTGGAAAATGTAACAAACTGCTAAACAACATCATCATGATTTATGCATATTTATGCAAAAAGTATCCATATATCAAACTAAATAGTGACTCAATCAAATATTAGACATAAAGAGAACAATGAGTCCATGCTATATCAATAAAATTGTTTACATTTTATTAGAAAATGTTAAAAACAGAAAACAAAATAAACACATGCAAATACATAAAGAGAATTGAGCAAAAAAGTAACAAAAGGTGAGACCAGTGACACAAGAACCAAAGTAAATAGAGCATGTAGTGCTATACTGTATATATATAAATAGCCCATAGAGTAATGTTCTCACAATAATCAGAATATTGTAGCAGACTCTTTAGTAATCTAAGTGACTATACCGATAATAATAGTACATATATCGTTCAAGTGTGGCATTCAAAAATGGACTACAGCCATGTATAGTAATAAGATAAATATAAGTTCAACTACTACTGCACACCCACATTGATGCCCACACCAAAAGATATGGAGCAATATCCACCATGGCATATATTAACAACAATAAACCCTCTAGTAAGGGTTGGTAGGCACCTACATATATACATCAAATGGTGTGGTCATTACCCATAGATTTAAATAGGCTATCACTCCTGTGTGCTAACCCCAATGCATGTTTCACTAAATGGTATCTTCCTCAGGGGGCATGGTTTATCATTTGCAATATCCCTCTATTTATATCCAGGGCCTGCGGTCAGCTGGATTCACTTCGCTGGATTCGGCACATGTGCAGTAGCGCCTGTAAGGTCCTGCAGATGTGCATCCACTTGTCAGCCCGGTGTGGTCACGCGGGACGGCCAGCGCCTGACCATGACCACGCAGCCGCACCAGGTGTAAAAGACAGGAGGATGCACAAAGCTACAATATTCAGATCATTGTGCGGACATTATTCTATAGGCTGTTTATATATGTAGCACTCCTTGTCCTATTTTCTTTGGTTCTTGTGTCACTGACCTTTTGTTACTTTTTTGCTCAATTCTCTACTGTATATGTATTTGTATGTGTTTTTTTGTTTTTTGTTTTTATGTTTTTAACATTTTTCTAATAAAATGTAAACAATTATTCTATTGATATAGCATGGACTCATTGTTCTCTTTATGCCTATTTTTTTAATTGTGGCGAATCCAAGTTGGGACTCCTTCATGTGTGTTTCCTGTAGGGCTCCCAGAAAGGCTGTCCTGAACTTATTTTCACTCAACTACTTGTGCTACAATCCTTATATTTTTCTATCAATAGTACTCTATGAAACTGATGTGTGTGCCATCTGAGTGTGGCAGGGAAAAAATAGCTGTTGTATGAGGTATCAGGGCTTACACCAAAGAAGGCTTACACTGCTCCCCTAACCCCCAAAGCTGCAAATGCTGGCCCAGGCCCTGCTCCCTCATGCATGGCCCATGGCTGACTGCTTTTGTGCCATTATAAAATGTTCTACTGTGGGTCAATTGATCAGTCAATTACCTGTTACTTTCCTTACATTTTTCTACCAATAGTCCTCTATGAAACTTATCTTTGTGCCATCTGAGTGTGGCTGGGAAAAAAAAGCTGCTGCATGTGGTATCAAGGCTCACAGCTTAAACCACTCCCTTTACCACCAGGTCTTCACTGAAACTTCAATTCAAAGCTGTAAATCCTGGCCCAGACCCTTATACCTCATGCATGGCCCATGACTGACTACTGCTTTGCCATTAGCAAGTTTCTAACATGGGTCAATTGATGCCACTTTTCATGGTGTGTGCCCCTAATTTTAGCTGTCTGGGAAGATTTCTATCACCCTTTAAAGTGTTGTGTATATACAGGTCCTTCTCAAAAAATTAGCATATAGTGTTAAATTTCATTATTTACCATAATGTAATGATTACAATTAAACTTTCATATATTATAGATTCATTATCCACCAACTGAAATTTGTCAGGTCTTTTATTGTTTTAATACTGATGATTTTGGCATACAACTCCTGATAACCCAAAAAACCTGTCTCAATAAATTAGCATATTTCACCCATCCAATCAAATAAAAGTGTTTTTTAATAACAAACAAAAAAACCATCAAATAATAATGTTCAGTTATGCACTCAATACTTGGTCGGGAATCCTTTGGCAGAAATGACTGCTTCAATGCGGCGTGGCATGGAGGCAATCAGCCTGTGACACTGCTGAGATGTTATGGAGGCCCAGGATGCTTCAATAGCGGCCTTAAGCTCATCCAGAGTGTTGGGTCTTGCGTCTCTCAACTTTCTCTTCACAATATCCCACAGATTCTCTATGGGGTTCAGGTCAGGAGAGTTGGCAGGCCAATTGAGCACAGTAATACCATGGTCAGTAAACCATTTACCAGTGGTTTTGGCACTGTGAGCAGGTGCCAGGTCGTGCTGAAAAATGAAATCTTCATCTCCATAAAGCTTTTCTGCCGATGGAAGCATGAAGTGCTCCAAAATCTCCTGATAGCTAGCTGCATTGACCCTGCCCTTGATGAAACACAGTGGACCAACACCAGCAGCTGACATGGCACCCCACACCATCACTGACTGTGGGTACTTGACACTGGACTTCAGGAATTTTGGCATTTCCTTCTCCCCAGTCTTCTTCCAGACTCTGGCACCTTGATTTCCGAATGACATGCAAAATTTGCTTTCATCAGAAAAAAGTACTTGGGACCACTTAGCAACAGTCCAGTGCTGCTTCTCTGTAGCCCAGGTCAGGCGCTTCTGCCGCTGTTTATGGTTCAAAAGTGGCTTTACCTGGGGAATGCGGCACCTGTAGCCCATTTCCTGCACACGCCTGTGCACGGTGGCTCTGGATGTTTCCACACCAGACTCAGTCCACTGCTTCCTCAGGTTCCCCAAGGTCTGGAACCGGTCCTTCTCCACAATCTTCCTCAGGGTCCGGTCACCTCTTCTCGTTGTACAGCGTTTTCTGCCACATTTTTGCCTTCCAACAGACTTACCATTGAGGTGCCTTGATACAGCACTCTGGGAACAGCCTATTTGTTGAGAAATTTCTTTCTGGGTCTTACCCTCTTGCTTGAGGGTGTCAATGATGGCCTTCTTGACATCTGTCAGGTCGCTAGTCTTACCCATGATGGGGGTTTTGAGTAATGAACCAGGCAGGGAGTTTTTAAAAGCCTCAGGTATCTTTAGCATGTGTTTAGAGTTAATTAGTTGATTCAGAAGATTAGGGTAATAGGTCGTTTAGAGAACCTTTTCTTGATATGCTAATTTATTGAGACAGGTTTTTTGGGTTATCAGGAGTTGTATGCCAAAATCATCAGTATTAAAACAATAAAAGACATGACAAATTTCAGTTGGTGGATAATGAATCTATAATATATGAAAGTTTAATTGTAATCATTACATTATGGTAAATAATGAAATTTAACACTATATGCTAATTTTTTGAGAAGGACCTGTATTTGGTTTAGCCTCCCATTGAATTTAATGGGGTTCAGGCACATTCGAATTGTTCAGCGAACATAGCGACATTTGGAGAACCGAACAGATCCAAACCTTGAAAGGTACGCTCATCTCTAATATTTAATGATAATAATTGTCTTGCAACTGTAATGCATTATATTATAGAATATTCCATTCATATACTCTGATGGCTGTTTTATGATTGTTTTTTTTTTTAACTTGAATTATGTCTATGTAGTGTTACCATGGTTATGGAGATTGGACCAGTAGGAGAAACTAGAAGGAGTGGAACACAACTGATTGACTATAATTAATATTTGTTTTGTTTCATGTCTATATGTACAACTTGTTTTTGGCTTGAAAAAGGCCCTGCATGGCCGAAACATCACATCTATTTTTTATGTGCACACTGGTGTCAATAAAACTCTTTTAAAGAATACTACCTGGTGCCTTGGATTCTTGAATTACTTGAGGATTTGAACTCTAGTGCCACCTATTGTAAGTAGCAATCCTACAAATCAATATGGACCCACTAATGAACACTGCAATATGAATTGCAATACACCCTAATATATGGAAATAAAATAACTAAGTCTATCCTCTCCTGTATCCATCTACAGTTGTGTGCTAAAGTGTTTGCCCCTTCCAAATTTTCATTTCTTTTGCATATTTGTAATACTTAAATGTTTCAGATTAGAGATGAATGTGTTCGGAAAACATTCACCAGCTACCAACGTAGCACATTAAGATTTGTGTTCGTTTTCACAAGCATTTTTACTCAAAGTCGTCAAAAGTCAGTCACAGTTCGGTAAATCATCACGTTTTCATTAATGCTTTTGTATGACTTTGGCTACAAGGGTGCTGCTGTATGTTGAGCGGATGAGCGGGGGATGTGTTTAATGAGGGAAGGGGTGTGGAGAGGATAAAGGAGCATCTGAAGAGATTACAGGAGTGGCGCATGCTTTTTAAAAAAAACCAAAAAACTTTATGTGTGTTGATCCCAGCAACCAATAAGGGCACAGAAACCATCCATGACATCATCACAAAAGGTCTTTTGTGATTGGTTACCGAAGTCACATGTTCCTGGCCATATAAAAAGCAGACTGTAGTAATTATAGGAGATTACTCAGGAGACTCTTTGCATGGAACAAGACAACTACAGGACACAGTTTTATAAGTGGTAAAGTCTATATTATCACACGGTGATTCAAACAGGTGCAGAGAGAAACTCAATTCCACAACACTTGGTGTAAATATTAAACGCAGCTTAACAGTCTATAAGAAACTTCAGAGGAAAATTCAATCACGCAGAAAGTCTATGAAGCACAATTATTCTTGAGGATACTTGACACGAATAAGTCCTTGTTTTAGTCCAAACACAGATAGCTATGCTTATAAGGCAGTTCAAATAATATCTTAGCACAACCAGGGAGGCCTGGGTAATAGTCTCAGGTTTTTGCAGAGCAGCAACAGAATTAGCTAGACTCTCAGTTTTTAGGAACCAAAGAATACTAGGATAAGTAAAGCGTGTTCCTTTATACTACTATTAAAATATAACTTTTAATCTTTGTAACTATAAAAAGTACATATAAAAGTGCTGACAACAAAGTGCTCAGTGCATACACAAAAAAACAAAACAGAAAGACATGTATAAAAACGTATCACCGCCAAAGAAATCAAGTGTCCTACAAGTCACTAGTTTCAAATATCCAAGTGGAGATATGGCCACCGATTAACAGACAACCAATCTTAATATTCACAAAATGTATACCTACTTGGTATTGGTAGTCAAACTAAGTATAGTACCTATAAAATAGGAAAAAGAGTGTCCTCAATTCTAGGACCGTACTCTTGAAGTACTATAATCGACTAGGCGGTGAATTTATAGCAGTGCTCATAAAGAAATAGCAACCGTATGGCAATATAACCTTATTTCTTATTACAGGATAAAAGCCTGAATCAACACAGTTGCATGCATATATGATAAGGTGTTATACTCATCTGCCTTCTAAAGGTCCTTGTCTGGACTTAATGCAGTTTGAGTTGGTGCGGACCATTTGCGCGGCTCTCCAAATACAACCGCATCATTTTCTATAGGTCCACCTTGCTGAATAGTGCCTCCCAACGCGTTTCATACGACCTGTATTCATCAGGGGATCGTGTCACCTTCATGCATCATGGATGAGCATATCGCTAAAGCGGTCTGTACTCCGCCTTCTTATATAGATTACTCACCGGCGTTAGCAGCCTCGTGCTTCCGGATGCCGGGAACCTAACTTCCGGTATGTTTAGATACGTGCACTCTAAATTAGGATGCGCACATTAGTTCCGGATATCAAGACATTGGCTGAACATGCCGTAACATCATATCCGGTGGGCGGGGACTTTCGTCCATATACCGCCCATTATATGGTAATGTGCGACAGCGCATTGCGCTCTATACAGTACGGGACAGGGGACAGCCGTCACTCCAAAAAATCCTGCACTGTTGAATACTCATCTTATGTACCAAGGGAGCTATTATCTTACTCCCGAGTCTCTGAAGATGGCACATGCAGGTACAACAACCATATCTAAATAACGGCACCTCCATGACTAGAGGATCAAATATAGCTCAAAAAAACGGATTAAACCCCACCCCCACAAAAGTACACACATCTCGCTATGGCCATATCAAGAATGAGAAATGAAAAATAGAGATATACCGTATTTTTCGGACTACAAGACGCACTTTTTCCCCAAAAAAAAGGGGGGAAAATGGGGGGTGCATCTAATAGTCGAAATGCAGGCTTACCCGTGGCGGCAGAGGTGCGGCGGCAGAGGTGCGGAGATGAGGAGGCGCAGTGAGCGGGGTCCCTTTCCCCGGTGAGGTGATGCAGCAGCCCGGTAAGCAGCAGAGCCGGGTGAATCCTGTTGTCATCGGTGGTGGCGGCCATCTTCCGGGGGCCGCGCGTGCGCAGATGAAGCGCTCTGCTTCCCGGGGCTTCAGGAAAATGGCCACGGGATGCCGCGCGTGCGCAGATGGGGATCGCGGCGGCCATTTTTCTGAAGTTCTTAGCTTCAGGAAAATGGCTGCTGCGATCTCCATCTGCGCACGCGCGGCCTCCCGCGGCCATTTTCCTGAAGCCCCGGGAATCAGAGCGCTTCATCTGCGCACGCGCGGCCCCCGGAAGATGGCCACCACCACCGATAACAACAGCATTCACCCGGCTCTGCTGCTTACCGGGCTGCTGCATCACCTCACCGGGGAAAGGGACCCTCTCACACCATACCTGTCACTGCGCCTCCTGATCCCAGCACCTCCTGATCCCAGCACCTCCTGATCCCAGCACCTCCTGATCCCTGCACCTCCTGATCCCTGCACCTCCTGATCGCAGCACCTCCTGATCGCAGCACCTCCTGATCGCAGCACCTCCTGATCCCTGCACCTCCTGATCCCTGCACCTCCTGATCCCAGCACCTCCTGATCCCTGCACCTCCTGATCCCTGCACCTCCTGATCCCAGCACCTCCTGATCCCTGCACCTCCTGATCCCAGCACCTCCTGATCGCAGCACCTCCTGATCCCTGCACCTCCTGATCCCTGCACCTCCTGATCCCAGCACCTCCTGATCCCAGCACCTCCTCATCCCAGCACCTCCTCATCCCAGCACTTCCTCATCCCAGCACCTCTGCCGGTAACCAGTGCTGCAACCCTCCCATGGACACCAGGCCGTGGCATCGCCCACCTAAGCAGGAAGGGACCCTGCTCAGGTGCACGCCGTACCGCATCACCCCACCTCTGCAGACACCATGCCTCCTGTGACCCTGCTCTGCCACCGCCAGCCTTCAGGTAAGATACTGTAAATTCGGACAATAAGACGGACCCCCATCTTATAAAAAATCTTTTTTTCTGCAATTTTCACCCCAAATTTGGGGTGCGCCTTATGGTCCGGTGCGTCTTATAGTCCGAAAAATACGGTATACAAAATAATAAAAAAATGAAAAATAAGTTTATGTGTACGTGACACAGCGGAACTCCGTGGTGGGAAAGATAGGAAAGGGTGCATCTATTGATGTCCCTAAGGAGCCCTCTCTATACTTGTCCCTACCTCTCGCGGAGGTTGGCACCCTTTCCTACGCAGTGGCGCCCCCACTCAACGACGGCTGACCCTATTGACAGGTTACCCTAATACACCCTAGTTCTATAGGAAGGAAGAAAAGCTGAGCTGATCGTTTAAGCCACATGGTGTAGTTGTTCGGAGGCGAAAAATCCATTTGCTTTCTCTCTGCAAAATGCTTTTGTCCCAATCGCCTCCTCTCTGGGACTGATATACTCTGTCAATGCCCATAAAGTTAACCATCTTTAGATCGCCTTGATGAATCCTGTTAATATGGTTAGCAACCGGAGTGTCTCTTTTATTAATTGTGTCAAGATGGTGTTCTCCTACTCTTCTTCTAAGCTCCCTATTTGTCTTGCCAATATACTCCATCCCGCATTTGCATGTCATCTTGTAGATAACTCCCGTAGTTTTACAATTTATAAAATGATTAATGTGAAACGTTCTTCCTGTTACATTGCTCAAAAAGTCCCTGCCCTGCTGTATGGACTGGCAATATTTACAGTTTCCACATCTATAGCATCCCCTGGCTGGACTCCCTAACCAGGTAGATCGTGTCTGAGGAGGAGTAAAATGGCTGTGGACTACCCTGTCTTTTATTGAGCGGCCCTTTCTGAACGTGATCTGTGGAGCCGGTGTCAGAATTCAGAGCAGCAACAGCTTACATGTCCAGCAAATGCAGATGGAAGTAAACACGAGCAGCAGATGAAGGAGGATTACTGGAAACTGGTGTATGCAGCAGGAACTCAGAGCAGAGTAGCAGGATCATCACACAGGTTCACAGGAGCAGGTATATAGCCAGTCACCAGTGTCAGGAGCTGGATGCCAGGCAGAATACTCTAGCACAGACTGAAGGCTGGGGTGGAGTTTTATAGCAGGAAGAAACAGTGCACATGAGACCAAAGACGCCATCTTGGAAAAGGGCAGTAATGCAAAAAAGGTAATAAAAAATGTTCAGAGTCCTGACATTACTCTCTCCTTAGAAGCGGCCTCAGGACGATCCTAGACCTGGTTTCTCAGGGAATCTCTGATGAAAATGAGAAATCTTCTGTTGGGCACTGATGTTTTCCACAGGTTTTCAAGAGTCTTCCTCAGAGCCATATCCCTGCCATCTTATCAGATATTGGAGCCGATTCCTGGGAATCCTGGAATCAATAATTTCCTCCACCACAAATTGTTCTTGCCCATCAATCACCACAGGCTGCGGAGGTGGCACAACATGTCCTTGGAAGGTATTAGGAGATACAGGCTTTAGTAAAGATACATGAAAAACTGGGTGTACCTTCATAGTCCTAGGCAGCTTCAGCCGGCAGGCCACAGAGCTCACAATACCGTTGATCTTGAAGGGGCCAATGAATTTCTGTCCAAGTTTTTGTGAAGGAACGTTTAACTTCAGATTCTTAATTGCTAACCACACGGAATCTCCTTCCTTGAACATGGGTGCAGGTTTATGGAATCTATAAGCCGATCTCTTATAACTTTCTTGCGCTGTGGTCAGGGATTCCTTTAGAACCTCCAGATTTTGCCTCATCGCAGTCAGCCTTTCCTCCACTGCCGGAACCGGAGAATTAATTGGAGACCTAGGTAAGATACACGGATGATAACCCAGATTGGCAAAGAAAGGTGTAAATTTAGTGGAGGCGCTCTGAGAATTGTTATATGAAAATTCGGCTAACAGCAGCAACTCCAACCAATCATCCTGGAGATGGGTGACATAGCATCTTAGATATTGTTCCAGCATCTGGTTGGTACGCTCAGTCTGACCATTTGTCTGGGGATGGTAAGCGAAGAGAGACAGACATCAATATTGAGTGCTGAGTAGTGTTGAGCGATACCGTCCGATACTTGAAAGTATCGGTATCGGAAAGTATCGGCCGATACCGGCAAAGTATCGGATCTAATCCGATACCGATACCCGATACCAATACAAATCAATGGGACTCATGTATCGGACGGTATTCCTGATGGTTCCCAGGGTCTGAAGGAGAGGAAACTCTCCTTCAGGCCCTGGGAACCATATTAATGTGTAAAATAAAGAATTAAAATAAAAAATATTGCTATACTCACCTCTCCGACGCAGCCTGCACCTTACCGAGGGAACCGGTAATGCGCGCGTGTCCTGCCTCCCGTGACGTCACGGCTTGTGATTGGTCGCGTCGCCCATGTGACCGCGACGCGACCAATCACAAAGCCGGAACGTAATTTTAAAATCCTGAAGGACCTGAAATTACGTCACGGCTTGCTGTGATTGGTCGCGTCGCGGCCACATGGGCGGCGCGCGACCAATCACAAGCCGGGACTTCACGTAAGGAAGTTAAAGCGCGAATTTTAAGCAAACAACACTGCCGGTTCCCTCGGTAAGGTGCAGGCTGCGTCGGAGAGGTGAGTATAGCAATATTTTTTATTTTAATTCTTTATTTTACACATTAATGTTGTTTCGATACCGATACCCGATACCACAAAAGTATCGGATCTCGGTATCGGAATTCCGATACAGCAAATATCGGCCGATACCCGATACTTGCGGTATCGGAATGCTCAACACTAGTGCTGAGCAAAACCCCTTCCAGAATCTTGAAGTGAACTGTACTCCACAGTCAGAGATGATCTCATCCGGGACCCCATGCAACTGAAAGACATTCTGTATAACCAAGTCCACTGTATCTTTAGCAGAGGGGAGGCCGGTGCACAGAACAAAATGAGTAGCTTTAGTCAGGCGATCAACTACCACCATGATTGTATTTATGCCCCCCGATGTAGGCAGCTCCACAATAAAGTCCATTGATATAGACCCCCAAGGGCGGGATGGAACAGGTAATGGTTGTAGAAGACCCGTAGGTGCACCATGAGGATTCTTGTAATGAGCACATACCTCGCAAGAGAGAACATAGTCCTTGGTGTCCTTCAGGCAAGTTGGCCACCAGAAGAATCAGCTCAGGAACTCTTGTGTCTTCTGTACCCCCTGTGACCAGCCAACTCGGAGTCATGTACCAACTTGAGGATCTGCAGCCGAACGACCTCAGGGACATAGATACGTCGATCTCTGAACCACATGCCACCCTTAAAGACAAGATTAATATCCACAGGTGGGTTGGCCTGAAATACATCACCGTCATAAGCCTCCCTGCACTCCTTCCACAAGTCCTGATTGTGGATAACTCTGATGAAATTGGCATCAGATAGAATGGTCTTGAATGGGGCTCCAGGTACGGAATCCGCAGCATGGATTCGGGATAAAGCATCAGCCTTCCCATTACGAGAACCTGGACGGTATGAGATAACAAAGTTAAATTGATTTAAAAATAAGTTCCATCGAGCCTGTCGAGGAGAAAGACATCTAGCGGATCTAAGGAACTCTAAATTGTGATGGTCAGTTAGCACTATGATCTGTTGTGCAGCTCCTTGCAGATGATGCCTCCATTCTTTGAAAGCGGCAATAATAGCCAACAATTCCTTGTCTCCCACGTCGTAATTCTTTTCTGATGAGATTTGTCTATGGGAAAAGAAAGCACAAGGATGTAGCAGACCCTTCTCTCCAGTTCTTTGGGAGAGAATAGCCCCCAAAGCATTATCAGAAGTGTCCACCTCCACAATGAAAGAAAGTGTTGGATCTGGGTGTATCAACAGCGGTGCTGAGGTGAAACCGGTCTTAAGCCGATCAAAAGCTTCTTGAGAATGTGATGACCACTTAAAGGGCTTTTCCTTCTTTGACAAGGAAGTAATGGGATGGACAATATCAGAAAAATTTCAAATAAAGCATCTGTAGAAATTTGTAAAACCAATAAAACGTTGGACTCCTTAACGTTCTTGGGTACCGGCTAGTCAAGGATAGCCTGAATCTTACCAGATTCCATGTTCAGCCCCTGGGGAGAGATGATATAACCTAAGAACTGTATCTCAGAATGATGGAACTCGCATTTCTCCAGGTTAATATACAGATGGTTCTCTTTCAGATGTCTTAAAACAGTTTTGACATGTTCTTCATGTTCCTGTAGAGAGTCAGAAAAGATTAGTATATCGTCCAAATAGATCACCACAAACTGGTCCAACAAATCTCTGAAGATGTCATTAACAAGGTGTTGAAATGCTGCAGGGGCGTTACAAAGCCCGAAGGGCATCACAAGAGATTCAAAGTGTCCATACCGGCATCTGAATGCTGTCTTCTACTCATCCCCTGGACGAATATGCACCAAATTATAAGCCCCACGAAGATCCAGTTTAGAGAACAACTTAGCATGGCGGCTCTTTCCAATAATTCGGGAATCAGAGGCAGAGGGTAACGGTTTCGTTTGGTTACCTTATTGAGTTCCCTATAGTCAACACAGGGTGTCAGGGTCCCATCCTCCTTTTTTACAAAAAATATAGGTGCCCCTGCTGGTGAGGAAGAAGGAGGTATAAAGCCTTTGGCCAGATTTTCATCAATATACTCCTTTAAGGCTTGAAGCTCAGGTGCCGCCAAAGGGTATATGTTACCAAAAGGAATAGCTGCCCCAGGAAGCAGCTCAATGGGACAGTCATAATGCCTGTGTGGAGGAAGCTGATCTGCATTCTTCTTGTCACAGATGTCAGAGAACTCTTTATATGCTGAAGGTAAAGTAAATACCTGTACATGTGGTTCCATAGCCGTGGACTCAGGGACAGCATCTGTTAACACCGAGTTTCTCCTTTTTGGAAAGATCTCCTTGGTCTCCCAGTTGATAATTGGGTTCTTAGAACGCAACCAAGGAATGCCTAAAATCACAGGAAAATGAGGAGAAGAAATTAGCAAGAAAGAAAGTTGCTCCTGATGATTAGGCTTCAACCAAATTTCAAGGGGTACGGTCTCCTGATCCACAGGCCCAGAGATTAAAGGTGACCCATCCACTGTTTCCATGGTAATTGGAGAGGCTCTTTGCTGAATTCCAATACCATGTTCCTTGGCAAATGCGATATCCATGAAATTGCCACCTGCACCAGAGTCAGTCATAGCTGCACTGGAAATCCACTGTCCTGAACACAGGATCTTAATAGGTAGAGAACAGTGAGAGTTCTTTTCCTTAAGTTCCTAGAGGGGTGAAGTCATAGAAAGTGAATAGAATACAGCGTTTAAAGGCAGGCTACATTCAGAGATGTCAGACTCATCATCACAGTTGTCATACTCCCCTACTGCTGCTAGCACCTTGTTAGGCTGTCTGGGACACTTAAGACAATTAATCAAAAAGTGGTCAGACTGGCCGCAGTAGAAACATAGACTTTGACGAATGCGATGCTCCCGGCGCTCATTAATCTCGCACCTCTGAACGGAATCTATTTGCATGGGCACCTCCTCAACCTCCCGAGATGTTTTACCTGCAGGCTCTTTGGAAGGAAGGGAAAAGTTAGTGATACGGTTAAAGGCAGCAAACTTCTCCTGCCTACGTTCAGTAAGGCGAATGTCTATGCGCACACAATGCTGTATAAACGTTTCTAGCTCTTGTGGTGACTCAGAGCGAGCTAATTTATCTTTTACAATACTAGACAGACCCCTTTTAAAAATAGGCAATTGTGCATAACTGTCCCAATTGGTATCTACCGCTAATATCCTGAATTCAGTAGCATACTCAATAACAGAACGTTTAGCCTGGCGTAAAGACAATAAAGCAGATTCAGCGGTTGCACAGCGATTAGGATCATCAAACATTAATGCCATAGCAGCCAAGAAATCATCAAGTTATTTAACCATGGGTCACGAGACTCAATCATCGGATTCGCCCAGGCGAGTGCTTGTGAGGTCAGCAGCATTATTACACAATACTTTGGATCTATCATTAAGAAAATGGTCAGCATGCACATCAAAATATAGCATACATTGATTCACAAAGCCACGAAATTTGTCGCGATCACCATTAAATCTGAATGGGGGCAACTTAGGTGGGCTAGCTGGTGGCGGTTGCCCAGAGGGTAAAGTCGCTTGTGCAGCTATTTGCGTGATTATGTCCTGAAATGCCCGACCATACTGGAACTCTATGCCAGCAAGTTTGTTTTCCTGGGCTGCCATGCGGGTGCTTAAGTCCTGCAAAGATTGTCCGAACACTTGTTGATTGTGTTCAAAGCTTCCAAACTTCTTTTGCAGACCTTGCACATTTTTCTGCAGTGATCTAATTATGGAAAACACCTACCTGCTCTAATCTGCTTTCTGCATTCATTGTTCCAGCAGTCTCCTCTTTTTTGGCTAGAGTATCCTGTAATAATTATAGGGGATAACTCAGGAGACTCTTTGCATGGAACAAGACAACTACAGGACACAATTTTATAAGTGGTAAAGTCTATATTATCACACAGTGATTCAAACAGGTGCAGAGAGAAACTCAATTCCACAACACTTGGTGTAAATATTAAACGCAGCTTAACAGTCTAAGAAACTTCAGAGGAAAATTCAATCACGCAGAAAGTCTATGAAGCACAATTATTCTTGAGGATACTTGACACGAATAAGTCCTTGTTTTATTCCAAACACATATAGCTATGCTTATAAGGCAGTTCAAATAATATCTTAGTACAACCAGGGAGGCCTGGGTAATAGTCTCAGGTTTTTGCAGAGCAGCAACAGCTTACATGTCCAGCAAATGCAGATGGAAGTAAACATGAGCAGCAGATGAAGGAGGATTACTGGAAACTGGTATATGCAGCAGGAACTCAGAGCAGAGTAGCAGGATCACCACACAGGTTCACAGGAGCAGGTATATAGCCAGAGAGTCACCACGGTCAGGAGCTGGATGCAAGGCAGAATACTCTAGCACAGACTGGAGGTTGGGGTGGAGTTTTATAGCAGGGAGACACTGCACATGAGACCAAAGACGCCATCTTGGAAAAGGGAAGTAATGCAAAAAAGGTAATAAAAAATGTTCAGAGTCCTGACAGGTTCAGCCAAGAGGTCGTATTTGCAATTCCAAATAGTTTGCAACTGGTGGTGGCCTGGAGTCCTGACACAGAAATGTTGTTTAGCTGGCACCATTTGCTCAGTGTCACAATGAAGAGAGGTCGCTCCTGCGCTAGTGCTTGTGCTGAAAGTGAAATAGATAGGATTCTCTCCTGTGTGAAATCGATCTTCCAGTAGATTGTGCAAAAACTGTGTGGCAGTCTCCAGAAGCCTCATTTGCTTCTCCAAATCATTTGTGATAAAACTGTGCTTCAGTGGCAAACCAGAAGACCAAATTTCCACTTAAAAATCGTTAGGCCTAATATAGTGTTGCAGCCATGAGGCCTAATTAGCTACTCCAAATCGTTTGTGCTAAAACTGTGTTTCAGTTGCAAATCAAAAGGCTAGATTTCCACATAAAAATTGGTAGGCCTAATATAGTGGTGCAGCCACGAGGCCAAATTAGCTTCTCCAAATTGTTTGTGCTAAAACTGTGATCCAGTGGCAAATCAAAAGACCAGATTTCAACGTAAAAATCGTTAGGCCTAATATAGTTATGCAGCCACGAGGCCCAATTAGCTACTCCAAATCTTTTGTGCTAATACTGTTAGGCATCAACACTAAACTAAGAAAAACATCAGCATCATATGAATGGGATCACCACAACAATAAGTATAAATAGCAAGTTTTATTAATTTTAAACAACACCACACAGAAAACTGTAGTAAAAACAATTTAAAACTCCCACAAACAACTGGGAGATGAGGGTCCAAATAGTACAAAAATATTCAATACTTGAAAAACATTGCTGAGTCATATTATAACCATCTATCCCCGTATCAGGGTAAAGCCACATGTAAGAGGTGCTGTAGATTAAATCCTGCAAGCATGCTGTGTCACCGATAAATATAAACACAACCCCCAACCTGATATTGGGGGCTACCCCAGGGTTAGCTCACCTATATATGCACATGGGGATCTACACAGTGTCCACAGGGGCCTGATATAAGGAGCAGTTACCAGATGCAAAGCACCTATGCATTAAAGTGCTTACCACCCACATGCAAAGAGCAAACAGCAATTAAATAGGAGAGAGGACTCAAGCAATGTGTGACCCACGCGTATCGACGCTAGAGGCGTCTTCCTCAAGGTCCACAGTCAACTAGTGGTGCAGCCATACTTAAATAATCCATAATTAAGAAAAAATGCATACCAGGTGTACAGCATAATGGCGGCGGAGCTCAGACCAGGTACGTTCATCCAGCGTACATTCAATCCCAATGCGCAGGCGCCAGACTCAGCATTATGCGCTGCGCATGCGTGAACCTGTGACCTCAGTTACTATGGCAACCCGTATGAGCAGTGAAAAACCCATACAAGGTCTGATCGCTTATCGCAGCCTATCCCAGGTGTGCGCCCTAACAATATAACGCCCATCTACTATATGCGAATACAGAATGTTGCGATCAGGTGATAAATGAGCATAATTACCCATCCTTATGGAAAGTACTACGCTTACAGACACGTTGCTATGGGAACGGAGACGCATAAGTAACGACGGTAGTATTCGTCCCTTAAGCCTGTGTGGTGGACAGCATATTACAGAAAATCTACATTATGTATTATAAGTCCCCCCACACACACACATGCATATATCCGTATCACATACATGGTTGCTGAATAATGAAATAAATAAATAAACTCAGCATTCAACACTACGCATGCGTGAACCTGTGACTAGGGTTGAGCGACTTTCATTTTTTTAAGATCGAGTAGGGTTTTGGGAAACCCGATTTTGTCCAGAGTCGAGTCGAGTGCAGTCGGCCGATTATCGCTAAAAATCGGGGATCGACCGAAACACGAAACCCAATGCAAGTCAATGGGGAAGCATAGTCGGCAGTGAGTGGAGGCCAGGAAAACACCTACAGTGCCCATTTTAATGCCAAAAACATCCATTCTTGTTTCTGAAGCTTGCCAATCTTAATTAACTGTATAATAATAGTTGGGCATAGGGAATTGGGGGAAAGTTGTGGGGGGAGTAGGGCTGGCTCAAGTTTTTCGTGGGCCCAGGAAATGCGGACTACGTCACGGCGGTGTTGCAGGGAAAGGTAAGTATTTAAAAGTTGCAAGTGCTGTGATCCTGAGCAAGCAGGGGGGGCCCACTCGTTCGCATTGCCACTGGCACAGGGCCCCTCAAAGTACGGCGGTGTGTTTGCATGGCGGGGGCGCCTCCCACCAGCAGCGACACTTTTGCGTACTCTGAGGGGCCCTGTGCCAGTGACGTCGCCAACGAGTATGCCCCCCCACCTGATGAAGGAACCTGCACTTTCATCTGCACCTTCCTCTTTGTCCCTGTGTAAGGTGGTATAACATGCGGGAAGGGGAACCTTACTTTCAGCAGGGACAGATTCTGGCTGTGTAGAGTACAAGGGGAATGTAGTGGTCTAGGTCAATGTACCAGCAGACTCATTTAGCAGTGGCTGGGCAATGGGCAGGATGAGGAGGAAACAGATATAGGGCCAAAGAATAAAGTAGGCTACATGCAGTTCAAAATTGGTAACAGGACTAAACAGGCGGCATTGCTTTGTTCAGTGGAGTAGCAAACCCAAGAGCAGCAGACACTGTTTCAAGGGCCTAACCACACTAGTAGGCCAAATGCAGTTTAATATCTGATAGTATAGGGCGAAAGCCAGAATGTGGAAGCTCAGCTTTGTTCAGTTGAGGACAACACCAGGGAGGGGCAGACACCTTTAGTAGGCCGGAAAAGCCTATTGCATTTTTTAAAATGGTAATTTGGAGCAGAAGGTTGAAGCTCAGCTTTATTTAGTTGAGGGCAACACCAGGGAGGGGCAGAAGCCGTTAGTAGGCCCTAACCACCATTTTTTTTTTTTTTAAAACCACTTAATGAGAGCCGGAAGGTTGAAGCTCAGCTTTATTTAGTTGAGGACAACACCAGGGAGGGGCAGAAGCCGTTAGTAGGCCCTAACCACCATTTTTTTTTTTTTTAAAACCACTTAATGAGAGCCGGAAGGTTGAAGCTCAGCTTTATTTAGTTGAGGACAACACCAGGGAGGGGCAGAAGCCGTTAGTAGGCCCTAACCACCATTTTTTTTTTTTTTAAAACCACTTAATGAGAGCCGGAAGGTTGAAGCTCAGCTTTATTTAGTTGAGGACAACACCAGGGAGGGGCAGAAGCCGTTAGTAGGCCCTAACCACCATTTTTTTTTTTTAAACCACATAATGAGAGCCGGAAGGTTGAAGCTCAGCTTTATTTAGTTGAGGACAACACCAGGGAGGGGCAGAAGCCGTTAGTAGGCCCTAACCACCATTTTTTTTTTAAAACCACTTAATGAGAGCCGGAAGGTTGAAGCTCAGCTTTATTTAGTTGAGGACAACACCAGGGAGGGGCAGAAGCCGTTAGTAGGCCCTAACCACCATTTTTTTTTTTTTTAAAACCACTTAATGAGAGCCGGAAGGTTGAAGCTCAGCTTTATTTAGTTGAGGACAACACCAGGGAGGGGCAGAAGCCGTTAGTAGGCCCTAACCACCATTTTTTTTTTAAAACCACTTAATGAGAGCCGGAAGGTTGAAGCTCAGCTTTATTTAGTTGAGGACAACACCAGGGAGGGGCAGAAGCCGTTAGTAGGCCCTAACCACCATTTTTTTTTTTTAAACCACATAATGAGAGCCGGAAGGTTGAAGCTCAGCTTTATTTAGTTGAGGACAACACCAGGGAGGGGCAGAAGCCGTTAGTAGGCCCTAACCACCATTTTTTTTTTTTTTAAAACCACTTAATGAGAGCCGGAAGGTTGAAGCTCAGCTTTATTTAGTTGAGGACAACACCAGGGAGGGGCAGAAGCCGTTAGTAGGCCCTAACCACCATTTTTTTTTTTTTTAAAACCACTTAATGAGAGCCGGAAGGTTGAAGCTCAGCTTTATTTAGTTGAGGACAACACCAGGGAGGGGCAGAAGCCGTTAGTAGGCCCTAACCACCATTTTTTTTTTAAAACCACTTAATGAGAGCCGGAAGGTTGAAGCTCAGCTTTATTTAGTTGAGGACAACACCAGGGAGGGGCAGAAGCCGTTAGTAGGCCCTAACCACCATTTTTTTTTTTAAACCACATAATGAGAGCCGGAAGGTTGAAGCTCAGCTTTATTTAGTTGAGGACAACACCAGGGAGGGGCAGAAGCCGTTAGTAGGCCCTAACCACCATTTTTTTTTTTTTTAAAACCACTTAATGAGAGCCGGAAGGTTGAAGCTCAGCTTTATTTAGTTGAGGACAACACCAGGGAGGGGCAGAAGCCGTTAGTAGGCCCTAACCACCATTTTTTTTTAAAAACCACTTAATGAGAGCCGGAAGGTTGAAGCTCAGCTTTATTTAGTTGAGGACAACACCAGGGAGGGGCAGAAGCCGTTAGTAGGCCCTAACCACCATTTTTTTTTTTAAAACCACATAATGAGAGCCGGAAGGTTGAAGCTCAGCTTTATTTAGTTGAGGACAACACCAGGGAGGGGCAGAAGCCGTTAGTAGGCCCTAACCAAAGTTGAAGGCCAAATGCAGTTTAATTTCTGATACTATAGGCCGAAAGCCAGAAGGTGGAAGTTCCGATTTAGACAGTGGAGGACAATTTGAATTAGGGACTGCAGACAGACTTAGTAGGCTGTCCCCTGTGGACCATGCATCCACCACATTAACCCATTGCGCCGTAATGGACACGTAATCTTCCGTGGCCATGCCTACAGGTCCATGCGTCTGTTGTCAGGTGCACCTTTGTACTCACAGATTGCCAGAGTGCATGGACAATGCGGTCTTCTACATGCTGGTGGAGGGTTGGGATGGCTTTTCTCGCAAAAGAAGTGTCGACTGGTTAGCTTGTAGCGTGGTACAGCGTAGTCCATCATGGCCTTATTAATAGTAAATAAAATATATAACTAGGCTCTATGAACTTTTAAATAGGTTCCAGGGGTACACGGGCAGCATTGGTGTGGTCAGTGGAGGAGTATTGCAAGTAGGGGCTGCAGACAGGCTATCAAAGGCCTAAAATACCAAACAGTAGGCACTCATGGCAGTTTTACATCGGTTACATGGATACACAGGCAGGCACTCCAGGCAGCATTGTGGTCAGTGGAGGAGTATTGCAAGTAGGGGCCGCAGACAGGCTATCAAAGGCCTAAAATAACAAACAGTAGGCAGTCATGGCAGTTTTACATCGGTTACATGGATACACAGGCAGGCACTCCAGGCAGCATTGTGGTCAGTGGAGGAGTATTGCAAGTAGGGGCCGCAGACAGGCTATCAAAGGCCTAAAATAACAAACAGTAGGCAGTCATGGCAGTTTTACATCGGTTACATGGATACACAGGCAGCTAGGTGGTGAGTGGAGGAGTATTTAAAGTAAGGACCGCAGACAGGCTATCAAAGGCCTAACATAACAAACAATAGGCTCATGGCAGTTTTACAGCGGTTACATGGATACACGGGCAGGCAGCTTGGTGGTGGTGAGTGGAGGAGTATTTAAAGTAGGGACCGCAGACAGGCTATCAAAGGCCTAACATAACAAACAATAGGCTCATGGCAGTTTTACAGCGGTTACATGGATACACGGGCAGGCAGCTTGGTGGTGAGTGGAGGAGTATTTAAAGTATGGACCGCAGACAGGCTTCGAAGGCCTAACACAATAAAATGGGCTGGCTGTAGGCACTTTAAAATTGGTTCCAGGGGTACACGGGCAGCAGTGGTCTGGTCAGTGGAGGCCTAGTGGAAGGAGGGACCGCAGACAGGCTTCGAAGGCCTAACACAATAAAATGGGCTGGCTGTAGGCACTTTAAAATTGGTTCCAGGGGTACACGGGCAGCAGTGGTCTGGTCAGTGGAGGCCTAGTGGAAGTATGGACCGCAGACAGGCTTCGAAGGCCTAACACAATAAAATGGGCTGGCTGTAGGCACTTTAAAATTGGTTCCAGGGGTACACGGGCAGCAGTGGTCTGGTCAGTGGAGGCCTAGTGGAAGTATGGACCGCAGACAGGCTTCGAAGGCCTAACACAATAAAATGGGCTGGCTGTAGGCACTTTAAAATTGGTTCCAGGGGTACACGGGCAGCAGTGGTCTGGTCAGTGGAGGACTAGTGGAAGGAGGGAGCGCAGAAAGGCTTCAAAGGCCTAAAATAACAAACAATAGGCTCATGGCAGTTTTACAGCGGTTACATGGATACACGGGCAGGCAGCTTGGTGGTGGTGAGTGGAGGAGTATTTAAAGTAGGGACCGCAGACAGGCTATCAAAGGCCTAACATAAAAAAACAATAGGCTCATGGCAGTTTCACAGCGGTTACATGGATACACGGGCAGGCAGCTTGGTGGTGGTGAGTGGAGGAGTATTTAAAGTAGGGACCGCAGACAGGCTATCAAAGGCCTAACATAACAAACAATAGGCTCATGGCAGTTTTACAGCGGTTACATGGATACACGGGCAGGCAGCTTGGTGGTGAGTGGAGGAGTATTTAAAGTATGGACCGCAGACAGGCTTCGAAGGCCTAACACAATAAAATGGGCTGGCTGTAGGCACTTTAAAATTGGTTCCAGGGGTACACGGGCAGCAGTGGTCTGGTCAGTGGAGGACTAGTGGAAGTATGGACCGCAGACAGGCTTCGAAGGCCTAACACAATAAAATGGGCTGGCTGTAGGCACTTTAAAATTGGTTCCAGGGGTACACGGGCAGCAGTGGTCTGGTCAGTGGAGGACTAGTGGAAGGAGGGAGCGCAGAAAGGCTTCAAAGGCCTAAAATAACAAACAATAGGCTCATGGCAGTTTTACAGCGGTTACATGGATACACGGGCAGGCAGCTTGGTGGTCAGTGGAGGAGTAGGGACCGCAGACAGGCTATCAAAGGCCTAAAATAACAAACAATAGGCTCATGGCAGTTTTACAGCGGTTACATGGATACACGGGCAGGCAGCTTGGTGCTGAGTGGAGGAGTAGTGCAAGGAGTGTCTGTCCCAGTACTCCCAAAATATAAATAGATGTTAATGTCTCGCAAAACAACCAAAACAAAAAAAAAGATGGCATACTTAGGTACAGGGGTGGGCTCATCTGCTGTGTTTCTGACATAGTAATTTGGCAGTAACTATTTAATGGTGCCAATATAGGACACAGACACAGACTACTTTAAGTTGCATCATAGATGTCTACAAATTTGTATTGTCAGTGCCAGACATTGAATGATGTCAGCGAATAGACTAAAGATTGGTGGAGCTGTGCGACATAATTTTGCACGTAGTAGAGCCCAGTTTGAGCTGGGGTAGGGGGGAACTCTCTTGAGGCCGGCGGGACCGCCCCAGGGCCACTCATGTTACAACGGTGTGTCTGACGTTGGGTGCGCACCACCACCGCCAGAGACACTACATTGTACTATGAGGGACCCAGTAGCAATGCCGTCAACCAAAAGCGAGCACACCCACCTCTTCAGACAAACAGCAGTCTCACGGGTGCTTGCGCCAAGTCGCGATACCACGGCCCCGTGTGGGGAGTTTGGCCATTTAGGGAGGTGTAAACATGTCGTATGCTGTACAATCTGCAGCAGCAAATTAGACATTAGAAAAGTAATTCACAGGCAAGAGCTTTTCATAGGAAAGCTAGGTGTCGGCCGGGCAAGGTGGGGCAAAAGATTTTGAAATCCAGTTGTGGTTCATTTTAATGAATGTTAGATCGTCAACATTTTGGGTAGCCAGACGAGTCCTTTTTTCGGTTAATATTGACCCTGCAGCACTGAATACTCTTTCTGATAGGACACTTGCTGCCGGGCAAGCAAGCTCCTGCAATGCATATTCTGCCAATTCTGGCCAGGTGTCTAATTTGGAGGCCCAGTAATCAAATGGGAATGACGGTTGAGGGAGAACATCGATAAGGGATGAAAAATAGTTAGTAACCATACTGGACAAATGTTGTCTCCTGTCACTTTCAATTGATGCAGCAGTACCTGTCCTGTCTGCGGTCATAGCAAAATCACTCCACAACCTGGTCAGAAAACCCCTCTGTCCAACGCCACTTCTGATGTGTGCACCCCTAACACTCCTAGTCTGCTGCCCCCTGGAGCTCGTGTGAGAACGATCACGTGCGCTGTGTGCTGGGAATGCCTGAAGCAAACGGTCAACAAGAGTTGATTGTTTGGTTGCTAATATTAGTTCCAAGTTCTCATGTGGCATAATATTTTGCAATTTGCCTTTATAGCGTGGATCAAGGAGGCAGGCCAACCAGTAATCGTCATCGTTCATCATTTTCGTAATGCGTGTGTCCCTTTTTAGGATACGTAAGGCATAATCCGCCATGTGGGCCAAAGTTCCAGTTGTCAAATCTCCGGTTGTGATTGGTTGAGGGGCAGTTGCAGGCAAATCTACGTCACTTGTGTCCCTCAAAAAACCAGAACCCGGCCGTGACACGCAACCAATTTCCTGTGCCCCCGTGAAAGTTTCCGCATTAAAAATATACTCATCCCCATCATCCTCCTCGTCCTCCACCTCCTCTTCGCCCGCTACCTCGTCCTGTACACTGCCCTGACCAGACAATGGCTGACTGTCATCAAGGCTTCCCTCTTCCTCTGGTGCAGACGCCTGCTCCTTTATGTGCGTCAAACTTTGCATCAGCAGACGCATTAGGGGGATGCTCATGCTTATTACGGCGTTGTCTGCACTAACCAGCCGTGTGCATTCCTCAAAACACTGAAGGACTTGACACATGTCTTGTATCTTCGACCACTGCACACCTGACAACTCCATGTCTGCCATCCTACTGCCTGCCCGTGTATCCTCCCACAAATAAATAACAGCACGCCTCTGTTCGCACAGTCTCTGAAGCATGTGCAGTGTTGAGTTCCACCTTGTTGCAACGTCTATGATTAGGCGATGCTGGGGAAGGTTCAAAGACCGCTGATAGGTTTGCATACGGCTGGCGTGTACAGGCGAACGTCGGATATGTGAGCAAAGTGCACGCACTTTGAGGAGCAGGTCGGAGAACCCAGGATAAGTTTTCAATAAGCACTGCACCACCAGGTTTAAGGTGTGAGCCAGGCAAGGAATGTGTTTCAGTTGGGAAAGGGAGATGGCAGCCATGAAATTCCTTCCGTTATCACTCACTACCTTGCCTGCCTCAAGATCTACTGTGCCCAGCCACGACTGCGTTTCTTGTTGCAAGAACTCGGACAGAACTTCCGCGGTGTGTCTGTTGTCGCCCAAACACTTCATAGCCAATACAGCCTGCTGACGCTTGGCAGTAGCTGGCCCATAATGGGACAACTGGTGTGCAACAGTGTCATCTGCCGATGGAGTGGTTGGCCGACTGCGTTCTGTGGAAGAGCTGTAGCTTCTGCAGGAGGACGAGGAGGAGGAGGAGGGGGTGCGAACGCCTACAGCCAACTGTTTCCTAGACCGTGGGCTAGGCACAACTGTCCCTAAATTGATGTCGCCTGTGGACCCTGCATCCACCACATTCACCCAGTGTGCCGTGATGGACACATAACGTCCCTGGCCATGCCTACTGGTCCATGCATCTGTAGTCAGGTGCACCTTTGTACTCACAGATTGCCTGAGTGCATGGACGATGCGCTGTTTAACATGCTGGTGCAGGGCTGGGATGGCTTTTCTGGAAAAAAAGTGTCGACTGGGTAGCTCGTATCGTGGTTCAGCGTACTCCATCAGGGCTTTGAAAGCTTCGCTTTCAACTAACCGGTAGGGCATCATCTCTAACGAGATTAGTCTAGCTATGTGGGCGTTAAAACCCTGTGTACGCGGATGCGAGGATAAGTACTTCCTTTTTCTAACCAGAGTCTCATGTAGGGTGAGCTGGACTGGAGAGCTGTAGATCGTGGAACTTTCGGGTGTGCCGGTGGACATGGCAGACTGAGAGACGGTTGGAGACGGTATTGTTTCCGCCGGTGCCCTACATGCAATATTTCCTCCTACAAAACTGGTGATTCCCTGACCCTGACTGCTTTTGGCTGGCAAAGAAACCTGCACAGATACTGCCGGTGGTGCGGAAAATGGTGGCCTTACAGTGACGGAAGGGATGTTGCGTTGCTGACTAGCTTCATTGGCCGAGGGTGCTACAACCTTGAGGGACGTTTGGTAGTTAGTCCAGGCTTGAGAATGCATGGTGGTTAAGTGTCTATGCATGCAACTAGTATTTAGACTTTTCAGATTCTGACCTCTGCTTAAGCTAGTTGAACATTTTTGACAGATGACTTTGCGCTGATCAGTTGGATGTTGTTTAAAAAAATGCCAGACTGCACTCTTCCTAGACTCTGATCCCTTTTCAGGGATTGCAGACTGAGCTTTAACCGGATGGCAACGCTGTGCTCCAACAGGTTTTGGCTTTGACACGCGTTTTGGTCCAGATACGGGCCCGGCAGATGGAACCTGTTGCGATGTTGATGCCTGCTGCGGCCCCTCCTCCACCTCCGCTTCTGAACTACTGCCGCCTGCACCCTGTTCCCCCAATGGCTGCCAATCGGGGTCAATAACTGGGTCATCTATTACCTCCTCTTCGAGCTCGTGTGCAACTTCGTCTGTGTCACTGTGTCGGTCGGTGGTATAGCGTTCGTGGCGGGGCAACATAGTCTCATCAGGGTCTGATTGTGGATCTGTACCCTGAGAGGGCAATGTGGTGGTCTGAGTCAAAGGAGCAGCATAGTACTCTGGCTGTGGCTGTGCATCAGTGCACTCCATGTCAGAATATACTTGTAATGGGCATGGCCTGTTAAATGTTTCACTTTCTAAGCCAGGGACGGTATGTGTAAAGAGCTCCATGGAGTGACCCGTTGTGTCGCCTGCTGCATCCTTCTCTCTTGTTGTAGTTTTTGCTGAGGAGGACAAGGAAGCGACTTGTCCCTGACCGTGAACATCCACAAGCGACGCGCTGCTTTTACATTTACCAGTTTCGGAAGAGGAGGCAAAAGAGCTAGAGGCTGAGTCTGCAATGTAAGCCAAAACTTGCTGTTGCTGCTCCGCCTTTAAAAGCGGTTTTCCTACTCCCAGAAAAGAGAGCGTTCGAGGCCTTGTGTAGCCTGACGACGAAACTGGCTCCACAGCTCCAGACTTAGGTGGAATATTTTTATCCCCACGACCACCTGATGCTCCACTACCACTACCATCATTACCAGCTGACAATGAACGCCCACGACGACCTCTTGCACCAGACTTCCTCATTGTTTTAAAATCTTAACCAAAGTAACTTTATTTGTTGCTATCAAACAACTTACACGGTGAGCTATAACTTCAGTATGATTTCAATATCCCTTAACAGGTTGGTGAGACCACAAGGAAAATCAGGCACAATGTTACACACTCTGTTTTCTGTGGCACAAAATCACAGAGATGACACACACGCAGGACTGTCACTCAAGCACTAATGTCAATATTAATCTCCCACCTAATTTATTTATTTTTTTTTCTCAGGGAGACTTTAGAAACCAAATAATATTAAAAAAAAAAAAAAAAAAGGCTTTCTATGGCCCACAATTAGAGAGAGAGAGGTGGCACAACCAGGAGTCAAGACTGGCGCACAAGCTGAAAGGGCAATATTACTCTCCCACTGTTTTTTATGTTTTTTTTGTTTTTTTCAGGGAGACTTTAGAAACCAAATAATATTAAAAAAACCAAAAAAAAAAAAGGCTTTCTATGGCCCACTGAATGAGAGGGAGAGAGGTGGCACACCCAGGAGTGAAGACTGGCACACAAGCTGAAAGGGCAATATTACTCTCCCACTGTTTTTTTATGTATTTTTTGTTTTTTCAGGGAGACTTTAGAAACCCAATAATATTTAAAAAAAAAAATAAATAGGCTTTCTATGGCCCACTGAATGAGAGGGAGAGAGGTGGCACACCCAGGAGTCAAGACTGGCACACAAGCTGAAAGGGCAATATTACTCTCCCACTGTTTTTTTAGGTTTTTTTTTTTTTTTCAGGGAGAATTAGAAACCAAATAATATTAAAAAAAAAAAAATAGGCTTTCTATGGCCCACTGAATGAAAGGGAGAGAGGTGGCACACCCAGGAGTCAAGACTGGCACACAAGCTGAAAGGGCAATATTACTCTCCCACTGTTTTTTTATGTTTTTTTTGTTTTTTTCAGGGAGACTTTAGAAACCAAATAATATTAAAAAAACCAAAAAAAAAAAAGGCTTTCTATGGCCCACTGAATGAGAGGGAGAGAGGTGGCACACCCAGGAGTCAAGACTGGCACACAAGCTGAAAGGGCAATATTACTCTCCCACTGTTTTTTTAGGTTTTTTTTTTTTTTTCAGGGAGAATTAGAAACCAAATAATATTAAAAAAAAAAAAAATAGGCTTTCTATGGCCCACTGAATGAAAGGGAGAGAGGTGGCACACCCAGGAGTCAAGACTGGCACACAAGCTGAAAGGGCAATATTACTCTCCCACTGTTTTTTTATGTATTTTTTGTTTTTTCAGGGAGACTTTAGAAACCCAATAATATTTAAAAAAAAAAATAAATAGGCTTTCTATGGCCCACTGAATGAGAGGGAGAGAGGTGGCACACCCAGGAGTCAAGACTGGCACACAAGCTGAAAGGGCAATATTACTCTCCCACTGTTTTTTTAGGTTTTTTTTTTTTTTTCAGGGAGAATTAGAAACCAAATAATATTAAAAAAAAAAAAAATAGGCTTTCTATGGCCCACTGAATGAAAGGGAGAGAGGTGGCACACCCAGGAGTCAAGACTGGCACACAAGCTGAAAGGGCAATATTACTCTCCCACTGTTTTTTTATGTATTTTTTGTTTTTTCAGGGAGACTTTAGAAACCCAATAATATTTAAAAAAAAAAATAAATAGGCTTTCTATGGCCCACTGAATGAGAGGGAGAGAGGTGGCACACCCAGGAGTCAAGACTGGCACACAAGCTGAAAGGGCAATATTACTCTCCCACTGTTTTTTTAGGTTTTTTTTTTTTTTTCAGGGAGAATTAGAAACCAAATAATATTAAAAAAAAAAAAAATAGGCTTTCTATGGCCCACTGAATGAAAGGGAGAGAGGTGGCACACCCAGGAGTCAAGACTGGCACACAAGCTGAAAGGGCAATATTACTCTCCCACTGTTTTTTTATGTATTTTTTGTTTTTTCAGGGAGACTTTAGAAACCCAATAATATTTAAAAAAAAAAATAAATAGGCTTTCTATGGCCCACTGAATGAGAGGGAGAGAGGTGGCACACCCAGGAGTCAAGACTGGCACACAAGCTGAAAGGGCAATATTACTCTCCCACTGTTTTTTTAGGTTTTTTTTTTTTTTCAGGGAGACTTTAGAAACCAAATAATATTAAAAAAAAAAAAAAAAAAAAAAAATAGGCTTGCTATAGCCCACTGAATGAGAGATAGCACACACAGCAGTGGCACACAAGCCCTGACTGAGGCCAATATTTTTCTCCCACTGATTGATGTAGTGTTTTTGTGTTGAGGTAGAATTTAGAACACAAATCACGGAAAAAATAAATAGGCTTTCTATGGCCCACTGAATGAAAGGGAGAGAGGTGGCACACCCAGGAGTCAAGACTGGCACACAAGCTGAAAGGGCAATATTACTCTCCCACTGTTTTTTTATGTATTTTTTGTTTTTTTCAGGGAGACTTTAGAAACCCAATAATATTTAAAAAAAAAAATAAATAGGCTTTCTATGGCCCACTGAATGAGAGGGAGAGAGGTGGCACACCCAGGAGTCAAGACTGGCACACAAGCTGAAAGGGCAATATTACTCTCCCACTGTTTTTTTAGGTTTTTTTTTTTTTTCAGGGAGACTTTTGAAACCAAATAATATTAAAAAAAAAAAAAAAAAAAAATATAGGCTTGCTATAGCCCACTGAATGAGAGATAGCGCACACACAGCAGTGGCACACAAGCCCTGACTGAGGCCAATATTTTTCTCCCACTGATTGATGTAGTGTTTCTGTGTTGAGGTAGATTTTAGAACACAAATCACGGAAAAAATAAATAGGCTTTCTATGGCCCACTCAGTGAGAGATGGCACACACAGGGATGGCACTGTAGCAGAAATGCCAATCTTAATCTCCCACAAAAAAAAAACAAAAAAAAAAAAAAAACTGTCCTACAATTACTATCTCCCTGCAGTAATGTAAGCCAGGTATGGCAGGCAGCAATAGGAGTGGACTGATGCACAAATTAAATAAAAAGTGTGGACAAACAAAAAAGATAGCTGTGCAGAAAGGAAGGAACAAGAGGATATGTGCTTTGAAAAAAGCAGTTGGTTTCCACAGTGGCGTACACACAGCAATACAGCTATCACGGAGCCTTCTAGGGCAGCCCAATGAGCTACAGCGCTGAGGGGAAAAAAAAAAAAAAATAGCTTCCACTGTTCCTGCACACCGAAGGTGGTGTTGGACAGTGGAAATCGCTGCAGCACAAGCGGTTTGGTGGTTAGTGGACCCTGCCTAACGCTCTCCCTGCTTCTGATGAAGCGGCAGCAACCTGTCCCTAAGCTCAGATCAGCAGCAGTAAGATGGCGGTCGGCGGGAACGCCCCTTTATAGCCCCTGTGACGCCGCAGACAGCAAGCCAATCACTGCAATGCCCTTCTCTAAGATGGTGGGGACCAGGATCTATGTCATCACGCTGCCCACACTCTGCGTTCACCTTCATTGGCTGAGAAATGGCGCTTTTCGCGTCATTGAAACGCGACTTTGGCGCGAAAGTCGCGTACCGCATGGCCGACAAGCACAGGGGTCGGATCGGGTTTCATGAGACGCCGACTTAGCCAAAAGTCGGCGACTTTTGAAAATGATCGACCCGTTTCGCTCAACCCTACCTGTGACCTCAGTCACTATAGCAACCCATGTATACAATGAAAGACCCATACAGGGTCTGATCGCTGCCCATCCTAGGGATGCGCCCTGACATTATTTGAATAGCATGGCGCCCATCTACCATATATAAACCTAACAGGTTGCAATCAGGTAATGAATAGATACAGTCGCACACACCTATGGGAAATGCTGCGCATACGAATACGCTACCCTAGAGGCGAAGACGCATAAGTAGCAAAGACAGTGTTCATCCCTTCAAACTAAACGGTGAACAGAGTATTACAAGAAATGTGCCCTATAAATGCCCCCCACACACATACACACATATCCGTTTTGCATGCAACATAAACATATTGCATACAATGTGTGCGGTGAGGGAAGTGAAAAAAAGTACACTTTATATCATATAAGGAACCCCACACTCACATGTCCATATTAAATACAAGGCTGCTGGTATATACATGGCTCCACCAAGGGAAGGGGGAAAAAATACTCAGCAGGACCCATGCATCCACCAGCGTTTACTATAGGTAGAACCCAAGTGTTAACTGGAAAAGCTTAAATTTAAATGGGGAAAGGGCAAACTCTAAATGGGCACAATTTACCCAAAAGAGGAACAAAACATAGGAATAAACTCTGTTCACCGTTTAGTATGGGTCTTTCATTGTATACATGGGTTGCTATAGTGACTGATGGGTAATTATGCTCATTTATCACCTGATCGCAACATTCTGTATTCGCATATAGTAGATGGGCGTTATATTGTTAGGGCGCACACCTGGGATAGGCTGCGATAAGCGATCAGACCTTGTATGGGTTTTTCACTGCTCATACGGGTTGCCATAGTGACTGAGGTCACAGGTTCACGCATGCGCAGCGCATAATGCTGAGTCTGGCGCCTGCGCATTGGGATTGAATGTACGCTGGATGAACGTACCTGGTCTGAGCTCCGCCGCCATTATGCTGTACACCTGGTATGCATTTTTTCTTAATTATGGATTATTTAAGTATGGCTGCACCACTAGTTGACTGTGGACCTTGAGGAAGACGCCTCTAGCGTCGATACGTGTGGGTCACACATTGCTTGAGTCCTCTCTCCTATTTAATTGCTGTTTGCTCTTTGCATGTGGGTGGTAAGCACTTTAATGCATAGGTGCTTTGCATCTGGTAACTGCTCCTTATATCAGGCCCCTGTGGACACTGTGTAGATCCCCATGTGCATATATAGGTGAGCTAACCCTGGGGTAGCCCCCAATATCAGGTTGGGGGTTGTGTTTATATTTATCGGTGACACAGCATGCTTGCAGGATTTAATCTACAGCACCTCTTACATGTGGCTTTACCCTGATACGGGGATAGATGGTTATAATATGACTCAGCAATGTTTTTCAAGTATTGAATATTTTTGTACTATTTGGACCCTTATCTCCCAGTTGTTTGTGGGAGTTTTAAATTGTTTTTACTACAGTTTTCTGTGTGGTGTTGTTTAAAATTAATAAAACTTGCTATTTATACTTATTGTTGTGGTGATCCCATTCATATGATGCTGATGTTTTTCTTAGTTTAGTGTTGGTTCATATATTCATGCATCTGGTGATCCCCTTTTGAAATATTTAGTATTGGATGGTGCCCGCTCATCCCATGGTTCTATAATACTGTTAGGCATAAAAGTGTTGTTCAGGCACACTGTCTAAGAAAATGAATAGTGATTGTTCATTTAGTAACAGGTGATTGACAGCTGTGGGCCTAAGTTTGTGAAACAGCAGAGTAGAAGAGGGGAAGGCTACTTACAAAAGTGGGAAGAAGCGAGGTCATGGTGGAAGGGACAATAGGTTTCGTGTTCAACGTGTATGTGGGTTATGTGTTAATGTTAATGAAAGCTCTACTGAACAAACACCGTCTTGTCCTATCCAAACACCACTGACAACATCTGTTACTAGCCGGCCTACTCCACTCCCTTTGTTTGGCAGCCGCACAGCGGTAGATGAGGCTCAGAAAGAGTATGTGCTCCAGTGGATGGAAAACACTGCATCAAATGGTCTCTCCTCCTCCTCCACCTTAACAACACACACACAGTGCAATACTCAGAGGTGACACCTCAATCACCCTTATTTTCCCCAGCGTCAAAAATTTCCAAACACCTAACTGACTGTGGGGAACCTCAAATGAGCCATTCTGAAGAGCTGTTGACACATTGTATTCCATGGGCATCAGAGGTCTGCTCTAAAGAGCAGAGCTGAACGAAGTAGGGTCTGAGTAGAATCCAGACCCTTGTCACCGGACTTTAACCACCTAGGGTGGAGGTAATCCTGATGAGACTCAGACACCAGAGGCACACATGGACTATACTGTGATCTCAGGGCAAAAAGAGGAGGAGAAGGTTTACTCTCATCAGGGTGAGGAGTGTGAGAACAGACAGGATAATGAGGAGGTTGTAGATCCCACTTGGTGTGAACCCAGAGGTACGCAGCTGAGAAGCTCAGCAGAGAAGGTGGAGAAGAAGGAAGATGAGGAGGTTATATTGTGGCTATCCACACAGGCACAAAGTAATGCAACCATGACAAGCACTGCATCTTTAGCCCCAACTCTGGCTGTGGCCAGCACCTGTCGTGAGTGTGCAGTTCGCAGGAGCATCAAAAGTTGCCTAGCCTGGGAGTTTTTTGAGACAGCAAAGGATGACCGAACACTAGTGTTGAGCATTCCGATACCGCAAGTATCGGGTATCGGCCGATATTTGCGGTAACAGAATTCCGATACCAAGTTCCGATATTTTCCGTATATCAGATACTGGAATCGGAAGTTCCCAGAATTCAAACTGCCCGAATTCAGCCAATGAGGACTGTGATTAGAAGTGTGGGCACATTCTGTTCTGAATGGTGGGCATGTAACTACTGGCATGGCTGTGATTGGCTGCTGAAATGATGTCATGCTGCAGTTTAAAAGTTGCTGCCGCCATTTTGGGCTCACTCTGCTGTGAATTCAGTTAGGGACAGGACACTGTGTTCTGACTGAGGGCCAGTTTAGAGATAGCGATTTGCTTCATTGTGCTTTACCCAGGCTAATTTAGCAACCGCTGTGTGAGAACCTTGCTTTTGCCTTGCAGCGCTGTTCACAGCTGTCTGCAAGGTCTCTATGTGAGTGCACATCACTCTGTAGTCTGTGTGCAGCCACAGCTGGTTGTATTCAGCTCAGGGTGCGTCACTGCCTCATACCGTTCTATCCATTGTCCTTTTTTGCTATTAGTGCAGCCTGCTGCACTTTTTTTCAAATATTTCCTATTAGCGGCTTTCCACTCGTATCCAGCTACATTGTGGAAAAACACTACATGGGATAACATAGAGGAGGTTTTTTTGGCCTTGCAGTGCCGATTACGGCTGTCTGCACGGTCTCTGTGTGAGTGCACATTGCTCTGTAGTCTGTGTGCAGCCACAGCCGGTTGTAGTCAGCTCAGGGTGCCTCACTGCCTTATACCATTCAATCCATTGTCCTTTTTTGCAATTAGTGCAGCCTGATGCACATTTTTTCAAATATTTCCTATTAGTGGCTTTCCACCCGTGTCCAGCTAAATTGTGGAAACACACTACATAGGATTACATAGAGGAGCTTTTTTTGGCCTTGCAGTGCCGTTTACAGCTCTCTGCACGGTCTCTGTGTGAGTGCACATCGCTCTGTAGTCTGTCCGCAGCCACAGCCAGTTGTAGTCACCTCAGGGTGCGTCACTGCCTCATACCGTTAAATCCATTGTCCTTTTTTGCAATTAGTGCAGCCTGCTTCACATTTTTTCAAATATTTCCTATTAGTGGCTTTCCACCCGTATCCAGCCAAATTGTGGAAAAACACTACAAAGGATTACATTGAGGAGCTTTTTTTGGCCTTGCAGAGCCGTTTATGGCTGTCTGCACGGTCTCTGTGTGAGTGCACATCGCTCTGTAGTCATTTCTGCAAAAAAAAAAAAAAATAATAAAGTTCACCAAACACACCACTTTACAGTTGTGTAGGCCACATTAGCTCATATTAAAGTCTAGTCCACATTTTAGAAAATTAGTGGTTCTTATACCTGTTAGGAGCTGTTCAGAAATAAGCACACAAAGATAAGCAGAAAAGTACTAAGGGCTTAATCAGTCAACCGAGATGAAGAGGGCAGGGAGTAAGGCACGTGGGCATGGGCGCGGAGCAGGGAGAGGACGTGGGGATTCTAGCCTGCTGCGGGCACCGGTGACTCCCCAGTTTCAGCAGGGAACAGTCCTTCATGCGCAGCTTTGTAGGAGATCGCCGTACACCGCTGCTGCGTGAAGAACAAATTGAAGCCGTTGTCGGATGGATGGCAGCTAACGCATCGACTTCAATTAGTGCTACATCCTCTCAGGCACAGAGCACTGGAGAGCACCCATTTGTCTCTTCACCACCTGCCAAATTGCCCAGGCAGTCAGAGAGCCCAGGACAGGAGCCATCTCTACTCCTGTTCTCTGAATCTCTTGGCTTGGAAACAGGGGGCAAGCCAAGCTGCATTGGAGAAATGGAAGAAGAGGCAGTGTGCAGTGATGCCCAACAGCTTTGTCTCTCTGACTCTGAAGAGGCAGGTGGGCCGGTGCCTCTGGTCACCACACCGCAGTACACATCTAATGATGAGACTCAGGTGCCACTTTCTGGTGCGTACTGAGCTGCCGAGACTACCCAGGAGGAGCAGTTGGTGGCAGAGGGTAGTGTAGATGATGAGGTCCTTGAACCATCAAGGCGTGAGGTACAGGAAGGTGGTGGGAGCAGCTCTGAGGAAGAGATTCCCCAAATGGGCCAAAGAGGGAGAGGGAGGGGGAAGACTGCGGTTCCTGTAGCCTCCACTTCAGCACCCGTTAGGAGCACACCTCTTTCAAAAGCCAAAACGGGCGCTCCCAAGACTTGCAGTGCCTGGTCCTTTTTTGACACAGTTGCCGATGACATTTGCTTTGTCAAGTGCAAGGTGTGTCATCAGAAAGTCAAAAGAGGGAAAAATGTCAGAAACCTCAATACCACAAATATGTGGAAACATGTGCGGACCAAGCACGTGATGTTGTTACAAAAACACACTGAAGACCTAGGCCAACCAACAGCGGCACCTACCACCTCTTCAGCTCGTGTTGTGGCCTCTTCCTCCAGCTCACACACAGCTGGTTCAGCTTCCTCACAGGATCGCCATGGAAGAACCTCTGGCACTCTTGTCCATAGACCCACTGTAATTCCACCCACAGCACCACGTTCCCAGTCATCCTCACACTCCCAGCCCAGTCTACAGCCATCAGTAGCACAGGCATGGGAGAAAAGGCGGCCATTCTCGTCAAACCACCCCCGAGCACAGGCTCTAAATGCTGGCATTGCAAAACTACTGTCCCTTGAAATGCTGTCATTCAGGCTGGTGGAGACTGACAGCTTCCGTAACTTGATGGCATTGGCAGTCCCACAATACAATATGCCCAGTTGCCTTTATTTCAGCAGGCAAGCCGTCCCTGCCCTGCACAAGCATGTGGAGGGACACATAAAACACGCGCTACTGAATGCCGTCAGTAACAAGGTCCACCTCACCACCGATGCGTGGACCAGTCACCATGGACAGGGGCGATACCTTTCCCTCACTGCCTATTGGGTTAATGTTGTTGAGCCAGGTACAGATCGTGCGAGTGGCGCAGGACGTGTTCTGCCAACTCCAAGGATTGCAGGAATCCAGTCTGTATGCATTGACTCCTCCTCATACACAAGTTCCTCAGAATCATCGCTGCAGGAGCCGTCACAGTCCACCTCCACATGGACCCGTGAACGTTTTCCTGTTACGACCAACATGAGCACAGCTGTGGCGAAACGTCAACAGGCTGTCTTGAAATTAATTTTTTGGGGAATCAAAGCCACACAGCGCAGGAGCTCTGGAATGCCATCAAGCAGGAGAGGGACGTGTGGTTTGTACCAGCGAATCTCCAGCCAGCCATGGTAGTATGTGACAATGGCCGAAATCTGGTGGCAGCTCTGGCCCTAGGCAACCTCACTCACATCCCATGTCTGGCACATGTGCTCAACTTGGTCATGCAGAGTTTTTTGAGGGACTATCTGGATCTTGATGCACTGCTGCACAAGGTCCGCCTAGAGTGTGCTCACTTGCGGTGTTCTAGCATGGCAAGATCGTGCATTGCAGCTCTGCAGCGCCGATTCCGCCTTCCGGAACATCGCATCATATGTGACCTACCCACCAGGTGGAATTCCACGTTACATATGTTGGAGCTGTTGTGTGAGCAGTAGGGTTGAGCGACTTTCATTTTTTTAAGATCGAGTAGGGTTTTGGGAAACCCGATTTTGTCCAGAGTCGAGTCGAGTGCAGTCGGCCGATTATCGCTAAAAGTCGGGGATCGACCGAAACACGAAACCCAATGCAAGTCAATGGGGAAGCATAGTCGGCAGTGAGTGGAGGCCAGGAAAACACCTACAGTGCCCATTTTAATGCCAAAAACATCCATTCTTGTTTCTGAAGCTTGCCAATCTTAATTAACTGTATAATAATAGTTGGGCATAGGGAATTGAGGGAAAGTTGTGGGGGGAGTAGGGCTGGCTCAAGTTTTTCGTGGGCCCAGGAAATGCGGACTACGTCACGGCGGTGTTGCAGGGAAAGGTAAGTATTTAAACGTTGCAAGTGCTGTGATCCTGAGCAAGCAGGGGGGGGCCCACTCGTTCGCATTGGCACTGGCACAGGGCCCCTCAAAGTACGGCGGTGTGTTTGCATGGCGGGGGCGCCTCCCACCAGCAGCGACACTTTTGCGTACTCTGAGGGGCCCTGTGCCAGTGACGTCGCCAACGAGTATGCCCCCCCACCTGATGAAGGAACCTGCACTTTCATCTGCACCTTCCTCTTTGTCCCTGTGTAAGGTGGTATAACATGCGGGAAGGGGAACCTTACTTTCAGCAGGGTCAGATTCTGGCTGTGTAGAGTACAAGGGGAATGTAGTGGTCTAGGTCAATGTACCAGCAGACTCATTTAGCAGTGGCTGGGCAATGGGCAGGATGAGGAGGAAACAGATATAGGGCCAAAGAATAAAGTAGGCTAAATGCAGTTCAAAATTGGTAACAGGACTAAACAGGCGGCATTGCTTTGTTCAGTGGAGTAGCAAACCCAAGAGCAGCAGACACTGTTTCAAGGGCCTAACCACACTAGTAGGCCAAATGCAGTTTAATATCTGATAGTATAGGGCGAAAGCCAGAATGTGGAAGCTCAGCTTTGTTCAGTTGAGGACAACACCAGGGAGGGGCAGACACCTTTAGTAGGCCGGAAAAGCCTATTGCATTTTTTAAAATGGTAATTTGGAGCAGAAGGTTGAAGCTCAGCTTTATTTAGTTGAGGACAACACCAGGCAGGGGCACACAGACAGACACCTTTAGTAGGCCGGAAAAGCCTATTGCATTTTTTAAAATGGTAATTTGGAGCAGAAGGTTGAAGCTCAGCTTTATTTAGTTGAGGACAACACCAGGCAGGGGCACACAGACAGACACCTTTAGTAGGCCGGAAAAGCCTATTGCATTTTTTAAAATGGTAATTTGGAGCAGAAGGTTGAAGCTCAGCTTTATTTAGTTGAGGGCAACACCAGGGAGGGGCAGAAGCCGTTAGTAGGCCCTAACCACCATTTTTTTTTTAAAAAACCACTTAATGAGAGCCGGAAGGTTGAAGCTCAGCTTTATTTAGTTGAGGACAACACCAGGCAGGGGCACACAGACAGACACCTTTAGTAGGCCGGAAAAGCCTATTGCATTTTTTAAAATGGTAATTTGGAGCAGAAGGTTGAAGCTCAGCTTTATTTAGTTGAGGGCAACACCAGGCAGGGGCACACAGACAGACACCTTTAGTAGGCCGGAAAAGCCTATTGCATTTTTTAAAATGGTAATTTGGAGCAGAAGGTTGAAGCTCAGCTTTATTTAGTTGAGGACAACACCAGGCAGGGGAACACAGACAGACACCTTTAGTAGGCCGGAAAAGCCTATTGCATTTTTTAAAATGGTAATTTGGAGCAGAAGGTTGAAGCTCAGCTTTATTTAGTTGAGGACAACACCAGGCAGGGGCACACAGACAGACACCTTTAGTAGGCCGGAAAAGCCTATTGCATTTTTTAAAATGGTAATTTGGAGCAGAAGGTTGAAGCTCAGCTTTATTTAGTTGAGGACAACACCAGGCAGGGGCACACAGACAGACACCTTTAGTAGGCCGGAAAAGCCTATTGCATTTTTTAAAATGGTAATTTGGAGCAGAAGGTTGAAGCTCAGCTTTATTTAGTTGAGGGCAACACCAGGCAGGGGCACACAGACAGACACCTTTAGTAGGCCGGAAAAGCCTATTGCATTTTTTAAAATGGTAATTTGGAGCAGAAGGTTGAAGCTCAGCTTTATTTAGTTGAGGACAACACCAGGCAGGGGCACACAGACAGACACCTTTAGTAGGCCGGAAAAGCCTATTACATTTTTTAAAATGGTAATTTGGAGCAGAAGGTTGAAGCTCAGCTTTATTTAGTTGAGGACAACACCAGGCAGGGGCACACAGACAGACACCTTTAGTAGGCCGGAAAAGCCTATTGCATTTTTTAAAATGGTAATTTGGAGCAGAAGGTTGAAGCTCAGCTTTATTTAGTTGAGGGCAACACCAGGCAGGGGCACACAGACAGACACCTTTAGTAGGCCGGAAAAGCCTATTGCATTTTTTAAAATGGTAGTTTGGAGCAGAAGGTTGAAGCTCAGCTTTATTTAGTTGAGGACAACACCAGGCAGGGGCACACAGACAGACACCTTTAGTAGGCCGGAAAAGCCTATTGCATTTTTTAAAATGGTAATTTGGAGCAGAAGGTTGAAGCTCAGCTTTATTTAGTTGAGGGCAACACCAGGCAGGGGCACACAGACAGACACCTTTAGTAGGCCGGAAAAGCCTATTGCATTTTTTAAAATGGTAATTTGGAGCAGAAGGTTGAAGCTCAGCTTTATTTAGTTGAGGGCAACACCAGGGAGGGGCAAAAGCCGTTAGTAGGCCCTAACCACCATTTTTTTTTTTAAAAACCACTTAATGAGAGCCGGAAGGTTGAAGCTCAGCTTTATTTAGTTGAGGACAACACCAGGCAGGGGCACACAGACAGACACCTTTAGTAGGCCGGAAAAGCCTATTGCATTTTTTAAAATGGTAATTTGGAGCAGAAGGTTGAAGCTCAGCTTTATTTAGTTGAGGGCAACACCAGGCAGGGGCACACAGACAGACACCTTTAGTAGGCCGGAAAAGCCTATTGCATTTTTTAAAATGGTAATTTGGAGCAGAAGGTTGAAGCTCAGCTTTATTTAGTTGAGGGCAACACCAGGGAGGGGCAAAAGCCGTTAGTAGGCCCTAACCACCATTTTTTTTTTTAAAAACCACTTAATGAGAGCCGGAAGGTTGAAGCTCAGCTTTATTTAGTTGAGGACAACACCAGGCAGGGGCACACAGACAGACACCTTTAGTAGGCCGGAAAAGCCTATTGCATTTTTTAAAATGGTAATTTGGAGCAGAAGGTTGAAGCTCAGCTTTATTTAGTTGAGGGCAACACCAGGCAGGGGCACACAGACAGACACCTTTAGTAGGCCGGAAAAGCCTATTGCATTTTTTAAAATGGTAATTTGGAGCAGAAGGTTGAAGCTCAGCTTTATTTAGTTGAGGGCAACACCAGGCAGGGGCACACAGACAGACACCTTTAGTAGGCCGGAAAAGCCTATTGCATTTTTTAAAATGGTAATTTGGAGCAGAAGGTTGAAGCTCAGCTTTATTTAGTTGAGGACAACACCAGGCAGGGGCACACAGACAGACACCTTTAGTAGGCCGGAAAAGCCTATTGCATTTTTTAAAATGGTAATTTGGAGCAGAAGGTTGAAGCTCAGCTTTATTTAGTTGAGGACAACACCAGGCAGGGGCACACAGACAGACACCTTTAGTAGGCCGGAAAAGCCTATTGCATTTTTTAAAATGGTAATTTGGAGCAGAAGGTTGAAGCTCAGCTTTATTTAGTTGAGGGCAACACCAGGCAGGGGCACACAGACAGACACCTTTAGTAGGCCGGAAAAGCCTATTGCATTTTTTAAAATGGTAATTTGGAGCAGAAGGTTGAAGCTCAGCTTTATTTAGTTGAGGACAACACCAGGCAGGGGAACACAGACAGACACCTTTAGTAGGCCGGAAAAGCCTATTGCATTTTTTAAAATGGTAATTTGGAGCAGAAGGTTGAAGCTCAGCTTTATTTAGTTGAGGACAACACCAGGCAGGGGCACACAGACAGACACCTTTAGTAGGCCGGAAAAGCCTATTGCATTTTTTAAAATGGTAATTTGGAGCAGAAGGTTGAAGCTCAGCTTTATTTAGTTGAGGGCAACACCAGGCAGGGGCACACAGACAGACACCTTTAGTAGGCCGGAAAAGCCTATTGCGTTTTTTAAAATGGTAATTTGGAGCAGAAGGTTGAAGCTCAGCTTTATTTAGTTGAGGGCAATACCAGGGAGGGGCAAAAGCCGTTAGTAGGCCCTAACCACCATTTTTTTTTTTAAAAACCACTTAATGAGAGCCGGAAGGTTGAAGCTCAGCTTTATTTAGTTGAGGACAACACCAGGCAGGGGCACACAGACAGACACCTTTAGTAGGCCGGAAAAGCCTATTGCATTTTTTAAAATGGTAATTTGGAGCAGAAGGTTGAAGCTCAGCTTTATTTAGTTGAGGGCAACACCAGGCAGGGGCACACAGACAGACACCTTTAGTAGGCCGGAAAAGCCTATTGCATTTTTTAAAATGGTAATTTGGAGCAGAAGGTTGAAGCTCAGCTTTATTTAGTTGAGGGCAACACCAGGCAGGGGCACACAGACAGACACCTTTAGTAGGCCGGAAAAGCCTATTGCATTTTTTAAAATGGTAATTTGGAGCAGAAGGTTGAAGCTCAGCTTTATTTAGTTGAGGACAACACCAGGCAGGGGCACACAGACAGACACCTTTAGTAGGCCGGAAAAGCCTATTGCATTTTTTAAAATGGTAATTTGGAGCAGAAGGTTGAAGCTCAGCTTTATTTAGTTGAGGACAACACCAGGCAGGGGCACACAGACAGACACCTTTAGTAGGCCGGAAAAGCCTATTGCATTTTTTAAAATGGTAATTTGGAGCAGAAGGTTGAAGCTCAGCTTTATTTAGTTGAGGGCAACACCAGGCAGGGGCACACAGACAGACACCTTTAGTAGGCCGGAAAAGCCTATTGCATTTTTTAAACTGGTAATTTGGAGCAGAAGGTTGAAGCTCAGCTTTATTTAGTTGAGGACAACACCAGGCAGGGGAACACAGACAGACACTTTTAGTAGGCCGGAAAAGCCTATTGCATTTTTTAAAATGGTAATTTGGAGCAGAAGGTTGAAGCTCAGCTTTATTTAGTTGAGGACAACACCAGGCAGGGGAACACAGACAGACACCTTTAGTAGGCCGGAAAAGCCTATTGCATTTTTTAAAATGGTAATTTGGAGCAGAAGGTTGAAGCTCAGCTTTATTTAGTTGAGGACAACACCAGGCAGGGGCACACAGACAGACACCTTTAGTAGGCCGGAAAAGCCTATTGCATTTTTTAAAATGGTAATTTGGAGCAGAAGGTTGAAGCTCAGCTTTATTTAGTTGAGGACAACACCAGGCAGGGGCACACAGACAGACACCTTTAGTAGGCCGGAAAAGCCTATTGCATTTTTTAAAATGGTAATTTGGAGCAGAAGGTTGAAGCTCAGCTTTATTTAGTTGAGGGCAACACCAGGGAGGGGCAGAAGCCGTTAGTAGGCCCTAACCACCATTTTTTTTTTTAAAAACCACTTAATGAGAGCCGGAAGGTTGAAGCTCAGCTTTATTTAGTTGAGGGCAACACCAGGGAGGGGCAGAAGCCGTTAGTAGGCCCTAACCAAAGTTGAAGGCCAAATGCAGTTTAATTTCTGATACTATAGGCCGAAAGCCAGAAGGTGGAAGCTCCAATTTAGACAGTGGAGGACAATTTGAATTAGGGACTGCAGACAGACTTAGTAGGCTGTCCCCTGTGGACCATGCATCCACCACATTAACCCATTGCGCCGTAATGGACACGTAATCTTCCGTGGCCATGCCTACAGGTCCATGCGTCTGTTGTCAGGTGCACCTTTGTACTCACAGATTGCCAGAGTGCATGGACAATGCGGTCTTCTACATGCTGGTGGAGGGTTGGGATGGCTTTTCTCGCAAAAGAAGTGTCGACTGGTTAGCTTGTAGCGTGGTACAGCGTAGTCCATCATGGCCTTATTAATAGTAAATAAAATATATAACTAGGCTCTATGAACTTTTAAATAGGTTCCAGGGGTACACGGGCAGCATTGGTGTGGTCAGTGGAGGAGTATTGCAAGTAGGGGCTGCAGACAGGCTATCAAAGGCCTAAAATACCAAACAGTAGGCACTCATGGCAGTTTTACATCGGTTACATGGATACACAGGCAGGCACTCCAGGCAGCATTGTGGTCAGTGGAGGAGTATTGCAAGTAGGGGCCGCAGACAGGCTATCAAAGGCCTAAAATAACAAACAGTAGGCAGTCATGGCAGTTTTACATCGGTTACATGGATACACAGGCAGGCACTCCAGGCAGCATTGTGGTCAGTGGAGGAGTATTGCAAGTAGGGGCCGCAGACAGGCTATCAAAGGCCTAAAATAACAAACAGTAGGCAGTCATGGCAGTTTTACATCGGTTACATGGATACACAGGCAGCTAGGTGGTGAGTGGAGGAGTAATTAAAGTAAGGACCGCAGACAGGCTATCAAAGGCCTAACATAACAAACAATAGGCTCATGGCAGTTTTACAGCGGTTACATGGATAGACGGGCAGGCAGCTTGGTGGTGAGTGGAGGAGTATTTAAAGTAGGGACCGCAGACAGGCTATCAAAGGCCTAACATAACAAACAATAGGCTCATGGCAGTTTTACAGCGGTTACATGGATACACGGGCAGGCAGCTTGGTGGTGAGTGGAGGAGTATTTAAAGTAGGGACCGCAGACAGGCTTCAAAGGCCTAACATAAGAAAATGGGCTGGCTGTAGGCACTTTATAATTGGTTCCAGGGGTACACGGGCAGCAGTGGTCTGGCCAGTGGAGGACTAGTGGAAGGAGGGACCGCAGACAGGCTTCAAAGGCCTAACATAAAAAAATGGGCTGGCTGTAGGCACTTTATAATTGGTTCCAGGGGTACACGGGCAGCAGTGGTCTGGCCAGTGGAGGACTAGTGGAAGGAGGGACCGCAGACAGGCTTCAAAGGCCTAAAATAACAAACAATAGGCTCATGGCAGTTTTACAGCGGTTACATGGATACACGGGCAGCTTGGTGGTGAGTGGAGGAGTAGTGCAAGGAGTGTCTGTCCCAGTACTCCCAAAATATAAATAGATGTTAATGTCTCGCAAAACAACCAAAACAAAAAAAAAGGTGGCATACTTAGGTACAGGGGTGGGCTCATCTGCTGAGTTTCTGACATAGTAATTTGGCAGTAACTATTTAATGGTGCCAATATAGGACACAGACACAGACTACTTTAAGTTGCATCATAGATGTCTACAAATTTGTATTGTCAGTGCCAGACATTGAATGATGTCAGCGAATAGACTAAAGATTGGTGGAGCTGTGCGACATAATTTTGCACGTGGTAGAGCACATTTTGAGCTGGGGTAGGGGGGAACTCTCTTGAGGCCGGCGGGACCGCCCCAGGGCCCCTCATGTTACAACGGTGTGTCTGACGTTGGGTGCGCACCACCACCGCCAGAGACACTACATTGTACTATGAGGGACCCAGTAGCAATGCCGTCAACCAAAAGCGAGCACACCCACCTCTTCAGACAAACAGCAGTCTCACGGGTGCTTGCGCCAAGTCGCGATACCACGGCCCCGTGTGGGGAGTTTTGCCATTTAGGGAGGTGTAAACATGTCGTATGCTGTACAATCAGCTGCAGCAAATTAGACATTAGAAAAGTAATTCACAGGCAAGAGCTTTTCATAGGAAAGCTAGGTGTCGGCCGGGCAAGGTGGGGCAAAAGATTTCGAAATCCAGTTGTGGTTCATTTTAATGAATGTTAGATCGTCAACATTTTGGGTAGCCAGACGAGTCCTTTTTTCGGTTAATATTGAACCTGCAGCACTGAATACTCTTTCTGATAGGACACTTGCTGCCGGGCAAGCAAGCTCCTGCAATGCATATTCTGCCAATTCTGGCCAGGTGTCTAATTTGGAGGCCCAGTAATCAAATGGGAATGACGGTTGAGGGAGAACATCGATAAGGGATGAAAAATAGTTAGTAACCATACTGGACAAATGTTGTCTCCTGTCACTTTCAATTGATGCAGCAGTACCTGTCCTGTCTGCGGTCATAGCAAAATCACTCCACAACCTGGTCAGAAAACCCCTCTGTCCAACGCCACTTCTGATGTGTGCACCCCTAACACTCCTAGTCTGCTGCCCCCTGGAGCTCGTGTGAGAACGATCACGTGCGCTGTGTGCTGGGAATGCCTGAAGCAAACGGTCAACAAGAGTTGATTGTTTGGTTGCTAATATTAGTTCCAAGTTCTCATGTGGCATAATATTTTGCAATTTGCCTTTATAGCGTGGATCAAGGAGGCAGGCCAACCAGTAATCGTCATCGTTCATCATTTTCGTAATGCGTGTGTCCCTTTTTAGGATACGTAAGGCATAATCCGCCATGTGGGCCAAAGTTCCAGTTGTCAAATCTCCGGTTGTGATTGGTTGAGGGGCAGTTGCAGGCAAATCTACGTCACTTGTGTCCCTCAAAAAACCAGAACCCGGCCGTGACACGCAACCAATTTCCTGTGCCCCCGGGAAAGGTTCGGCATTAAAAATATACTCATCCCCATCATCCTCCTCGTCCTCCACCTCCTCTTCGCCCGCTACCTCGTCCTGTACACTGCCCTGACCAGACAATGGCTGACTGTCATCAAGGCTTTCCTCTTCCTCTGGTGCAGACGCCTGCTCCTTTATGTGCGTCAAACTTTGCATCAGCAGACGCATTAGGGGGATGCTCATGCTTATTACGGCGTTGTCTGCACTAACCAGCCGTGTGCATTCCTCAAAACACTGAAGGACTTGACACATGTCTTGTATCTTAGACCACTGCACACCTGACAACTCCATGTCTGCCATCCTACTGCCTGCCCGTGTATCCTCCCACAAATAAATAACAGCACGCCTCTGTTCGCACAGTCTCTGAAGCATGTGCAGTGTTGAGTTCCACCTTGTTGCAACGTCTATGATTAGGCGATGCTGGGGAAGGTTCAAAGACCGCTGATAGGTCTGCATACGGCTGGCGTGTACAGGCGAACGTCGGATATGTGAGCAAAGTGCACGCACTTTGAGGAGCAGGTCGGAGAACCCAGGATAAGTTTTCAATAAGCACTGCACCACCAGGTTTAAGGTGTGAGCCAGGCAAGGAATGTGTTTCAGTTGGGAAAGGGAGATGGCAGCCATGAAATTCCTTCCGTTATCACTCACTACCTTGCCTGCCTCAAGATCTACTGTGCCCAGCCACGACTGCGTTTCTTGTTGCAAGAACTCGGACAGAACTTCCGCGGTGTGTCTGTTGTCGCCCAAGCACTTCATAGCCAATACAGCCTGCTGACGCTTGGCAGTAGCTGGCCCATAATGGGACAACTGGTGTGCAACAGTGTCATCTGCCGATGGAGTGGTTGGCAGACTGCGTTCTGTGGAAGAGCTGTAGCTTCTGCAGGAGGACGAGGAGGAGGAGGAGGAGGGGGTGCGAACGCCTACAGCCAACTGTTTCCTAGACCGTGGGCTAGGCACAACTGTCCCTAAATTGATGTCGCCTGTGGACCCTGCATCCACCACATTCACCCAGTGTGCCGTGATGGACACATAACGTCCCTGGCCATGCCTACTGGTCCATGCATCTGTAGTCAGGTGCACCTTTGTACTCACAGATTGCCTGAGTGCATGGACGATGCGCTGTTTAACATGCTGGTGCAGGGCTGGGATGGCTTTTCTGGAAAAAAAGTGTCGACTGGGTAGCTCGTATCGTGGTTCAGCGTACTCCATCAGGGCTTTGAAAGCTTCGCTTTCAACTAACCGGTAGGGCATCATCTCTAACGAGATTAGTCTAGCTATGTGGGCGTTAAAACACTGTGTACGCGGATGCGAGGATAAGTACTTCCTTTTTCTAACCAGAGTCTCATGTAGGGTGAGCTGGACTGGAGAGCTGGAGATCGTGGAACTTTCGGGTGTGCCGGTGTACATGGCAGACTGAGAGACGGTTGGAGACGGTATTGTTTCCGCCGGTGCCCTAGATGCAATATTTCCTCCTACAAAACTGGTGATTCCCTGACCCTGACTGCTTTTGGCTGGCAAAGAAACCTGCACAGATACTGCCGGTGGTGCGGAAAATGGTGGCCTTACAGTGACGGAAGGGATGTTGCGTTGCTGACTAGCTTCATTGGCCGAGGGTGCTACAACCTTGAGGGACGTTTGGTAGTTAGTCCAGGCTTGAAAATGCATGGTGGTTAAGTGTCTATGCATGCAACTAGTATTTAGACTTTTCAGATTCTGACCTCTGCTTAAGCTAGTTGAACATTTTTGACAGATGACTTTGCGCTGATCAGTTGGATGTTGTTTAAAAAAATGCCAGACTGCACTCTTCCTAGACTCGGATCCCTTTTCAGGGATTGCAGACTGAGCTTTAACCGGATGGCAACGCTGTGCTCCAACAGGTTTTGGCTTTGACACGCGTTTTGGGCCAGATACGGGCCCGGCAGATGGAACCTGTTGCGATGTTGATGCCTGCTGCGGCCCCTCCTCCACCTCCGCTTCTGAACTACTGCCGCCTGCACCCTGTTCCCCCAATGGCTGCCAATCGGGGTCAATAACTGGGTCATCTATTACCTCCTCTTCGAGCTCGTGTGCAACTTCGTCTGTGTCACTGTGTCGGTCGGTGGTATAGCGTTCGTGGCGGGGCAACATAGTCTCATCAGGGTCTGATTGTGGATCTGTACCCTGAGAGGGCAATGTGGTGGTCTGAGTCAAAGGAGCAGCATAGTACTCTGGCTGTGGCTGTGCATCAGTGCACTCCATGTCAGAATATACTTGTAATGGGCATGGCCTGTTAAGTGTTTCACTTTGTAAGCCAGGGACGGTATGTGTAAAGAGCTCCATGGAGTAACCCGTTGTGTCGCCTGCTGCATCCTTCTCTCTTGTTGTAGTTTTTGCTGAGGAGGACAAGGAAGCGACTTGTCCCTGACCGTGAACATCCACAAGCGACGCGCTGCTTTTACATTTACCAGTTTCGGAAGAGGAGGCAAAAGAGCTAGAGGCTGAGTCTGCAATGTAAGCCAAAACTTGCTGTTGCTGCTCCGCCTTTAAAAGCGGTTTTCCTACTCCCAGAAAAGAGAGCGTTCGAGGCCTTGTGTAGCCTGACGACGAAACTGGCTCCACAGCTCCAGACTTAGGTGGAATATTTTTATCCCCACGACCACCTGATGCTCCACTACCACTACCATCATTACCAGCTGACAATGAACGCCCACGACGACCTCTTGCACCAGACTTCCTCATTGTTTTAAAATCTTAACCAAAGTAACTTTATTTGTTGCTGTCAAACAACTTACACGGTGAGCTATAACTTCAGTATGATTTCAATATCCCTTAACAGGTTGGTGAGACCACAAGTAAAATCAGGCACAATGGTACACACTCTGTTTTCTGTGGCACAAAATCACAGAGATGACACACACGCAGGACTGTCACTCAAGCACTAATGTCAATATTAATCTCCCACCTAATTTATTTATTTTTTTTTCTCAGGGAGACTTTAGAAACCAAATAATATTAAAAAAAAAAAAAAAAAAAAAGGCTTTCTATGGCCCACAATTAGAGAGAGAGAGGTGGCACACCCAGGAGTCAAGACTGGCGCACAAGCTGAAAGGGCAATATTACTCTCCCACTGTTTTTTTAAGTTTTTTTTTTATTTCAGGGAGACTTTAGAAACCAAATAATATTTTAAAAAAAAAATAAATAGGCTTTCTATGGCCCACTGAATGAGAGGGAGAGAGGTGGCACACCCAGGAGTCAAGACTGGCACACAAGCTGAAAGGGCAATATTACTCTCCCACTGTTTTTTTATGTTTTTTTTTTTTTTTAAGGGAGACTTTAGAAACCCAATAATATTTAAAAAAAAAAACAAATAGGCTTTCTATGGCCCACTGAATGAGAGGGAGAGAGGTGGCACACCCAGGAGTCAAGACTGGCACACAAGCTGAAAGGGCAATATTACTCTCCCACTGTTTTTTTATGTTTTTTTTTTTTTTTTCAGGGAGACTTTAGAAACCAAATAATATTAAAAAAACAAAAAAAAAAAAATAGCCTTTCTATGGCCCACTGAATGAGAGAGAGAGGTGGCACACCCAGGAGTCAAGACTGGCACACAAGCTGAAAGGGCAATATTACTCTCCCACGGTTTTTTTATGTTTTTTTTTTTTTTTTCGGGGAGACTTTAGAAACCAAATAATAAGAAAAAAAATAAATAAATAAATAGGCTTTCTATAGCCCACTGAATGAGAGATAGCACACACAGCAGTGGCACACAAGCCCTGACTGAGGCCAATATTTTTCTCCCACTGATTGATGTAGTGTTTTTGTGTTGAGGTAGATTTTAGAACACAAATCAAGGAAAAAAAAAAAAAATGCTTTCTATGGCCCACTGAATGAGAGAGAGGTGGCACACCCAGGAGTCAAGACTGGCACACAAGCTGAAAGGGCAATATTACTCTCCCACTGTTTTTTTATGTTTTTTTTTTTTTTTTCAGGGAGACTTTAGAAACCAAATAATATTAAAAAAACAAAAAAAAAAAATAGCCTTTCTATGGCCCACTGAATGAGAGAGAGAGGTGGCACACCCAGGAGTCAAGACTGGCACACAAGCTGAAAGGGCAATATTACTCTCCCACTGTTTTTTTATGTATTTTTTGTTTTTTAAGGGAGACTTTAGAAACCCAATAATATTTTTTTTTAAAAAATAAATAGGCTTTCTATGGCCCACTGAATGAGAGGGAGAGAGGTGGCACACCCAGGAGTCAAGACTGGCACACAAGCTGAAAGGGCAATATTACTCTCCCACTGTTTTTTTATGGTTTTTTTTTTTTTTTCAGGGAGACTTTAGAAACCAAATAATAAGAAAATAAATAAATAAATAAATAGTCTTTCTATAGCCCACTGAATGAGAGATAGCACACACAGCAGTGGCACACAAGCCCTGACTGAGGCCAATATTTTTCTCCCACTGATTGATGTAGTGTTTTTGTGTTGAGGTAGATTTTAGAACACAAATCAAGGAAAAAAAAAAAATGCTTTCTATGGCCCACTGAATGAGAGAGAGGTGGCACACCCAGGAGTCAAGACTGGCACACAAGCTGAAAGGGCAATATTACTCTCCCACTGTTTTTTTATGTATTTTTTGTTTTTTAAGGGAGACTTTAGAAACCCAATAATATTTAAAAAAAAAAATAAATAGGCTTTCTATGGCCCACTGAATGAGAGGGAGAGAGGTGGCACACCCAGGAGTCAAGACTGGCACACAAGCTGAAAGGGCAATATTACTCTCCCACTGTTTTTTTATGTTTTTTTTTTTTTTAAGGGAGACTTTAGAAACCCAATAATATTTAAAAAAAAAAATAAATAGGCTTTCTATGGCCCACTGAATGAGAGGGAGAGAGGTGGCACACCCAGGAGTCAAGACTGGCACACAAGCTGAAAGGGCAATATTACTCTCCCACTGTTTTTTTATGTTTTTTTTTTTTTTTTCAGGGAGACTTTAGAAACCAAATAATATTAAAAAAACCAAAAAAAAAATAGCCTTTCTATGGCCCACTGAATGAGAGAGAGAGGTGGCACACCCAGGAGTCAAGACTGGCACACAAGCTGAAAGGGCAATATTACTCTCCCACTGTTTTTTTATGTATTTTTTGTTTTTTAAGGGAGACTTTAGAAACCCAATAATATTTAAAAAAATAAATAAATAGGCTTTCTATGGCCCACTGAATGAGAGGGAGAGAGGTGGCACACCCAGGAGTCAAGACTGGCACACAAGCTGAAAGGGCAATATTACTCTCCCACTGTTTTTTTATGTTTTTTTTTTTTTTTTCAGGGAGACTTTAGAAACCAAATAATAAGAAAATAAATAAATAAATAAATAGTCTTTCTATAGCCCACTGAATGAGAGATAGCACACACAGCAGTGGCACACAAGCCCTGACTGAGGCCAATATTTTTCTCCCACTGATTGATGTAGTGTTTTTGTGTTGAGGTAGATTTTAGAACACAAATCAAGGAAAAAAAAAAAAAAAAGCTTTTTTATGGCCCACTGAATGAGAGAGAGGTGGCACACCCAGGAGTCAAGACTGGCACACAAGCTGAAAGGGCAATATTACTCTCCCACTGTTTTTTTATGTATTTTTTGTTTTTTAAGGGAGACTTTAGAAACCCAATAATATTTAAAAAAATAAATAAATAGGCTTTCTATGGCCCACTGAATGAGAGGGAGAGAGGTGGCACACCCAGGAGTCAAGACTGGCACACAAGCTGAAAGGGCAATATTACTCTCCCACTGTTTTTTTATGTTTTTTTTTTTTTTTTCAGGGAGACTTTAGAAACCAAATAATATTAAAAAAACCAAAAAAAAAAATAGCCTTTCTATGGCCCACTGAATGAGAGAGAGAGGTGGCACACCCAGGAGTCAAGACTGGCACACAAGCTGAAAGGGCAATATTACTCTCCCACTGTTTTTTTAGGTATTTTTTTTTTTTTAAGGGAGACTTTAGAAACCCAATAATATTAAAAAAAAAATAAAAATAAATAGGCTTTCTATAGCCCACTGAATGAGAGATAGCACACACAGCAGTGGCACACAAGCCCTGACTGAGGCCAATATTTTTCTCCCACTGATTGATGTAGTGTTTTTGTGTTGAGGTAGAATTTAGAACACAAATCACGGAAAAAATAAATAGGCTTTCTATGGCCCACAATTAGAGAGAGGTGGCACACCCAGGAGTCAAGACTGGCACACAAGCTGAAAGGGCAATATTACTCTCCCACTGTTTTTTTAGGTTTTTTTTTTTTTTCAGGGAGACTTTAGAAACCAAATAATATTAAAAAAAATAAATAAATAAATAGGCTTTCTATAGCCCACTGAATGAGAGATAGCACACACAGCAGTGGCACACAAGCCCTGACTGAGGCCAATATTTTTCTCCCACTGATTGATGTAGTGTTTTTGTGTTGAGGTAGAATTTAGAACACAAATCACGGAAAAAATAAATAGGCTTTCTATGGCCCACTCAGTGAGAGATGGCACACACAGGGATGGCACTGTAGCAGAAATGCCAATCTTAATCTCCCACAAAAAAAAACAAAAAAAAAACAGGGACTGTCCTATAATTACTATCTCCCTGCAGTAATCTAAGCCAGGTATGGCAGGCAGCAATAGGAGTGGACTGATGCACAAATTAAATAAAAAGTGTGGACAAACAAAAAAGATAGCTGTGCAGAAAGGAAGGAACAAGAGGATATGTGCTTTGAAAAAAGCAGTTGGTTTCCACAGTGGCGTACACACAGCAATACAGCTATCACGGAGCCTTCTAGGGCAGCCCAATGAGCTACAGCGCTGAGGGGAAAAAAAAAAAAAAATAGCTTCCACAGTCCCTGCACACCGAAGGTGGTGTTGGACAGTGGAAATCGCTGCAGCACAAGCGGTTTGGTGGTTAGTGGACCCTGCCTAACGCTCTCCCTGCTTCTGACGAAGCGGCAGCAACCTCTCCCTAAGCTCAGATCAGCAGCAGTAAGATGGCGGTCGGCGGGAACGCCCCTTTATAGCCCCTGTGACGCCGCAGACAGCAAGCCAATCACTGCAATGCCCTTCTCTAAGATGGTGGGGACCAGGATCTATGTCATCACGCTGCCCACACTCTGCGTTCACCTTCATTGGCTGAGAAATGGCGCTTTTCGCGTCATTGAAACGCGACTTTGGCGCGAAAGTCGCGTACCGCATGGCCGACAAGCACAGGGGTCGGATCGGGTTTCATGAGACGCCGACTTAGCCAAAAGTCGGCGACTTTTGAAAATGATCGACCCGTTTCGCTCAACCCTAGTGAGCAGCAGCCAGCAGTAATGGAGTACCAGCTGCATCAGGCGCAAAGAAGTCACACTCCGCGCCGGTCAGACTTCACAACCACCCAGTGGGCCACTATGAAGGACGTCTGCCAGGTTTTGCGTTCCTTTGATGATTCCACGCGGATGGCGAGTGCAGATGATGCACTAGTCAGCATGACTGTCCCCCTTATCTGCCTGCTTCAACAAACACTGCAAGCGCTAAGGGATGATGTTGTGGAAGAGGTGGAGGATGAGGAGTCACCAATTCCATCAGCTTCTGGACAGTCAGGGCTACGTGGTTCCTCACAAAGGCCTAGGCAGGGGACACTTTGTGAGGAGGATGAGGAGGAGTCAATGGAGGAGGAAGACATCGGTCCAGAGGAGGGAGTTACACAATTCTCCAGTAGTCAGTGTGTAGAGCGAGGGTGGGGTGATGCAGAGCAGGCAGAGATCACGCCTCAAGCAGGGGACAGCGTTTCTTGGCCAGTTGGCAGTCTGCAGCACATGGCTGATTACATGCTGCAGTGCCTGAGAATTGACCGCCGCATTGCCCACATTCTCAACACAGCTGATTATTGGGTGTGCACCCTCCTAGATCCTCGCTACCGGGACAACTTACAAAGCCTCATAACACCGTTGAACCGGGAGCGTAAAATGCAGGAGTACCAAGACACACTGGTGAATTCCATCATCTTCTCCAGTCCAAGTGAGAGCAGTGCTGCTAGTGCTTTACAAAGCAGCTCAGTGCGTCGTGGCAGTAGAGGAAGCTCTGCACAAAGATGGAGCAGAATCAGTTCCTCAGCACAGGGCAAGACCAGTATGTCCCAACTGTGGCACAGTTTTGTGTGCCTGCCACACATGTCTACACCATCACAGACGGCTCCAGTCAGCAGGAGGCAACATTTCCGTCAGATGGTGACAGACTACATGTCTTGCCCTCTTACTGTACTCCTAGACGGCTCTTCCCTGTTGTGTATCCGCTTTTTGGGCTCCCCTGGTGGTTGCTGGTGGTACTGGTGACTTGTTTGCACTTTGCTGCTTCTGTTCACCTGCTTCCATCAGCGTTTGGGAGTTTCCTATTTAGCCTTGCTCTCCAGTCATTTCCTTGCCGGTCATCATTGTAACCAGAGCCTTCGGTTGCATGTTCCTGCTACTAGTCTGCTGATCAGCTAAGTGGACTTTGTCCTTTTGTTTTGTACCTTTTGTCCAGTTTGCAGTTTTTGTAATTCTCTGTAGCTGGAAGCTCTTGCGGGCTGAAATTGCCACTCCTGTGTCATGAGTTGACACAGGAGTCTTAAAGTAATTTCAGGATGGTTTTTGAAAGGGTTTTCAGTTGACCGTGAAGTCCTCTTTTGTATCCTTCTGCTATCTAGTAAGTGGACCTCTCTTTGCTAAATCTACTTTCATACTGTGTATGTCTTTTCCTCTTAATTCACCGTTATTACATGTGGGGGGCTGCTATCATCTTTTGGGGAGAGGACTCAGCAGTTTGCTAACCGCCGTCGTCGTGTTGGCCCCCACCTTCGTGTTGGGGACTTGGTGTGGTTGTCTTCCCGTTTTGTCCCTATGAGGGTTTCTTCTCCTAAATTTAAGCCTCGGTTCATCGGTCCTTATAGGATTTTGGAGATTCTTAACCCTGTTTCCTTTCGTTTGGACCTCCCGGCATCTTTCGCTATCCATAATGTGTTCCATCGGTCGTTGTTGCGGAGATATGAGATACCGGTGGTTCCTTCTACTGAACCTCCTGCTCCTGTGCTGGTGGAGGGTGAATTGGAGTACGTGGTAGAAAAGATCTTGGACTCCCGTATTTCCAGACGGAGACTTCAATATCTGGTTAAATGGAAGGGCTATGGTCAGGAAGATAATTCTTGGGTAACTGCCTCTGATGTTCATGCCTCGGATTTGGTTCGTGCCTTTCATAGGGCTCATCCAGATCGCCCTGGCGGTTCTTGTGAGGGTTCGGTGCCCCCTCCTTAAGGGGAGGGTACTGTTGTGTATCCGCTTTTTGGGCTCCCCTGGTGGTTGCTGGTGGTACTGGTGACTTGTTTGCACTTTGCTGCTTCTGTTCACCTGCTTCCATCAGCGTTTGGGAGTTTCCTATTTAGCCTTGCTCTCCAGTCATTTCCTTGCCGGTCATCATTGTAACCAGAGCCTTCGGTTGCATGTTCCTGCTACTAGTCTGCTGATCAGCTAAGTGGACATTGTCCTTTTGTTTTGTACCTTTTGTCCAGTTTGCAGTTTTTGTAATTCTCTGTAGCTGGAAGCTCTTGCGGGCTGAAATTGCCACTCCTGTGTCATGAGTTGACACAGGAGTCTTAAAGTAATTTCAGGATGGTTTTTGAAAGGGTTTTCAGTTGACCGTGAAGTCCTCTTTTGTATCCTTCTGCTATCTAGTAAGTGGACCTCTCTTTGCTAAATCTACTTTCATACTGTGTATGTCTTTTCCTCTTAATTCACCGTTATTACATGTGGGGGGCTGCTATCATCTTTTGGGGTATTTCCCTAGAGGTAAGCCAGGTCTGTTTCTTCCTCTACCAGGCGTAGTTAGTCCTCCGGCTGGCGCGTGGCATATAGGAAGCCGTAGGTATGCTCCCTGGCTACTATTAGTTGTGTGGTAGATTTAGCTCACGGTCAACTCGAGTTTCCATCACCCGAGAGCTCGTTCGTTATTTATATGTTTCTTACGTTCCCTTGCCATTGGGAACCATGACACTTCCCCCTTCAAATTTTGGGTCTCTAAGCTGGATACATGGCCAGAGCTAAGCCAGTATGCATTGGAGGTGCTGGCTTGCCCTGCTGCTAGTGTATTATCGGAACGCGTCTTTAGTGCCGCAGGTGGTGTACTAACAGACCTGTTGTGAATTCCGTTCTCGAACTCCCTCCTGTGGTCATGAATGGTAATTCGGCGAGTTCTGTCCGTGGACTCCCTCTGGTGGATGTGAGTGGAGCTGCTGGTTCTGAGATTCCTTCCTCAGCTGCCCTCGTTTATGGCTAGGCTGGCTTCTCTATTTAACTCCACTCAGATCGTTACTTCATGCCAGCTGTCAATGTCTTAGTACTGGTTCAGATCTCTCCTGGATCTTTCTGATGACCTGTCTACTCCAGCAGAAGCTAAGTCCCTGCTAGTTATTTTGTTGTTCATTGTTTTCTTGTCCAGCTTGCTATCATGAATTTGCCTTGCTAGCTGGAAGCTCTGGGATGCAGAGTGGCACCTCCGCACCGTGAGTCGGTGCGGGAGACTTTTTGCATACTCTGCGTGGTATTTTGTAGTTTTTTGTGCTGACCGCAAAGAGACCTTTTCTATCCTCTGTCTGTTTAGTGAAGTCTGGCCTCCTTTGCTAAAACCTGTTTCATTCCTGTGTTTGTGACTTCCATCTTAATTCACAGTCAATATTTGTGGGGGCTGCCTTTTCCTTTTGGGAATTTCTCTGAGGCAAGGTAAGGCTTTATTTCCTATTCTTAGGGGTAGTTAGCTCTTAGGCTGTGAAGAGGCGTCTAGGCAGAGTTAGGTACGCTCCACGGCTATTTCTAGTGTGTGTGATAGGATTAGGGTTTGCGTTCAGCAGAGCTCCCACTTCCCAGAGCTTGTCCTGTTCTACAGTTTAACCATCAGGTCATTCAGGGTGCTCCTAACCACCAGGTCCATAACACAGACCGTCGCATGCGACTATCCTCCGATAACATAGACCGGCTTACTTTTCTGAAAATGAACAAGGCCTTGATCTCGCAGGAATTTGCCACTCCTCTTCCAGATTAAATAATTGATTGGCTACAGTATCCAGGTCTCCTGTTGCGTTCATGTTTCTACCACCTGAACTGTAATCCCTGGGTTCCAAAACCGCCAGTTGATGCTCAGAAGTGCAGGCTGCACAGTCAAAACACATGACCCAGTGTTATTGGGTTTCAATAACGTAAGCTGATCCCCAGCTGTGTAGCCGGCAATGTGTCCTGCGACCGCCACGCTGACACAACTACTGAAATTTAAGGGAACCTGTCCCCCCCAGGCGTTTGTTACTGAAAGAGCCACCTTGTGCAGCAGTAATGCTGCACAAGGAAAAGGTAGCTCTTTTAGTTTAGCTCCTTGCACCTGCAGAACTTAACACTTATAAAATGTGTCCCCTCATATTGTGAGACCGTCCCGGAGGTGGAACTTTCCTTCGTAATGGGACGCAGCACAGCCGTCATTCCTACCCCCTTGGTGCCGTGCCCCGCCTCCTCAGCGTTGTTTGAATCTGTCCCGTAGCCAGCGCTGTTATGTTATCCCTTGGCCATGCGCACTTACCGCTGCCCGTCTTCTGATATCATCTGTTTTCAGGCTGCCTGCGCCTGTGCGGCCGCGCTGCCATAGATTCCACCTCACAGTCTCTTCTGATTTAATTACACTGCGGCCCTGGGATCCATGGGCATGCGCAGTGCATATCTTCACCTCAGGCTCTCACTCATCTCCCTCCACCTTCTTCAGACTGTGCGCCGTCAGCTGATCCCTAGTAGTATGCCACAGCTGTGACGCCGCACAGTCTGAAGAAGCCAGAAGGAGGGGAGTGAGAGGCAAAGATATGCACTGCACATGCCCATGGATCCCAGGCCTGCAGTGTGATTACATTAGACAACACTGCGAGGTGGGATCTCGGGCAGCGCGGCCGCACAGGCGCAGCCAGTCTGACAACAAATGATGTCAGAAGACGGGCAGCGCTAAGTGCGCATGGCCAAGGGATAACATAACAGCGCAGGCTACGGGACAGATTCAAACAATGCTGAGGAGGCGGCGCATGGCACCAAGGGGGTAGGAATGATCAAGGAAAAATAAGGAAAAATAGTGAAAACCAGCTCACCTATTAGGCATTTGTTGTGGGGAAGCCCGGATACCAAGCAGTCATCAGGTGGAACGATAAGATAAAAGGAAAAAGAAATCCAGCTTCCAAAAATATCAAAATTTATTGAAGATAAAATCCAAAGTCCAATGACATGGTTCACAGGAGAATGATTAGCAGCAGGCTACGCGTTTCGAACAATGAGTTCTTTTTCAAAGCAGGGTAGGAATGATGGCTGTGCTGCGTTTCATAACGAAGGAAAGTCTTACCTCCGGGACGGTCTCACGGTATCAGGGGACACATTTTATAAGTGTTTAGATCTGCATTTGCAAGGAGCATAAATAAAGAGCCACTTTTTCCTTTTGCATCCTTAGTGCTGCACAAGATGGCTCTTTCAGCTACAAACGCCTTGGGGGGAGGGTTAAAGGTTCCCTTTCAACTTCCTCCAGTCAGGCTTTGGCCTAAACTCTGTTCCTCTGCTCCTCCTTGATTCCCTGGTCTCCAACACCACCAGTTGCTGCCCGGAAGTGCTGTCTGCACAGTCAGCAGTTGCTCCTCTGTTATTGGGGTTCAGTAATGCCAGCTGCTCCCCTGCTGTGTTGCGGCAATACCTCCAGCCTGCTCCTCCTGCTGTCCCTGGGCTTCAACACCGCCAGTTGCTGCTCCGAAGTGCTGTCTGCACAGTCAACAGTTGCTCCTCTGTTATTGGGGTTCAGTAACACCAGCTGCTCCCCTGCTGTGTTGCGGCAATACCTCCAGCCTGCTCCTCCTGCTGTCCCTGGGCTTTAACACAGCCAGTTGCTGCCCGGAAGTGCTGTCTGCACAGTCAACAGTTGCTCCTCTGTTATTGGGGTTCAGTAATGCCAGCTGCTTCCCTGCTGTGTTGCGGCAATACCTGCAGCCTGCTTCTCCTGCTGTCCCTGGGCTTCAACACCGCCAGTTGCTGCTCGGAAGTGCTGTCTGCACAGTCAACAGTTGCTCCTCTGTTATTGGGGTTCAGTAACACCAGCTGCTCCCCTGCTGTGTTGCGGCAATACCTCCAGCCTGCTCCTCCTGCTGTCCCTGGGCTTTAACACAGCCAGTTGCTGCCCGGAAGTGCTGTCTACACAGTCAACAGTTGCTCCTCTGTTATTGGGGTTGAGTAACGCCAGCTGCTCCCCTGCTGTGTTGCGGCAATGTGTCCTGCGACTGCCACGCTGACACAACTACTGAAATTTAAGGGAACCTGTCCCCCACCCCCAGGCGTTTGTTACTGAAAGAGCCACCTTGGGCAGCAGTAATGCTGCACAAGGAAAAGGTACCTCTTTTCTTTGTGCTCCTTGCACATGCTGAAGCTAACACTTATGAAATGTGTCCCCTCACACCGTGAAACCGTCCCGAAGGTGGGACTTTCCTTCGTAATGGGACGCAGCACAGCCGTCATTCCTACCCACTTGGCACCGTACGCCGCCTCCTCAGCGTTGTTTGAATCTGTCCCGTAGCCTGCGCTGTTATGTTATCCCTTGGTTATGCGCATTTAGGGCCGCCAGACTTCTGACATCATTTGTTGTCAGGCTGCAGCCGCGTTGCCTGAGATCCCGCCTCGCAGTCTCTTCTGATTTAATCATACTGTGGGCCTGGGATCCATGGGCTTACGCAGTGCATATCTTCACCTCAGGCTCTCACTCATCTCCCTCCGCCTTCTTCAGACTGTGCACTGTCAGCTGATCCTTAATAGCATGCCACGGCCGTGATGCCGCACAGTCTGAAGAAGCTGGAAGGAGGGGAGTGAGAGGCAAAGATATGCACTGCACATGCCTATGGATCCCAGGCCCGCAGTGTGATTACATTAGACGACACTGTGAGGTGGGATCTCGGGCAGCGCGGCCGCACAGGCACAGCCAGCCTGACAACAAATGATGTCAGAAGACGGGCAGCTCTAAGTGCGAATGGCCAAGGGATAACATAGCAGCGCAAGCTACGGGTCAGATTCAAACAACGCTGAGGAGGCGGCGCACGGCGCCAAGGGGGTAGGAATGACGGCTGTGCTGCGTCCCATTACGAAGGATAGTCCCACCTCCAGGACGGTCTCACGGTGTGAGGGGACACATTTCATAAGTGTCTAGTTCTGCATTTGAAAGTAACATAATTAAAAGAGCCACCTTTTCCTTATGCAGCATTAGTGCTTTACAAGATGGCTCTTTCAGCTACAAATGCCTGGGGGGGGTTAAAGGTTCCCTTTCAACTTGCTCCAATTAGGCCTCGGCCTACACTCCTCCTTGATTCCCTGGGCTCTATCACTGTCAGTTGGTGCTCGGAAGTGCGGACTGCACAGAGAAAAACACTCGTCACTGTGTCAGTGGGGTTCAGTAATGCCTGCTGTTCCCCTGCTGTGTAGCCAGCAACGTGTCCTGCAAACGCCACGCAAACATAACAGATATTAAACTGCCTCCAGTGCAGGCTTCGGCTTTCACTCTGCTCCTCCTGCTATCCCTGGGCTTTAACACCACCAGTTGGTGCTCGGAAGTGCTGGCTGCACAGAGAAAAACACCCGCCACTCTGTCAGTGGGGTTCAGTAACGCCAGCTGTTCCCCTGCTGTGTAGCCGACAACGTGTCCTGCAAATGCCACGCAGACACAACAGACACTAAGCTGCCTCAAGTGCAGGCTTCGGCCTACACTCTGCTCCTCTGCTCCTCCTGCTGACCCTGGGCTCTAACACCGCAAGTTGGTGCTCAGAAGTGCTGGCTGCGCAGAGAAAAACACTCGCCACTGTGTCAGTGGGGTTCAGTAATGCCAGCTGTTCCCCTGCTGTGTAGCCGGCAACGTGTCCTGAAAACACCACGCAGACACTACAACAAAAATTCAAGGGAACCTGCCCCCCTCCCAGGCGTTTGTAACTAAAAGAGCCACCTTGCGCAGCATAAATGCTGCATTTGGACAAGGTGGCTCTTTTTGTTATACTCATTGCACACGCAGAACTAAACACTTATAAAATGTGTCCCCTGATACCGATTAACCATCCCGGAGGTGTGACTTTCCTTCGTAATGGGACGCAGCACAGCCGTCATTCCTACCCCCTTGGTGCCGTGCGCCACCTCTTCTGCGTTGTTTGAATCTGTCCCGGAGCCTGCGCTGTTATGTTATCCCTTGGACATGCACGTTTAGCGCTGCCCGTCTTCTGACATCATTTGTTGTCAGGATGGCTGCGCCTGTGTGACCACCCTGCCCAAGATAATGCCCCGCAGTGTCTTATTTATTCTCACTGTGGGGCTTGGATTCATGGGCATGCGCAGTGCATATCTTCGCCTCTCACTCATCTCCTTCCGCCTTCTTCAGACTGTGCGGCTTCACGGCCGTGGCATGCAATAAGGGATCAGCTGACACCGCACAGTCTAAAGCAGGCGTAAGGACGTGAGTGAGAAGTGAAGATATTTACTGCGCAAGGCCATGTGTTGTGAATTCCGTTCTTGGGCTCCGTCCTGTGGTCATGAATGATATTTTTGGGAGTTCTGCTCTTGGGCTCCCTCTGGTGGTTTCAAGTGGAACTTAGCAGCTGCTTTCACTAATCGGTGCCCTGGCCTTGTTATTTAACTGGGCTTTAGGCTGTAGTTGATGCCAGCTGTCAATGTTTTTTCCTGTGGATTCAGTCCTTTCCTGGAAGTTCTCTGTTGGCCAGTCCATTTTCAGCTTAAGATAAGTTCTGCTAGTTTTTGGGTGTTTTCCTGCTTATGACCTTCTGTTCAGTTTAGGTTATGTCTCTTTTGTCCAGCTTGTCATTATGAAGTATTCCGGCTAGTTGGAAGCTCTGGGGTCGCAGATTTGCTCCTCCACACCGTGAGTCGGTGTGGAGGTTATTTTTTTGTAAACTCTGCGTGGACTTTTAGTTTTTATACTGACCGCACAGTAGCCTTTTCTATCTCTGTCTATTTAGATAGTATTGGCCTCCTTTGCTAAATCTAGTTTCATTTCTGAGTTTGTCATTTCCCTCTCCACTCACTGTCAATATTTGTGGGGGGCTATCTTTCCTTTGGGGGTTTCTCTGAGGCGAGATAGTTTTCTGTTTCCATCTTCAGGGGTAGCTAGTTCTTAGGCTGTCTAGGCAGAGATAGGTATGCTCCACGGCTATTTCTAGTGTTGGTGTTAGGAGTAGGGATTGCGGTCAGTAAAGCTACCACCTCCCCAGAGCTAGTACTTTATTTGTTTTACCCACCAGGTCATTTCAGTTCTGCTCCGTAATCACCAGGTCATAACAGTGATTACTGTCAGTGGAGCTGCCACCTCCGCTGAGCTTGTCCATGATTGGTTTTACCCACCGGGTCATCTCAGTACCGCTCCGTAACCACCAGGCCATAACAGTACAGCTGGCCCACAATGTGTTAAATGCATCTCAAAAGAGGGAAAAGAAAGTTCTGAGTCATTGTTTTTTTGTTTTTTTTCTTGTTGCCTGTTTTGTCTTTTTTTTTCCCCTTGATTTTTGGATGGTGCAGGAGCTTGGTGCTGATATGGAGGTTCAGGGTCTGTCTGCGCGTGTTGATCATCTCGCTGCAAGGGTACAGAGTATCCAAGACTTTGTTGTTCAAACTCCTGTTTCTGAGCCTAGAATTCCTATCCCTGATTTGTTTTCTGGGGATAGATCTAAGTTTTTGAACTTTAAAAATAATTGCAGATTGTTTTTTGCTCTGAGACCCCGTTCCTCTGGTGACCCCATTCAGCAGGTGAAGATTGTTATTTCTCTGCTGCGTGGCGACCCGCAGGACTGGGCATTCTCCCTTGAGCCAGGGAATCCTGCATTGCTCAATGTAGATTCATTTTTTCAAGCACTTGGACTGCTTTATGACAAACCTAATTCTGTGGATCAGGCAGAAAATTTTTTACTGGCTCTGTGTCAGGATCAGGAAGCAGTAGAAATATATTGTCAGAAATTTAGAAAGTGGTCTGTGCTTACAAAATGGAATGAGGATGCCCTGGCAGCTATTTTCAGAAAGGGTCTTTCTGAAGCCCTTAAAGATGTTATGGTGGGGTTTCCCACGCCTGCTGGTTTGAACAAATCAATGTCTCTGGCCATTCAGATTGATTGGCGCCTACGTGAACGTAAGATGGTGCACCATATGGCGGTGTCCTCTGGGCAGAGTTCTGAGCCTATGCAATGTGATAGGATTTTGACGAGAGCAGAACGGCAGGAGTTCAGACGTCAGAATGGGCTGTGTTTTTACTGTGGTGACGCTACTCATGCTATCTCTGACTGCCCGAAGCGAACTAAGAGGGTTGCTAGGTCGGTTACCATCAGTACTGTACAGCCTAAATTTCTCTTGTCTATTACCCTGATTTGCTCATTTTCGTCCTTTTCTGTAATGGCATTTGTGGATTCTGGCGCTGCTCTGAACCTAATGGACCTAGAATTTGCCAAGCGCTGTGGTTTTTCCTTGGAGCCTTTGCAGAGCCCTATTCCCTTGAGGGGGATTGATGCTACGCCATTGGCCAAGAATAAACCTCAGTACTGAACACAGTTAGCCATGAACATGGCTCCAGCACATCAGGAAAATATTCGCTTTTTGGTGTTGCATAATTTGCATGATGTGGTTGTGCTGGGGTTTCCATGGTTACAGGTGCATAATCCAGTGCTGGATTGGAAATCTATGTCTGTGACTAGTTGGGGTTGTCAGGGGATACATAGTGACATCCCCCTGATGTCAATTTCCTCGTCCCCTTCTTATGAAGTTCCTGAGTTTTTGTCGGATTTCCAGGATATATTTGAGGAGCCTAAATCCAGTCCTCTGCCTCCTCATAGGGACTGTGATTGCGCTATTAATTTGATTCCTGGCTGTAAGTTCCCTAAGGGTCGACTTTTCAATCTGTCTGTGCCAGAGCATGCCGCTATGCGGAGTTATGTAAAGGAGTCCTTGGAGAAGGGGCATATTCGCCCTTCTTCATCACCGTTGGGAGCGGGGTTCTTTTTTGTTGCCAAGAAGGATGGCTCCTTGAGGCCCTGTATAGATTATCGCCTTCTCAATAAGATCACGGTCAAATTCCAGTACCCTTTGCCTTTGCTCTCTGATTTGTTTGCTCGGATTAAAGGGGCTAGCTGGTTTACCAAGATTGACCTTCGAGGGGCGTATAATCTTGTTTGCATCAAACAGGGTGATGAATGGAAAACAGCATTTAATACGCCCGAAGGCCATTTTGAATATCTTGTGATGCCTTTCGGGCTCTCTAATGCTCCATCTGTGTTTCAGTCCTTTATGCATGATATTTTCCGGGAGTATCTGGATAAATTCATGATTGTATATTTGGATGATATTTTGTTTTTTTCTGATAATTGGGAGTCTCATGTGAAGCAGGTCAGGATGGTATTTCAGATTCTCCGTGCTAATACACTGTTTGTGAAGGGGTCTAAGTGCCTTTTTGGAGTTCAGAAGGTTTCTTTTCTGGGGTTCATTTTTTCTCCCTTGGCTATTGAAATGGACCCTCTTAAGGTCCAGGCTATTTTTGATTGGACTCAACCCACATCTGTGAAGAGCCTTCAGAAATTTTTGGGCTTTGCTAATTTTTATCGCCGCTTCATTGCTAATTTTTCTACTGTGGTTAAACCTCTGACCGATTTGACCAAGAAAGGTGCTGATGTGGTGAATTGGTCCTCTGGAGCTGTGGAGGCCTTTCAGGAGCTTAAGCATCGTTTTACTTCTGCCCCTGTGTTGCGTCAGCCAGATGTTTCTTTCCCTTTTCAGGTTGAGGTTGACGCTTCTGAGATTGGGGCAGGAGCTGTTCTGTCTCAGAGAAGTTCTGATGGCTCTGTGTTAAAACCGTGTGCTTTCTTCTCCAGAAAGTTTTCGCCTGCTGAGTGTAATTATGATGTCGGCAATCGGGAGTTGTTGGCTATGAAGTGGGCATTTGAGAAGTGGCGACATTGGCTTGAGGGAGCTAAGCATCGTGTTGTGGTCTTGACCGACCATAAGAATCTGATTTACCTTGAGCCTGCCAAGCGGTTGAATCCTAGACTAGTCTTTGTTTTTCTCCCGTTTTGATTTTGTGGTCTCGTATCTTCCGGGATCTAAGATTGTGAAGGCTGATGCCCTGTCTAGGAGTTTTTTGCCTGATTCTCCTGGAGTCCGGGAGCCGGCTGGTATTCTCAAGGAGGGGGTGATTCTTTCTGCTATCTCCCCTGATTTGCGGCGGGTGCTTCAGGAGTTTCAGGCTGATAATTTCCCCACAGGACAGCGGTCGGGTCTGTTTGTTCCTGATAGATGGACTAGTAAGGTGATTTCTGAGATTCATTGTTCGGTGTTGGCCGGTCATCCTGGGATCTTTGGTACCAGAGATTTGGTTGCCAGGTCCTTTTGGTGGCCTTCTTTGTCACGGGATGTGCGTTCCTTCGTGCAGTCCTGTGGGACCTGTGCCTGGGCTAAGCCCTGCTGTTCTCGTGCTAGTGGGTTGCTTTTGCCTTTGCCTATCCCTGAGAGGCCCTGGACGCATATTTCCATGGATTTTATTTCTGATCTTCCTGTTTCTCAGAAGATGTCTGTCATCTGGGTGGTTTGTGACCGGTTTTCTAAAATGGTCCACTTGGTACCTTTGCCTAAGTTGCCTTCCTCCTCTGATTTGGTTCCTTTGTTTTTCCAGCATGTGGTTCGTTTGCATGGTATTCCGGAGAATATTGTGTCTGACAGAGGTACCCAGTTTGTTTCTAGGCTTTGGCGGTCCTTTTGTGTTAGAATGGGCATTAATTTGTCTTTCTTCGGCATTTCACCCTCAGACAAATGGACAGACGGAGCGAACCAATCAGACCTTGGAAACCTATTTGAGATGCTTTGTGTCTGCTGATCAGGATGATTGGGTTACCTTCTTGCCGTTGGCCGAGTTTGCCCTTAATAACCGGGCTATTTCGGCTACTTTGATTTCGCCTTTTTTTTGTAACTTCGGTTTTCATCCTTGTTTTTCTTCAGTGCAGGTTGAGCCTTCGGACTGTCCTGGGGTAGATTCTGTGGTGGATAGGTTGCAGCGGATTTGGACTCATGTGGTGGACAATTTAACATTGTCTCAGGAAAAGGCTCAACGTTTTGCTAACCGCCGTCGGTGCGTTGGTCCCCGGCTTCGGGTTGGGGATTTGGTCTGGTTGTCTTCTCGTCATGTTCCTATGAAGGTCTCTTCCCCTAAGTTCAAGCCTCGTTTTATTGGTCCTTATAGGATTTCGGAAATTATCAATCTGGTGTCTTTTCGTTTGGCCCTTCCAGCTTCTTTTTCCATTCATAATGTGTTCCATAGATCTTTGTTGCGGAGATATGTGGTGCCCATGGTTCCCTCTGTTGACCCTCCTGCTCCGGTGTTGGTTGAGGGGGAGCTGGAATATGTGGTGGAGAAGATTTTGGATTCTCGTCTTTCAAGGCGGAAACTTCAGTATCTGGTCAAGTGGAAGGGTTATGGCCAGGAGGATAACTCTTGGGTTTTTGCCTCCGATGTCCATGCTGCCGATTTGGTACGTGCTTTTCATTTGGCTCGTCCCGATCGGCCTGGGGGCTCTGGTGAGGGTTCGGTGACCCCTCCTCAAGGGGGGGGGGACTGTTGTGAATTCCGTTCTTGGGCTCCATCCTGTGGTCATGAATGGTATTTTTGGGAGTTCTGCTCTTGGGCTCCCTCTGGTGGTTTCAAGTGGAACTTAGCAGCTGCTTTCACTAATCGGTGCCCTGGCCTTGTTATTTAACTGGGCTTTAGGCTGTAGTTGATGCCAGCTGTCAATGTTTCTTCCTGTGGATTCAGTCCTTTCCTGGAAGTTCTCTGTTGGCCAGTCCATTTCAGCTTAAGATAAGTTCTGCTAGTTTTTGGGTGTTTCCCTGCTTATGACCGTCTGTTCAGTTTAGGTTATGTCTCTTTTGTCCAGCTTGTCATTATGAAGTATTCTGGCTAGTTGGAAGCTCTGGGGTCGCAGATTTGCTCCTCCACACTGTGAGTCGGTGTGGAGGTTATTTTTTTGTAAACTCTGCGTGGACTTTTAGTTTTTATACTGACCGCACAGTAGCCTTTTCTATCTCTGTCTATTTCGATAGTATTGGCCTCCTTTGCTAAATCTAGTTTCATTTCTGAGTTTGTCATTTCCCTCTCCACTCACCGTCAATATTTGTGGGGGGCTATCTTTCCTTTGGGGGTTTCTCTGAGGCGAGATAGTTTTCCGTTTCCATCTTCAGGGGTAGCTAGTTCTTAGGCTGTGAAGAGGCGTCTAGGCAGAGATATGTACGCTCCACGGCTATTTCTAGTGTTGGTGTTAGGAGTAGGGATTGCGGTCAGTAAAGCTACCACCTCCTCAGAGCTAGTACTTTATTTGTTTTACCCACCAGGTCATTTCAGTTCTGCTCCGTAATCACCAGGTCATAACAGTGATTACTGTCAGTTGAGCTGCCACCTCCGCTGAGCTTGTCCATGATTGGTTTTACCCACCAGGTCATCTCAGTACTGCTCCGTAACCACCAGGCCATAACAGCCATGGATCCCAGCCCCGCAGTGTGAATAAATCGGAAGACACTGCGGGGCTGGGATTCATGGGCATGTGCAGTGCATATCTTCGCCTCTCACTCATCTCCTTCCGCCTTCTTCAGACTGTGCGGCTTCACGGCCGTGGCATGCGATAAGGGATCAGCTGACGCCGCACAGTCTAAAGCAGGCGTAAGGACATGAGTGAGAGGCAAAGATATTAACTGAGCAAGGCCATGAATCCCAGCCCTGCAGTGTGAATAAATCAGAAGACACTGTGGGGCTGGGATTCATTGGCATGCGCAGTGCATATCTTCGCCTCTCACTCATCTCCTTCCGCCTTCTTCAGACTGTGCGGCTTCACAGCCATGGCATGCGATAAGGGATCAGCTGACACCGCACAGAATAAAGCAGACGTAAGGACATGAGTGAGAGGCAAAGATATTTACTGCGCAAGGCCATGAATCCCAGCCCCGCAGTGTGAATAAATCAGAAGACACTGCGGGGCTGGGATTCTTGGGTATGCGCAGTGCATATCTTCGCCTCTCACTCATCTCCTTCCGCCTTCTTCAGACTGTGCAGCTTCAGGGCCGTGTCATGCGATAAGGGATCAGCTGACGCCGCACAGTCTAAAGCAGGCATAAGGACATGAGAGAGAGGCGAAGATATTTACTGCGCAAGGCCATGAATCCCAGCCCCGCAGTGTGAATAAATCGGAAGACACTGCGGGGCTGGGATTCATGGGCATGCCCAGTAACAGCGCATGGCCAAGGGATAACACAACAGCGCAGACTCCGGAACACAAAAAAACAACGCTCAGGAGGCTGCGCCCAAGACCAAGGGGGTATTTTTGACAGCTGTGCTTCGTCTCATTAAGAAGGAAAGTACCGCCTCCGAAATGGTTTCACGTTATGAGGGGCAAAATTTTAGAAGTATTTCATTCAGCGTGTGCAAGGAACATAACTAAAAGAGCCACCTTTTCCTTCTGCAGCATTACTGCTGCACAAGGTGGCTCTTCGAGTTACTAACGCCTGGAGGGGTTTAAAGGTTCCCTTTCAATTTGCTCCAATTAGGCGTCAGCCTACACTCTGCTCCCCCTGCTGTCCCTGGGCTCTAACACCGCCAGTTGGTGCTCAGAAGTGCTGGCTGCACAGAGAAAAACACTCACCACTGTGTCAGTGGGGTTCAGTAACGCCAGCTGTTCCCCTGCTGTGAAGCCGGCAACATGTCCTGCAAATGCCACACAGATAGAACAGATATTGAACTGCCTCCAGTGCAGGCTTTGGCCTACACTCTGCTCCCCCTGCTGTCCCTGGGCTCTAACACCGCCAGTTGGTGCTCGGAAGTGCTGGCTGCACAGAGAAAAACACTTGCCACTGTGTCAGGGGGGTTCAGTAACGCCAGCTGTTCCCCTGCTGTGTAGCCGGCAACGTGTCCTGCAAATGCCACACAGATACAACAGATATTGAACTGCCTCCAGTGCAGGCTTCGGCTTACACTCTGCTCCCCCTGCTGTCCCTGGGCTCTAACACCGCCAGTTGGTGCTCGGAAGTGCTGGCTGCACAGAGAAAAACACTCGCCACTGTGTCAGTGGGGTTCAGTAACGCCAGCTCTTCCCCTGCTGTGTAGCCAGCAATGTGTCCTGCAAATGCCACGCAGACACAACAGACAATAAGCTGCCTCCAGTGCAGGCTTCGGTCTACACTCTGCTCCTCCTGCTGTCCCTGGGCTCTAACACCGCCAGTTGGTACTCGGAAGTGCTGGCTGCACAGAGAAAAACACTCGCCACTGTGTCAGTGGGGTTCAGTAACGCCAGCTGTTCCCCTGCTGTGTAGCCTGTTGTGAATTAGACTTTTTTGGCTCCCTCTTGTGGTCACTGGTGATTTGACTCTGGGATTGTCTTTCCTCAGTTTGGCACCCACCTGGGTCGTTAGTCCAGGGGTGTTGCTATATAAGCTTCCTGGATTCTCAGTCCAGTGCCTGGCATCTTTGTAATCAGATCCTTTCTGTTTGCTCCTGTCTGCTGGTCTTGGTTCTTGCAAAATTAAGCTAAGTCCTGCTTCCTTGTTTTTTGGTTATTTGTATTGCTCGTATTTTCTGTCCAGCTTGTACTAAATGTGATTCCTGATTTTGCTGGAAGCTCAAGGGGGCTGGTATTCTCCCCCCGGGCCGTTAGACAGTTTGGGGGTTCTTGAATTTCCAGCGTGGAAAATTTGATAGGGTTTTTGCTGACCGTATAAGTCATCTTACTATATTCTGCTATTAGTCAGTGGGCCTCTCTTTGCTAAATATCTAGTTCATTCTTACGTTTGTCTTTTCTCCTTACCTCACCGTTATTATTTGTGGGGGCTTGTATCCAACTTTTGGGGTCTTTTCTCTGGAGGCAAGAAAGGTCTAGCTTTTCCCTTCTAGGGTTAGTTAGTTAGTTCTCCGGCTGGCGCGAGACGTCTAGAACCAACGTAGGCACGTTCCCCGGCTGCTGCTATTTGTGGTGCTAGGATTAGATATACGGTTAGCCCAGTTACCACTGCCCTATGAGCTGGTTTTTTATGTTTGCAGACTTGGTATGTACTTTTGAGACCCTCTGCCATTGGGGTCATAACAGTATGCCAGGCCTAAGTTGAATGTTTAATGCATTGCAGAAGTGGGATAATAAGAAAGGAAATTCTGAGTTTTTTTTTTTTTTCCTCTCTTTGTTCCTCCCCTTTACCTCTGAGTGGCTTGTGCTTGCTGCAGACATGAATGTCCAGACCTTGATTACAAGTGTGGATCAGCTTGCTGCTCATGTGCAGGGCATACAAGATTTTGTTACCAGTAGTCCAATGTCTGAACCTAAAATACCTATTCCTGAACTGTTCTCTGGAGACCGATTCAAGTTTAGGAATTTCAGGAATAATTGTAAATTGTTTCTATCTCTGAGACCCCGTTCATCTGGAGACTCAGCTCAGCAAGTTAAAATTGTTATCTCTTTTTTATGGGGCGACCCTCAGGATTGCGCCTTCTCGCTAGCGCCAGGAGATCCGGCATTAGCAAATATTGATGCGTTTTTTCTGGCGCTCGGGTTGCTTTACGAGGAACCCAATCTTGAAATTCAGGCAGAAAAAGCCTTGCTGGCTATTTCTCAGGGCCAGGATGAAGCTGAAGTGTATTGCCAAAAATTTCGGAAATGGTCCGTGCTTACTCAATGGAATGAGTGTGCTCTGGCCGCAAATTTCAGAAATGGCCTCTCTGAAGCCATTAAGAATGTGATGGTGGGTTTCTCCATTCCTACAAGTCTGAATGATTCCATGGCGCTGGCTATTCAAATTGACCGGCGTTTGCGGGAGCGCAAAACTGCTAATCCTCTGGTGGTGTTGTCTGAACAAACACCTGATTTAATGCAATGTGATAGAATTCGGACTAGAAATGAACGGAAAAATCATAGACGTCAGAATGGGTTGTGTTTTTACTGTGGTGATTCTACACATGTTATATCAGCATGCACTAAACGCCTAACAAGGGTTGCTAGCCCTGTCGCCATTGGTAATTTGCAACCTAAATTTATTTTGTCTGTGACTTTAATTTGCTCATTGTCTTCCTACCCTGTTATGGCGTTTGTGGATTCAGGTGCTGCCCTGAGTCTTATGGATCTGTCATTTGCCAAGCGCTGTGGTTTTGTTCTTGAGCCTTTGGTAAATCCTATCCCTCTTAGAGGTATTGATGCTACGCCATTGGCAGAAAATAAACCGCAGTTTTGGACACAGGTAACCATGTGCATGACTCCTGAACATCGGGAGGTGATTCGTTTTCTTGTTCTGCATAAAATGCATGATTTGGTCGTTTTGGGTCTGCCATGGTTACAGACCCATAATCCAGTCTTGGATTGGAAGGCAATGTCTGTGTCAAGTTGGGGCTGTCAGGGAATTCATGGTGATTCCCCGCCGGTGTCTATTGCTTCATCTACTCCTTCAGAAGTTCCTGAGTATTTGTCTGATTATCAGGATGTATTCAGCGAGTCCAGGTCCAGTGCTCTGCCTCCTCATAGGGACTGTGACTGCACCATAGATTTGATTCCAGGTAGTAAATTTCCTAAGGGAAGACTATTTAATCTGTCTGTACCTGAGCATACCGCAATGCGTTCGTATATCAAGGAGTCTCTGGAGAAGGGGCATATCCGTCCATCCTCTTCCCCTCTTGGTGCGGGATTCTTTTTTGTGGCCAAGAAGGACGGATCTTTGAGACCTTGTATTGACTATCGGCTTCTGAATAAAATCACTGTTAAATTTCAGTATCCTTTGCCTCTGTTGTCGGACTTGTTTGCCCGGATTAAAGGTGCCAAGTGGTTTACCAAGATAGATCTTCGTGGTGCATACAACCTTGTGCGCATTAAGCAGGGAGATGAATGGAAAACTGCATTTAATACGCCCGAAGGTCATTTTGAGTACTTGGTGATGCCTTTTGGGCTCTCTAATGCTCCTTCAGTGTTTCAGTCCTTTATGCATGATATTTTCCAGAAGTATCTGGATAAATTTATGATTGTTTATCTGGATGATATTCTGGTTTTTTCTGATGATTGGGACTCGCATGTAGAGCAGGTCAGGATGGTGTTTCAGGTTTTGCGTGAGCATGCTTTGTTTGTTAAGGGCTCAAAGTGTCTCTTTGGAGTACAGAAGGTTCCCTTTTTGGGGTTCATTTTTTCCCCATCTGCGGTGGAGATGGACCCAGTCAAGGTCCGAGCTATTCATGATTGGACTCAGCCCACGTCAGTTAAAAGTCTTCAGAAGTTCTTGGGTTTTGCTAACTTCTACCGTCGTTTTATCGCTAATTTTTCTAGCGTTGTTAAACCTTTGACAGATATGACCAAGAAAGGTTCTGATGTTGCTAACTGGGCTCCTGCAGCCGTGGAAGGTTTCCAAGAGTTGAAGCGCCGGTTTACTTCGGCGCCTGTTTTGTGCCAGCCTGATGTCTCACTGCCCTTTCAGGTTGAAGTGGATGCTTCTGAGATTGGGGCAGGGGCCTTTTTGTCGCAGAGAGGCCCTGGTTGCTCTGTAATGAGACCATGTGCCTTTTTCTCTAGGAAGTTTTCGCCTGCTGAGCGGAATTATGATGTTGGCAATCGGGAGTTGTTGGCCATGAAGTGGGCATTTGAGGAGTGGCGTCATTGGCTCGAGGGTGCTAAGCATCGTGTGGTGGTCTTGACTGATCACAAAAATCTGATGTATCTCGAGTCTGCTAAACGCCTGAATCCTAGACAGGCCCGCTGGTCATTGTTTTTCTCCCGTTTTGACTTTGTGGTCTCGTATTTACCAGGTTCAAAGAATGTGAAGGCTGATGCTCTTTCAAGGAGCTTTGTGCCTGACTCTCCTGGAGTCGTAGAACCAGTTGGTATTCTTAAAGAGGGAGTTATCTTGTCAGCCATTTCTCCGGATTTGCGACGTGTGTTGCAGAGATTTCAGGCTGGTAGACCTGACTCTTGTCCACCTGACAGACTGTTTGTTCCTGATAAGTGGACCAGCAGAGTCATTTCCGAGGTTCATTCCTCGGTGTTGGCAGGGCATCCGGGAATTTTTGGCACCAGAGATCTGGTGGCTAGGTCCTTTTGGTGGCCTTCCTTGTCACGGGATGTGCGGTCATTTGTGCAGTCCTGTGGGACTTGTGCTCGAGCTAAGCCTTGCTGTTCTCGTGCCAGCGGGTTGCTCTTGCCCTTGCCTGTCCCGAAGAGGCCTTGGACGTACATTTCCATGGATTTCATTTCAGATCTTCCGGTGTCTCAGGGCATGTCTGTCATCTGGGTGGTATGTGATCGCTTTTCCAAGATGGTCCATTTGGTATCTTTGCCTAAGCTGCCTTCCTCTTCCGATCTGGTTCCTTTGTTCTTTCAGAATGTGGTTCGTTTACATGGCATTCCTGAGAATATTGTGTCTGACAGAGGATCCCAGTTTGTTTCCAGGTTCTGGCGATCCTTTTGTGCTAAGATGGGCATTGATTTGTCGTTTTTGTCTGCCTTTCATCCTCAGACTAATGGACAAACGGAGCGAACTAATCAGACTCTGGAGGCTTATTTGAGGTGTTTTGTTTCTGCAGATCAGGATGATTGGGTGACCTTCTTGCCGTTGGCTGAGTTTGCCCTTAATAATCGGGCTAGTTCCGCTACTTTGGTTTCACCTTTTTTTTGCAACTCTGGTTTCCATCCCCGTTTTTCCTCGGGACATGTGGAGCCTTCTGACTGTCCTGGGGTAGATTCCGTGGTGGATAGGTTGCAGCAGATCTGGAATCATGTGGTGGACAACTTGAAGTTGTCACAGGAGAAGGCTCAGCGTTTTGCCAACCGCCGCCACGGTGTGGGTCCCCGACTTCGTGTTGGGGATTTTGTATGGCTGTCTTCTCGATTTGTTCCTATGAAGGTCTCCTCTCCTAAATTTAAGCCTCGCTTCATCGGTCCTTACAAGATATTGGAAATCCTTAATCCTGTGTCCTTTCGCTTGGATCTTCCGGTGTCGTTTGCCATTCACAACGTGTTCCATAGGTCTTTGTTGCGGCGGTACGTTGTACCTGTGGTTCCTTCTGTTGAGCCTCCTGCTCCGGTGTTGGTTGAGGGCGAGTTGGAGTACGTGGTGGTGAAGATCTTGGATTCTCGTCTCTCCAGGCGGAGGCTTCAGTATCTGGTCAAGTGGAAGGGCTATGGTCAGGAGGATAATTCCTGAGTGGTTGCCTCTGATGTGCATGCGGCCGACTTAGTTCGTGCCTTTCACGCTGCTCATCCTGATCGCCCTGGTGGTCCTGGTGAGGGTTCAGTGACCCCTCCTTAAAGGGGGGGTACTGTTGTGAATTAGACTTTTTTGGCTCCCTCTTGTGGTCACTGGTGATTTGACTCTGGGATTGTCTTTCCTCAGTTTGGCACCCACCTGGGTCATTAGTCCAGGGGTGTTGCTATATAAGCTTCCTGGATTCTCAGTCCAGTGCCTGGCATCGTTGTAATCAGATCCTTTCTGTTTGCTCCTGTCTGCTGGTCTTGGTTCTTGCAAAATTAAGCTAAGTCCTGCTTCCTTGTTTTTTGGTTATTTGTATTGCTCGTATTTTCTGTCCAGCTTGTACTAAATGTGATTCCTGATTTTGCTGGAAGCTCTAGGGGGCTGGTATTCTCCCCCCGGGCCGTTAGACGGTTCGGGGGTTCTTGAATATCCAGCGTGGAAATTTTGATAGGGTTTTTGCTGACTGTATAAGTCATCTTACTATATTCTGCTATTAGTCAGTGGGCCTCTCTTTGCTAAATATCTAGTTCATTCTTACGTTTGTCTTTTCTCCTTACCTCACCGTTATTATTTGTGGGGGGCTTGTATCCAACTTTTGGGGTCTTTTCTCTGGAGGCAAGAAAGGTCTATCTTTTCCCTTCTAGGGTTAGTTAGTTCTCCGGCTGGCGCGAGACGTCTAGAACCAACGTAGGCACGTTCCCCGGCTGCTGCTATTTGTGGTGCTAGGATTAGATATACGGTTAGCCCAGTTACCACTGCCCTATGAGCTGGTTTTTTATGTTTGCAGACTTGGTATGTACTTTTGAGACCCTCTGCCATTGGGGTCATAACAGTAGCCGGCAACGTGTCCTGCAAACACCACGCAGACACAACAGATATTAAGCTGCCTCCAGAGCAGGCTTCGGCCTACATTCTGCTCCTCCTGCTGTCCCTGGGCTCTAACACCGCCAGTTGGTGCTCGGAAATGCTGGCTGCACAGAGAAAAACACCTGCCACTGTCAGTGGGGTTCAGTAACGCCAGCTGTTCCCCTGCTGTGTAGCCAGCAACGTGTCCTTCAAATGCCATGCAGACACAACAGACAATAAGCTGCCTCCAGTGCAGGCTTCGGCCTACACTCTGCTCCCCCCTTGGTTCCAACACCGCTAGTTGGCGCTCTAGGAAGACAATCTTGAATAGGTCCCCCTGGTTCCCGTACCGTCAGCTGATTCCAGGCAGAGCCTTTGGCTTAGGTGCCTCCTTCTGGGTATCCGAGTTCCACCAGCATCAGGTGGTCCTTGGTAGTGCTTTCTGGCACGGGTACCTCCTGCTTAGTAACCGGGTTCCAGTAACATCAGCTGGTCCTCGGTAGTTCCATTGGCTCTTGTACTTTTGGCTACCCATCCGGGTTCCAGTACCCTCAGCTGGTTCTCGGCAGTGTCTTTTGCTCTTGTACCTTCTGCTCCCCATCCTGGTTCCAGTGCCGTCAGCTGGTTCCAGGCAGAGCCTTTGGCTTAGGTGCCTCCTTCTGGGTATCTGAGTTCCACCAACGTCAGGTGGTCCTTGGTAGTGCTTTCTGGCATGGGTACCTCCTGCTTAGTAACCGGGTTCCAGTAACATCAGCTGGTCCTCGGTAGTTCCATTGGCTCTTGTACCTTCGGCTACCCATCCGGGTTCCAGTACCGTCAGCTGGTTCTCGGCAGTGTTTTTTGCTCTTGTACTTTCTGCTCCCCATCCTGGTTCCAGTACAGTCAGCTGGTTCTGGGCAGAGCCTATGGCTTAGGTGCCTCCTTCTGGGTATCCGAGTTCCACCAGCATCAGGTGGTCCTTGGTAGTGCTTTCTGGCACGGGTACCTCCTGCTTAGTAACCGGGTTCCAGTAACGTCAGCTGGTCCTCGGTAGTTCCATTGGCTCTTGGACCTTTGGGTAACCATCTGAGTTCCAGTTCCATCAGCTGGTTATTGGCATTTTCTCAGCCTCCTTGTACCTTCTGCTACATTTCCAAGTTCAAGACCCTAAAGACGACGACCCGGAAGACCGAGAAGCAGAAGAAGAAGAGGCTGCAGAACAAAAAGCGGAAGAACATTAAGCATAAGACTAAACATCAGAGCAAAAGATATTATCTAAATTATAAGCAGAAGAAGACTAAGCAGTGTATGGGGGTGAGTCCGTTCCTCCTCGTGGTTCCCCTGGAAAAAGCCTGCTGCTGCAGGCCTAACTGAACGCGGACAAATCCTGTTGTAACTCTTTTGTGACTGGCAGAACGGAAGGTGTAATCTTCAAACTGTTATAGATATCAACTACAGGAATGTCTGTCACAAATAAGAATATGATGAAGAAGTAGAATATTAAGAAGAATAATAGTTTAATAAAAAGAATATGAAGAATGTAACAAAAAAATAATAGGTAGAAGATGAAGAAGATGAATAAGGTGAAGAAGAAGTTGATGTCAAAGATGCTGCTGCTGAGGATGATGAAGAAGAAAGTGTGGGAGAAGTAAAAAAGAAAGTGAAGGGCATGGAAGTAGTGAAACATCAATATCTGACAAAATAAAAAAAATCTTAACATAGTCAATATCTTTGTAACTCCAAACGTCTTAAAAAAAAATTAAAATTCCTGCTATTCTATTTGATTGGGCTAAACCTATATGCCTTTAATGTCTCCACCACCTCCCCCAATACATCCTACATTATTCTTAGTTGTTTTCCTTCATGTAGAATGAACCTACAAGGAAAGAAAGGGTTTATTTTAATTCCGATATTTTGGTCCCATTGACTTACATTGGTATCGGGTATCGGTATCGGCGATAGCCGATATTTTTTGAATATCGGCCGATCCAATCCGATACCGATACTTTCCGATATCAGAAGGTATCGCTCATGGAGCAGCCCCCAGACGCAGGGCAGCGGGGTACTCGATACCGGGTCTCTCAGTTCTGGGAATGTCACGGTGGCCCGACCCGGTCCGTGGCCCTCTTAAGGGGCGCCCAATAAAAGGAGTAGGAGGTAGTGTAGGTTGCAGTAAATGACAAGTACACAGGGTTGCAGTCTCTTTACCTCTTTACTGAAGGCTTCGGCATCCGCAATCCAGAGCACTGCTAACAGGGCTCTCTGAGACCGGCCGGTCCGAAGGCACATCCAGAGTTCCCTTTGCAGGTGGAAATCAGTAGCCTACCTACTAGCGCCTGGGTGTTGTAGTACTTCCCTGCTGAGCACCACGAGATAGTCCTCACAACTGTCGTGTATGTTTTTGTTCTTTCTCTCCGTCCCCCAGATGATATGGATAGGACGCACCCGTATGACAGGGTAGGCCTGGAGTTATTTTATAGGGACCCTAGAGACGCCCCTCTCCCACAATTGCCTCCGTTGTCTTCATTAGGTGTAAAAGGTGAGACAGCCAACCTAAAGTTAACTTCCCTGCCGTAGTTCAAAGTAATGCGTAGAGTCTATTACTTCCTAGGCGTTCCGGCCGCTGGCTACACGCCTCAAAAGGATGTTGCCGATCTCGGGGCACGACTCCTTCTGGTTCTGTCTCCTTGTGCTGTGATCCCGTTTCTCACTTCTCCACAATATACTTCGCTTCGTGTCCTTTCTTAGGAGACTGCCACTATAAGGTACAGGCACGGCACCGTAACGATCTGTCTGTGTTGGCCTGCCAGTGGTGGGATCCTGACAGCAGCCTCTCTCTCGAACTCTCCCCAACTGCTTTCTCCCCCACTTCCTATCCAACCCCCAGTTTTACCCATGTGTGAGGAGTGGCCTAGTGGATAGGACCTTTTGCTCCCCCTGGTGGCCGGAGTGTGAAGTCTAATGTGTGACTGTGATACCTGGCAAGGTGAACTCTTTTAGAGCAATCAGACATAACATCACTCCCCTTGGTGGAAGAGCGACGTTACTGCAATGACCAGACTCTGGGGCGCTGCACTCCCCCCCCATTAAATCCAGTACTCCCAGACTGGGAAAAGAAGAACAACAATACATGTTAGTAAAAGACATACAACATTTTTGAAATGCTATGAACAAGTAAATGCTATAAACAAGTAAATATAACAGTGCTTCCCTTTATGGGAGGTGAGGACACTTGAACATTGCGAAAGTCTTGGTCATGCACAGTTCATGACTCCCAGTTTAGTGGGTGTATCTTTGAAACAGCAGGGATCCCGGGTAAACAAAGGGATCCCTTTTGAAAGCTTTGGAGCAATTCACTGTCCATTACTCCATTGTCCATTTTTAAACCTGTAACAAAGATATTTACACAAACATTTTCAACAAAATAGCAGCTATCGTTAATATTTCCATATCGTTATATTTGTAGCGAAGTGGAGTTTGATTCTTGGTGCTACGTGTAGACCTCCGCAGTGCAGGGGTTGCTATTGGCCTAACAGGGCCCGCTGTGCTTGCTATCGCTTGTGTAGTGCACTGTCTTCTAGCTACACTTCTAGCGACTCTGGGTAGCACTGGCATGCTGGAGCTCTCAGGGCTACTGCTACTAATGGTGGGCATGGCAGATTCACTGATAGCAGTGGGAGGACTTGCCGGTTCAACTGTTGGCATGGCATCCTCTGGTGGGGTCTGCTGTGATTTCGGGTCCGGATGATCTGGCACCACATTTAGTTCTGGCGGTTTCAGTTGACAAAACGTTAAGACAGGTACCACGATGGCCTGATTTATTTGAGTCCAAGACTGGGGAAAATCGCCGAGAACAGTGTGTATCATCTTCTCCTCTTCTACAGGTGGAGAGGTCCCTGGATCTGTTTCCCTCTCTCTCAACTTGTCAGGTCATATTTTAAGGTGGTCTCTGGATATTGCCGTTGAGGTTTCCCCTCCATCTTTGCTGATGAGACAGACCTTCGTATTGTCAAAATCGGATGGCAGGATGGTATACGGTTCCGCTTCCCATTGGTCGTCAAGCTTGTGTAATCTCCTCTTCCGTTTGAGTACTTGCTCACCGGGTGACAAGGTAATCGCAGGAGCATGCTGGTTGTAGTCCCTTTCTTGTTTTTGTCTGGCTTGGGCTAGACTTCTTTTCACGCATTCCTGTATTTGGGGGTACCTTTGCTGCCTTTCTGTATCCCAATCTGCATCTGGCAAGGTATCTTCAGGGGTTAGGACCCCCATGTCCAGATCAACAGGTAACTTGCTAGATCTTCCTCGCATCAAGTACGCTGGAGTGCAGTTGGTGGAGTTCACTGGGATGTGGTTGCTCATGTCTACCAAGTCAGGCAACTTTGTTGGCCACAAGTTCCGTTCCTCCACAGGCAAGGTCTTCAGTAAGTCGATCACCACTTGGTTCATCTTCTCACACATCCCGTTGGTTTGTGGATGGTGCGGTGTAGTCCTGATCTTCTTACACCCGTACAGATTGCAGATCTCCTGGAACACTTCCGCTTCTAATGCTGGCCCCTGATTGGTAAGTACATTCTCCGGGTACCCATGTGGTCTACAGAAGTACTGCTGGAAGGTTTTGGTGGCCGTCCTGGCGGTTAGATCTTTGACAGGCACGACTACCAGGAATCTAGAGTAGTGATCCACGATGGTAAGAGCGTAGATTGTTATGATCCTTAGTGGCTGAGAATCACAGAATGAACTAGCTAAGTAACTGAACATAGAACGAGCTCTAGGGAGGTGGTAACTGGACTGACCGCAAAACCTGATCCTAACCAAACACACTGAAGGTAGCCGGTGAACGTGCCTAAATTCCTGGACGTCTCGACGCAGCCTGAGAAACTTGCTACCCCTATAGAGAAAGTAAGACCTCACTTGCCTCAGAGAAATGACCCCAAAGATATAGGAAGCCCCCAACAAATATTAACGGTGAGGTAAGGGGAAAATACAAAACGTAGAAATGAAAACAGATTCAGCAAATGAGGCCCACTAATACTAGATAGCAGAAGACAGGCAGGGAACTGTGCGGTCAGTAAAAAACCCTATACAAAATATCCACGCCGAGAATTCAAGAACCCCCACACCAACTAACGGTGTGAGGGGAGAAACTCAGCCCCCCCAGAGCTACCAGCAAGCAAGGAAATCACATATTAGCAAGCTGGACAAGGACAAGTAAATAACCAATAAACATATTGAACACTGATGAGCAAAAAATAACCAAACAGAAAACTTAGCTTCTCTTGAAGAGACTGATAGCGAAGGAATTCAGGAGATATCAAAATAGCACTGAATACATCGACAGCAGGCAAACACTGAAAGTCCAGGTGAGCTAAATAGGAAACCAGCTAACAGATAACGAGACAGCTGATCCTGTCTCAGACCTGCAGAATGACACAAAGAGCCACCAGAGGGAGCCCAAAGACAGCACTCACACAGTACCACTTGTGACCACAAGAGGGAGCCCAAAAACAGAGTTCACAACAGTACCCCCCCCTTGAGGAGGGGTCACCGAACCCTCATCAAAACCCCCAGGGCGATCAGGATGAGCCGCGTGGAAGGCATGAACCAAATCGGCCGCATGAACATCAGAGGCGACAACCCAGGAATTATCCTCCTGACCATAGCCCTTCCACTTAACCAAATACTGAAGCCTCCGTCTAGAAATACGAGAATCCAAGATCTTCTCCACCACGTACTCCAATTCGCCCTCAACCAGCACCGGGGCAGGGGGCTCAACAGAAGGAACCACAGGCACCACATACCTCCGCAACAAAGACCTATGGAACACGTTATGAATGGCAAACGACGCTGGGAGGTCCAAACCAAATGACACCGGGTTAAGGATTTCCAAAATCTTATAAGGACCGATGAAGCGAGGCTTGAATTTAGGAGAGGAGACCTTCATAGGAACATACCGAGAAGACAGCCATACCAAATCCCCAACATGAAGTCGGGGACCCACACCGCGACGGCGGTTGGCAAAGCGCTGAGCCTTCTCCTGTGACAACTTCAAATTGTCCACCACATGGTTCCAAATCTGCTGCAACCTATCCACCACAGAATCCACCCCAGGACAGTCAGAAGGTTCAACCTGACCCAAGGAAAAACGAGGATGAAAACCAGAATTGCAGAAAAAAGGCGAAACCAAAGTAGCAGAACTAGCCCGATTATTAAGGGCAAACTCGGCCAATGGCAAAAAAGTCACCCAATCATCCTGATCAGCAGAAACAAAACATCTTAAATAAGTTTCCAAGGTCTGATTAGTTCGCTCGGTTTGGCCATTCCTCTGAGGATGGAAGGCCGACGAAAAAGACAAATCAATGCCCATCTTAGCACAAAAGATCCGCCAAAATCTGGACACAAACTGGGATCCTCTGTCAGACACAATATTTTCAGGGATGCCGTGCAAGCGAACCACATTCTGAAAAAATAGAGGAACCAAATAGGAGGAGGAAGGCAACTTAGGCAAGGGCACCAAATGGACCATTTTGGAAAAACGATCACACACCACCCAGATGACCGACATTCTCTGAGAGACTGGAAGATCCGAAATAAAATCCATGGAAATGTGCGTCCAAGGCCTCTTCGGGACAGGCAAAGGCAAAAGCAAACCGCTGGCATGAGAACAGCAAGGCTTAGCCCGAGCACAAATCCCACAAGACTGAACAAAGGAACGCACATCCCGCGACAAGGAAGGCCACCAAAAGGACCTAGCCACCAAATCTCTGGTACCAAAAATCCCAGGATGGCCTGCCAACACCGAAGAATGAACCTCGGAAATAACTCTGCTCGTCCATCTATCTGGGACAAACAGTCTCTCTGGTGGGCAACGGTCAGGTCTATCCGCCTGAAATTTCTGCAGCACTCGTCGCAAATCTGGGGAAATGGCAGACAAAATCACTCCCTCTCTGAGGATACCAGCCGGCTCTGAAACTCCCGGAGAGTCAGGCACAAAACTCCTAGAAAGAGCATCAGCCTTCACGTTCTTCGAACCAGGCAGGTATGAGACCACGAAATCGAAACGGGAGAAAAACAATGACCAACGAGCCTGTCTAGGATTCAGCCGCTTGGCAGACTCGAGATAAATCAGATTTTTGTGATCAGTCAAGACCACCACACGATGCTTAGCTCCCTCGAGCCAATGTCGCCACTCCTCAAATGCCCATTTCATAGCCAACAACTCCCGATTACCAACATCATAATTCCGCTCGGCAGGCGAAAACTTTCTTGAAAAGAAAGCACAAGGTTTCATCACCGAGCAATCAGAGCTTCTCTGTGACAAAACAGCCCCTGCTCCAATCTCAGAAGCATCAACCTCGACCTGAAAAGGAAGAGAGACATCAGGCTGACACAAAACTGGAGCCGAAGAAAACCGGCGCTTCAGCTCCCGAAAGGCTTCCACGGCCGCAGGAGACCAATTAGTCACATCAGAACCCTTCTTGGTCAAATCCGTCAAGGGTTTAACCACGCCAGAAAAATTAGCAATGAAGCGACGGTAAAAATTAGCAAAACCCAAGAACTTCTGAAGACTCTTAACAGATGTAGGCTGAGTCCAGTCATGAATAGCCTGGACCTTGACTGGGTCCATCTCAATAGTAGAAGGAGAAAAAATAAAACCCAAAAAGGAAACCTTCTGTACTCCGAAGAGACATTTTGAGCCCTTCACAAATAAGGCATTAGCACGCAGGACCTGAAATACCATCCTGACCTGCTTCACATGGGACTCCCAGTCCTCAGAAAAGACCAAAATGTCATCCAGATACACAATCATAAATTTATCCAGATATTCTTAAAATTCAGAAACCTAGATCTATCTCCAGAAAACAACTCAGGAATAGGTACTTTTGGCTCAGACATAGGACTGTGAACAACAAAATCCTGAATGCTTTGCACCCTTGCAGCAAGATGATCCACACTAGAAGTCAGACTCTGAATATCCATGTCTGCAGCTGAACTCAAAGCCACCCAGAGATTAAGGGGATGAGAGAAGCTGGACAGACTGCAGCAAAGGGAGAGGAAAAAAAAAAATTGTACTCAGGACTTCTCTTATCCCACTTCTGCGATGCATTAAACACTTTTTGGCCTGCTGTACTGTTATGATCCTTAGTGGCTGAGAATCACAGAATGAACTAGCTAAGTAACTGAACATAGAACGAGCTCTAGGGAGGTGGTAACTGGACTGACCGCAAAACCTGATCCTAACCAAACACACTGAAGGTAGCCGGTGAACGTGCCTAAATTCCTGGACGTCTCAACGCAGCCTGAGAAACTTGCTACCCCTATAGAGAAAGTAAGACCTCACTTGCCTCAGAGAAATGACCCCAAAGATATAGGAAGCCCCCAACAAATATTAACGGTGAGGTAAGGGGAAAATACAAAACGTAGAAATGAAAACAGATTCAGCAAATGAGGCCCACTAATACTAGATAGCAGAAGACAGGCAGGGAACTGTGCGGTCAGTAAAAAACCCTATACAAAATATCCACGCCAAGATTTCAAGAACCCCCACACCAACTAACGGTGTGAGGGGAGAAACTCAGCCCCCCAGAGCTACCAGCAAGCAAGGAAATCACATATTAGCAAGCTGGACAAGGACAAGTAAATAACCAAGAAACATATTGAACACTGATGAGCAAAAAATAACCAAACAGAAAACTTAGCTTCTCTTGAAGAGACTGATAGTGAAGGAATTCAGGAGAGATCAAAATAGCACTGAATACATCGACAGCAGGCAAACACTGAAAGTCCAGGTGAGCTAAATAGGAAACCAGCTAACAGATAACGAGACAGCTGATCCTGTCTCAGACCTGCAGAATGACACAAAGAGCCACCAGAGGGAACCCAAAGACAGCACTCACACAGTACCACTTGTGACCACAAGACGGAGCCCAAAAACAGAGTTCACAACAGTAGATATAGCCTGACCGGCTAGGTGTTAGCTTCACATGATCTAGCGCGACCAGATCGAGCGGCCGTTTGGTGATGATAGGCTGCAAGGGAGCCCGCTGGCTGTCACTATCCTTCCTGCGTAGGCTACATGGGCCACACTCTCGACACCACTTCTCGATGGCTTTCTTCATGCCGATCTAGTAGAACCTCCCACGGAGTAGCCTCTCCAACTTCCTCCATCCGAAGTGTCCTGCCCCATCGTGGTACGCTCCCAGAACCATTGGCACATCTTGCCTTGGGACCACTATCTGCCATACCAATTCATCAGTGTGTGGGTCGATGCTTCTACGGCACAGCTTACCATCGTGAATAAACAGTTTGCCTCTCCCCTTCCACAGCTGTTGTGTCTCTTGTGGATCATCTGGGCCAGGATGCAAACCTGCCTGCATCAGAAGCTCTTTCACCTGATGGACCGCGGGGTCACCTTCCTGGGTCTCTGCCCATCCGTGATGGGGCAGGGGATTCAGCGTGGCATCCTGCTTATTCTTGCGCCTGTTCTCCACATGATGGGAACACTGGGTGGCCTTGGGGCGATGGAAAGCGGGCAGCTCTACCTCTTCAAGTGCCTCCGGGTCTTCCCCCGTTTCTGGCAAGTTGGGCATCTGGGACAATGCATCGGCATTCGCATTCTTGTGCCCTGCCCAGTACTTGATGGTAAAGTCATAATTGGACAGCCGGGCCATCCACCGCTGTTCCAAGGCACCGAGCTCTGCTGTGTCCAAATGCGTTAGTGGATTATTATCCTTGAAGACGGTGAATTTTGCTGAGGCCAGGTAGTGCTTGAACCTCTCCGTCACTGCCCAAACGATGGCGAGGAATTCCAGCTTAAAGGAACTGTAGTTGTCAGGGTTCCTTTCAGTGGGACGAAGTTTCCTGCTGGCATAAGCGATTACCCTCTCCTTGCCTTTCTGGACCTGGGACAACACGGCTCCCAGCCCCACATTGCTGGCATCCGTATACAGCACAAACGGTTGGTCATATTCAGGGTAGGCCAGTACCTCTTCTCCCGTCAGCGCCAACTTTAAGCAAGTGAACGATCTTTCCAGTCCATCATTCCAATCAAATGGGGTATTCTTACCCTTGGTTTTTTTGGATTGGCCCACCAACAGGTCTTGCAATGGCGCGGCCATCTTGGTGAAGTCCTTGATAAACCTCCTGTAGTAGCCTACCAACCCAAGGAACTGCCGGATTTCATGGAGGTTGCCGGGCTTCGGCCAGTCTTTGATCACAGTGACCTTGTCAGGGTCTGGGGCCACCCCTTCGACACTCACTACATGGCCCAGGTACTGCACCTTTGGTTTTAGCAGATGGCATTTGGACGGTTTTACCTTTAGGCCAAAGTTGGACAGGGCTTCGAACACCTCGGCCAGGTGCTTCAGATGGTCCTCATAAGTCTTGGAGAAGACGATGACGTCGTCCAGGTATAGCAACACGGTTTCAAAGTTCTTGTGCCCTAGACAGCACTCCATCATCCTCTGGAGCGTTCCCGGGGCATTGCACAATCCGAAGGGCATGTAGTTGAATTCGCAGAGACCCATCGGCGTCGTGAAGGCCGTCTTTTTCTTGTCTGCCTCTGCCACGGGAACCTGCCAGTACCCACTGGTAAGATCCAAAGTAGAGAAGTAGTTAGCAGATTTTAAAGCAGCCAAGGACTCCTCTATCCTGGGCAGTGGGTAAGCATCCTTATGTGTAATGTGATTTAGCTGCCTATAATCAACACACATCCTCATTGTGCCATCTTTCTTCCTAACGAGGACTAATGGAGCTGCCCAGGGGCTACAACTGTCTCTCACTACCCCAGCTGTTATGATCCCAATGGCAGAGGATCTCTGATATTCCGGCAAGATAGCAAAAATATAAATACTGCTCTAGGGAGGTGGAAACTGGGCTAACCGCATACCTGATCCTGACACAAACAACTAAAAGTAGCCGGTGAACGTGCCTACGTTGGTTCTAGACGTCTCGAGCCAGCCGGAGAACTGACTACCCCTAGAGGGAAAAAATAAGACCTCGCTTTCCTCCAGAGAAATTGAACCCCAAAGATATAGAAAACCCCCAACAAATAATAACGGTGAGGCAAGAGGAAAACACAAACGTAGAGATGAACTAGATTCAGCAAAGTGAGGCCCAATAGTCTAGATAGCAGAAAATAGATAGTGGACTATGCGGTTAGCAGAAAACCCTACAAAACATCCACGCTGAACATTCAAGAACCCCCACACCGACTGACGGTGTGGAGGGAGAATATCAGCCCCCTAGAGCTTCCAGCGAGTCAAAAAACAAATGTAAAGCAAGCTGGACAAAAACACTGAATAATGCAAACGATCCAAATTGTACAAAACAGACTTAGCTTTTCTTGCATGAGGCAGACTGAAAGGAATCCGGAGGAGACCAAATAGGTCTGGATACAACGATGCCAGGCAAGAGACTGAGTCCAGAGGAGACTCAAATAGGAAACACCCGCTGCTTAACGACACAGCTGGAGCTCAGGCCTGCAACAAGACATACCTAACACAATACCGTTAGTGACCACCAGAGGGAGCCCAGAAACACAGTTCACAACACCCAGCCTCCTTCATCTCTCGCAACATGTCTTTGGCACACTGATAATGAGCTGGGGGTACAGGACGGTATCTCTCTTTTATGGGTGGATGATCTCCTGTGGGGATATGGTGTTGAATCCCTTTTACCTGCTTTTACCTGAGGGAGCCCAGAAACACAGTTCACAACAGTACCCCCCCCCCTTGAGGAGGGGTCACCGAACCCTCACCAAGACCCCCAGGGCGATCAGGATGAGCAGCGTGAAAGGCATGAACCAAATCAGCCGCATGAACATCAGAGGCGACAACCCAGGAATTATCCTCCTGACCATAGCCTTTCCACTTAACTAAATATTGGAGTTTCCGTCTAGAGATACGAGAATCCAGAATCTTCTCCACCACGTACTCCAACTCGCCCTCAACCAAAACCGGGGCAGGAGGCTCAACAGCAGGAACCATAGGCACCACGTACCGCCGCAACAAGGACCTATGGAACACATTATGAATAGCAAAAGACGCTGGAAGGTCCAAGCGAAAAGACACCGGGTTAAGGATTTCCAAAATCTTAAAAGGACCGATAAAGCGAGGCTTGAACATAGGAGAGGAGACTTTCAAAGGAACATGCCGAGAAGACAACCAAACCAAATCCCCAACACGAAGTCGGGGACCCACACCGCGGCGGCGGTTGGCAAACCGCTGGGCCTTGTCTTGTGACAATTTCAAATTGTCCACCACATGGTTCCAAATCCGCTGCAACCTATCCACCACAGAATCAACCCCAGGACAGTCAGAAGGTTCAACCTGACCTGAGGAGAAACGAGGATGAAAACCAGAGTTGCAGAAAAAGGGTGAAACCAAGGTGGCAGAACTAGCCCGATTATTAAGGGCAAACTCGGCCAGTGGCAAAAAGGTAACCCAGTCGTCCTGATCAGCAGAAACAAAACATCTCAAATAAGTCTCTAACGTCTGATTAGTTCGCTCGGTCTGGCCATTAGTCTAAGGATGAAAAGCCGACGAAAAAGACAAATCAATACCCATCTTAGCACAAAAGGATCGCCAGAATCTGGACACAAACTGGGATCCTCTGTCAGATACAATATTCTCAGGGATGCCATGCAAACGAACCACATTCTGAAAGAACAAAGGAACCAAATCAGAGGAGGAAGGCAACTTAGGCAAGGGCACCAAATGGACCATTTTAGAAAAACGATCGCACACCACCCAGATGACAGACATCTTCCGAGACACCGGAAGATCCGAAATGAAATCCATGGAAATGTGCGTCCAAGGCCTCTTTGGGATAGGCAAGGGCAAAAGCAACCCGCTGGCACGAGAACAGCAAGGCTTAGCCCGAGCACAAATCCCACAGGACTGCACAAAAGAACGCACATCCCGCGACAAGGAAGGCCACCAAAAGGACCTGGCCACCAAATCTCTGGTACCAAAAATCCCAGGATGTCCCGCCAACACCGAAGAATGAACCTCAGAAATAACTCTGTTGGTCCATCCATCAGGGACAAACAATCTCTCTGGTGGAAAACGATCAGGCCTATCAGCCTGAAATTTTTGCAGCCCTCATCGCAAATCTGGGGAAATGGCAGACAAAATTACTCCCTCTCTGAGAATACCAGCCGGCTCAGAGACTCCCGGAGAATCAGGCACAAAACTCCTAGAAAATGCATCAGCCTTCACGTTCTTCGAACCAGGCAGGTACGAGACCACAAAGTCAAAACGGGAGAAAAACAACGACCAACGGGCCTGTCTAGGATTCAGGCGCTTGGCAGACTCGAGGTAAATCAGATTTTTATGATCAGTCAAGACCACCACACGATGACTAGCTCCCTCGAGCCAATGTCGCCACTCCTCAAATGCCCACCTCATGGCCAACAACTCCCGATTACCAACATCGTAGTTCCGCTCAGCAGGCGAAAATTTCCTTGAAAAGAAGGCGCATGGCTTCATCACGGAGCCATCAGAACTTTTTTGCGACAAAACAGCCCCTGCACCAATTTCAGAAGCATCAACTTCAACCTGGAAGGGAAGAGAGACATCCGGCTGGCACAAGACTGGCGCTGAAGTAAACCGACGCTTCAGCTCCCGAAAGGCCTCCACGGCCGCAGGAGACCAATTCGCAACATCAGAACCCTTCTTGGTCATATCCGTCAAAGTTTAACCACGCTGGAGAAATTAGCGATAAAACGACGGTAAAAATTAGCAAAGCCCAAGAACTTCTGCAGGCTCTTAACAGACGTGGGCTGAGTCCAGTCATGAATGGCACGGACCTTAACTGGGTCCATCTCCACAGTAGAAGGGGAAAAAATGAAACCCAAAAAAGAAACCTTCTGTACCCCAAAGATACATTTTGAGCCCTTCACAAATAGAGCATTCTCCCGCAAAACCTGAAACACCATCCTGACCTGGTTCACATGGGACTCCCAATCATCAGAAAAAACCAAAATATCATCCAGATAAATAATCATAAATTTATCCAGATGTTTCCGGAATATGTCATGCATGAAGGACTGAAACACAGAAGGAGCATTAGATAATCCGAAAGGCATCACCAGGTACTCAAAATGACCCTCAGGCGTATTAAATGCCGTTTTCCATTCATCTCCCTGCTTTATGCGCACAAGGTTATACGCACCACGAAGATCTATCTTGGTGAACCAACTGGATCCCTTAATCCGAGCAAACAAATCAGACAACAATGGCAAAGGATACTGAAATTTAACAGTGATCTTATTCAGAAGACGATAATCAATACAAGGTCTCAGAGACCCGTCTTTCTTGCCCACAAAAAAGAATCCTGCACCAAGTGGGGAGGAGGAGGGGCGAATATGTCCCTTCTCCAAAGACTCCTTTATATAACTCCGCATCGCGGCATGCTCTGGCACAGATAAATTAAACAGTCGTCCCTTAGGAAACTTACTACCAGGAATCAAATCTATAGCACAATCACAGTCCCTATGAGGAGGAAGGGCACTGGACCTGGCCTCATTAAATACATCCTGAAAGTCTGACAAAAACTCAGGGATCTCAGAAGGAGTAGAAGAAGCAATAGACACCAATGCCATGAATCCCCTGACACCCCCAACTAGACACAGTCATAGCTTTCCAATCTAAAACTGGATTATGGGCCTGTAACCATGGCAGACCCAAAACGACAACATCATGCATTTTATGCAGTACCAGAAAACGAATCACCTCCTGATGTACAGGAGTCATGCACATGGTCACCTGCGTCCAATACTGAGGTTTATTCTCTGCCAATGGCGTAGAATCAATTCCTCTAAGAGGAATAGGATTTTCCAAAGGCTCCAGGACAAAACCGCAGCGCTTGGCAAACGAAAAATCCATCAGACTTAAAGCAGCACCAGAATCCACAAAAGCCATAACTGAGTAAGAAGATAATGAACAAATTAAAGTCACAGACAAAATAAACTTAGGCTGAAAAGTACCAATGGCGATTAACTTTTTTTTCTTTAAACGTTTAGAGCATGCTGAGATAACATGTGTTGAATCACCACAGTAGAAACACAACCCATTTTGACGTTTATGATTTTGTCGCTCGGCTCTGGTCAGAATTCTGTCACATTGCATAGAATCAGGTGACCGTTCAGACAGCACCGCCAAAGGATTATCAGATTTGCGCTCCCGCAAACGTCGATCAATTTGAATGGCTAGAGCCATTGAATCATTTAGACCTGTAGGGATAGGAAACCCCACCATCACATCTTTAATGGCTTCAGAAAGACCATTTCTGAAATTTGCGGCCAGTGCACACTCATTCCATTGAGTAAGCACGGACCATTTCCGAAATTTTTGGCAATATACCTCAGCTTCGTCCTGACCCTAAGAGATAACCAGCAACATTTTTTCAGCCTGATTTTCAAGATTAGGCTCCTCATAAAGCAAACCAAGTGCCAGAAAAAACGCATCAACATTCACCAATGCAGGATCTCCTGGCGCCAGAGAGAAGGCCCAATACTGAGGGTCGCCGCGCAAGAAGGAAATAACAATCTTAACTTGCTGAGCGGAATCATCAGAGGAACGAGGTTTCAGAGACAGAAACAATTTACAATTATTCCTAAAATTCAGGAATTTAGATCTATCTCCAAAAAACGGCTCAGGAATAGGTATTTTTGGTTCAGACATAGGGCTAT